>NC_052541.1:18134396-18465334 GCF_016699485.2 Gallus gallus | reverse complement strand
TACCCAAAAATCCCATAGTCTCATTGAAGAAAGAGATCAAGACAGTTAAACAAGGTCTATTTTCTGTAATCCTGTGCCAACCAGCATTAATTATATAACCCTCCTTTAATTATTTTTGTTGAATCTCATAAATTGGACTTTATTTTATGTTGCCTGGGATTTCTCTTTGACTGACAAGCCTATGATTACCTGGATTATTTCATTTATCTTCTACAATTATTTTACATGTCATTACAAAGAGCATAAGAACATGCTAATTTTCTTCTTCTCTCTTTCTCCTCTCTCTTTTTCCTTCTCCTCTCTTGTGATTTGCTCTTCTCGTGCATCAATTGCTAAGATTCAGGTTTTCTCCATGGATTTCTGTTTATGATCCACCTTACGTTTAAGTTTTCAATACCGGTTATCACCACTGGGAGACACTATTAAACTGATTTGCAGTTGAAATGAAACTCGCTTCCATTACCATGTCTAATGGGCTAAAATCAACCTTTCTGCTACTGTGTACAAACTGATTTGAGTTGCTTGTAACATAACTAGACACATTTCTTCTCCAAAATAAACTGGAAACTGATGCTTTTCTGAAATAAATAAAAAAAACAACAAGCAGCAAAAAACCCACGAGCAGCCAACTTGTCCTGCGAATCTCTTCAGTTGTGGCAGGAGTATGGAACTATGTGGTGTTTACAGCTACTGGAAGCATAAAAATGATTTGTCAGAGTTCCTCATTTTTGCTATGGTACACGTTTGATTTTCCTCCCACCTCCCTTTTATTCTTTGGATGCAGTTCAAAAATTTATTACATCACTGCATTGCAATGTTGTTTCATTTCACTTTCTGTACCTTTAGTTTGTTTGTTCCACATATTCACTGATGCAAGATTTCAAATATTAAAGGCAAACAGCCTTTGTACTAGCACTTTGAATGCTAAATTGTAGCTGATTAAGTAGCTTTCATTTATTTGTAGATTATGATCAACATTTAGTGGATTCTAATCTTTCTGTTTTCATAAAATATATTTATATTTGTTGTGTTACAAGTTACTGAGATAAGTTAGATCAAAGGAGGAGTTCGCCAGATCAATCTTGGCATCAAAATGCATTTGAGTTGGTTGGAAGCTTTACGCTGAAATGATGTGTGGTGTCTGTGTTGTCTCAGCCTCTTCAGTACGATGTGTGGGTCAAAGGATGGTCTCAGGTAGGGATGGAAAGACCTAGCAGGTCACCTTTGTCCACCCACTGTCAAACTGGAATTTTTCACTCCAGTACCTAGCTCAAGCTTGGGGTCAGTGCTGCAGAATATAATGCTCCGAGGTTTATTTACTATGCCATAGTAAACAGAAAACAGAGTTGTAAGGGTGACTATTTTTTTGCCCTGGCTTTCAAAATCAAGGAAATTTCTGGGTGATTAATTTCTTCATAGATTCCTATTGTGAGAGATTAAACAGGCTTTCATTTGACATGTGGGGAAGTCTGCTGTTAAAATTTGCTGTACAAATGAGATATAAAATCTTTTCCTTGAGATCTCAGAGGCATGTGTTGAAACTAAAGGAAAATACATTGTACTGCATTTTTGGTGTTCAGCTGTGCATGTAAGGTGCTTTATATTTTACTCACCAAAAGCATAAGGATTTTTGTTTGTTTTGTTTTTAATAGCTGTAACTACTCAGTGTTTTGGTAAGTCACAGTGCCTATCTGGCCTGGGCAGATAACAATCCAAACTTTCAAAAAATATATTATTCATTTCAAAGAAAGGAAAAAAAAAATAGAATTCCAAAATGCACAGTTTTGTCATAATTATTGTCAAGATCTAATTCTTAGACAGAAAAGAATTCAAGTATACCTTGTGGTGTATAGTAATACTTTAAATTATGCTGCCTAGTTCTGTATGTAATATTATTCTGTTTCCTAATTGTAAGAGTATGAAAACTAACCAACAAATATCTTGAATTTCGTGTAGAATTCATAAAATGACATGCGTCTTGCTTACCATTTGAGGTTTTCATTTGGCAAATGTTCAAGCTTAAAATGTGTTTTTCATGATTATTACCTTATTAAAGCTCATTTGCTATTCATGGAAAGTGAGCACAAAAGGGATGTGAATAGTCAAAAGAAATCCATTTAAAAATTCAAATGAATATCCAAGGGAAATGGACTGCAGTATTTGCCCAGCTCTGCTGGGTATACACTGCTTGTGAATGTCTTATTAGCAGATGCCTTTGTCATTGTCCTTAAGGCTTTCATCACAAATGTTAGATAGTTCTGTTATGACTTCATATTGCAGTTATGCAAAATTCATTCTTGAAATTGCTAAAATGGTTCTGTTAGAGTGATGCTATGTGAGAATGTTTGCTGTGTGGCTTTTCCTTTATCAAATCCATTAAAAAGACAAATTGGTTGTGATACTGACTACCGAGTTTCGATGTGGTGTGAAGGAGTTGAAGAAACTCAGATCATCATCCTTTGCTAAAAGCTGAGAGGTTTCTTCCTGTGTCCTTCCTCATATCCTCAAACACTGCAGTTATCCTTCTTATAACTACTGTTGTAGAAATACATAACACTTCGCTAGTGATGCAAAGGGTCTGGATCAACTGTGAGAGCATGATTATTTTCTACTTACACTGAGCTCCTGCCTGCTAAGTGGCACCTTCTTCTTTGCAATCTTTTATAGGAGTAGGGTATGTGTTTAAGCTGTGTCATCATTCCATTATTTCCTGTTGGATTGTTGTGTGAGCAACTGCGTAGGTTCTAGAGGTAGATAACTGAAAAATAATTTACAGCATCATTCAGCTCAAGGTTTTTGAGATGCATTTACTCATGTAACTTAAGGTCAAAGGCTAGCGCTTTTCAGAAAAGTCTTGCTGCTTAGCCAAATTTATAACTGCTTGAACTGAGGCAAAGAAGGTCAAATGGTTTTCCAGGGGACATATGCCAACTGAGTAGCTCAGCTAGGATTTGAGCCAAAGATTCATTCTCTTGCTTCATCACCTTTGGCTGTAAATTGTGGACTTTGTTCTGGGTTATTAAGATCTTAGGCCGGTAGCATTATGTCCCATAATATTTTTTTCCTCTTTTTCTAGTCCTGATTCCATGTGTATGTAATGTGTGCTGCTGAGGAGGTGCAGAGCATGGCTGGGAAGAGATGTCCCCACCTGTTGGACTCGCAAGTGCAGCTACAGGTAAGAGAAAATTTCTCTGATGAAGTAAATAGAAGGCAAAGGAGCAAATCCAATTCTGTGACAGAATGGTTCCAGTTCTGTGTTTAGAATCGGGTGACATGAATACTCTTACAGGTACAACAACTTATACCTTTAGAAGCATGTAAGAAGATGGATGGACAGTGCTGGATTAGTTTGATCTATTATTTTTTGCTTTAAATTGAGTTCAGCATGCTATTTTCTAGCTTATCTCCCTATCTCTTTTTTTTTTCCTGTCCTGTCTCTTCAGTTCCTTTTTGGAATTTAATATCTCCCCTTGGTGATTTCTGTTCCTTATCTTCTCTTGATCTATTTCTGCTTCTCTGTTAGATTCTGTCCCCTTGAAACTCCAACCAATGTCTCCCCATATGTCAAATTCATAAACAAACAAACAAAAAAACCAACCAACTACAATATGCAAGGCTGTGAAAGAAACTGGAGAATGTTTATGTGATTGCATCAGGCTGACCATTAAAATGGCTATATTTCTACAGCACTTTTGATGCTGGGCTTGACAGTTTCATTTCTGAAACTATTTATACTCACAAAAGTCTGTAACAGCATTTTCATTATTTTCTTTTATGATTTTTTCCCTATATTTTATCAAGCTAGATTCTTCTGTTCAGGCTTGATTTCAGACAATAGGAGTACAAAGTGGAAAAATCCTTTCTGAAAGCGACTGTAGCTTTTTATCTATTAAAGCATCTTTCTATGTCCCATCACATTTTTATCTCAGTCTACTTTTCAGCTTCTGTGTTTATTTGATCCAATGTGAAGACATGCAGGGGAGACTAAGATGAAAGCTTCAACTGAGGAATATGTATGCTCATAGCTGAGGAATCTTACTGAAACTGCCTTTCTCATTATTCACCAAAGTTCTCTTGCTGCTCCAGACCCTGCTTCCAGAGCATGCCATCTAAAGGCAAAGGCTAACTGTAACTATTGTTGCATGCTGAAAACATGGAGTAGTTATTTTGCTAAACAATTATCAGTGAACATCACAATAGGCAGGGATAGAGAATTATAAATTTTATTTTCTTGCTTTTCAAAATATGATGCTGTCCGAACATCTCAGTATGCGATGTTCCATTTTTCTTTCTGTTTCTGAATTTCAACTTAATTGAAAGGAAAAAAAGGCACAATTTGGGGTTTTGAAAATGAAGCTACAACTAACATTAAATATTCTTAAACGATAACATTGTATTGAATTCTGCATAGAGACTGCAAAACCTTGTGCACTGGAAGTTTGGAAGGACAAGCTACTGTCTGCTGAGGGTGGTTCAGATGTAACTTGCTCCTTGCTGCAGTAATTTAATGAGTGATTGACAGGCTTACTAGACTAGCAGATCACTGTCATCTATCGGGATTTTCCTACAGACCACTAGATCTCCTTAGGATCAGTGACTATTGAAAACATAATAAGGAAAGGACAATTTTTGCTATGATTTCATTGAGTACAGCAGAGTGATGATGTCTTTGTTTCTCTTTAGCCTTCTTATGCTTCTGTGATTCTGTACTGTTGACATAATTCCAGGGCAATAGTAGAGTAAGTCTGTGATGATATATGTTAGTAACAACTGTCTGAACTACGGCCCTTACTGCAGTCACATTTGCTTGTCTCAGAGAGTCTGCTTGCCCAGGAAGGTCAGCAGGTTGTTTGCTTCCTGTTGAGCTAATTGGCAAGGTAACAACCACTGCCTGCCAAGCAAATACATTTGTTTAATCTCTGCTGGTTGTGGATAAAAACCACCAATAGACAAAAGAAGCTCTTTTTTAATGAGCTAATTTTGAGCTGGATTAAGATAAGTTCTTCCTTAAATCCCAAAGTATCAGTGTTAGCTACTCTAGATACGTGCCAGTAAGATAGACATGTGCTTTAGATACATACCCTCTGATCCCTTTCCTTACCTGACCATGCAGCAGTAGACGAGTACTATTGATTCAACTATAGCATGAAAAGTTTACCAGAACCAGGGGGGTTTTACATCCAAAGTTATATACTTATAGGCTGATGCCAATAGTAACAGCAAGATTAAATACAGGACAGATGAGGACCTTCCTGAATTAAGATGTGCAGCGGGATTGTTAGTTGACAGTAACCTTCTGCTTCCGTTTAAAGGACATGGGCAAGGATCAAGAGAGATCAAGTCCTAAAGACTGAGACAAGATTTAAGATGTTCTGGCTTTGAAACAAAGGCTCTGGTGCAATTACATTATTTCTATTATTCTCATTTTAATCGATGTATGTTATTCATCATAATGATCAGAACATGCTTTGCATCACTGTACTATTGATGATCATGATAAACTTAGTAATCTCTTTCAGTCTGTAAAGTTATGCACTTCTTTCAGATCCTTCCTTTATCTTTTTAAGTGCTTTTTAAATTTTGAGGGACAGAATTTACTTGTTTTGGACAGTCAGTGACTATTGGGAGGATGTTTAGTTTTTTTTATTTTTTTAAATATAGGAGTTATTTTAGTACTACTTCATTTTCATTTCTTTCAGAGATTTCTGTATTCTCCATTTGCATATAATGTGACAGTTGTGGCTATCTGTTTGGCATTCTTAGGATTTGCAGTTTTTAATTAGAATGGATTTATTTTGATTAGAGTCGATGGGTTTGAAATGCCACGTGGTTATTAATTTCCTTGTTTTAATTTTGTTACTTTGTCGTATCTTACCAAAAATATCTTAGAAATATATTTTTTTCCCTTGAAAAGTGGCAAAATATAGAAATAAATACATTGGGGCATGCTGTTGTTTTGTGAATAAACTTCTAGCAGATTCTGACTTTTAAATTCTCCCAGTGCATTTTGAGCTGGATGAAAAAGAAAAGTAATTTTTGCCGCCAAGTTTTGTAGTTTTTTTTTTTTTTAACTGAGATAGAACTGGTGTGAGTTTCTGGTAGGATTTGCTTTTTTTCTTTTGGCAATTCTGATATCAGTGAATGTATTTCCCTGAAATTCCGAATTAGGAAAATTACAATGGACATTTTCAGATCTGCAGCATATGCTACGCAGACCTAGGGTCTATACAGAGATTAATGTTAATCAGCACGTAGAATGCTATTTCCATATTTGAGGATAGGAAAACAAAATATAATCTCTGGTCCAGTCTGATAGTCATTACAATTGGTCTAAAGGTGGTCTTTTTCACTGTAATGTGGTAAGGTGCTATGCAGAATGGACTAGCTCTGTGGGCTTCTCATCTCTGCAGTAATGCATAAAAATACTAACAAAAAATGCCAGAGCAGATTAAAAAAATCAGGTACCTCCTTTACAAAAAGCCCACACTGAGCCTCTTAAGATGAAGATAGTAGAGCACTGAGATGTACAATTGCAGTTGGCAGGGTTTTGGACTGGGAATCGGGACTCCCAGGATTCTTATTGGTCATTGCAGTTGTAGGCAGTTATGTTTCTTCAATTTTGCCTTCATTGTTGCTTGCGTTATTTTTTTTAAGATTTTTTTTAGCTTGCGTATTACTTTTAATATACAAGAATCATATGAAGCTCTTGTCTTGATTACAAATTCTGAGTGTTACCTTTCTGCAAGTAAATGATAATGATTAAAAATAAATATACACATAGAAAAGGAGGGGTGCAGTTAAGAGACTGCTTATATCCAATGTTCACATTCAACTATTTCCTAAAACTTCAGAGTACAAAAATCTATACAGAAATCTATCATGAAGATAAATTCACAACCTCTTTCAACTTGTTTCTTCATTCTGTAATAAAACCTTTTTCTCACTGAATACGAGACCAGTGAACTTAAAATTTCTTTTGAAAGAAATATAACAGAGTAATGTGCCTCCCTCTGCATGGTCAAAAGATGCCAGTTGGCATAAAAGTGCACTTCATACAGTTTTAAGTTCTGTCTATAATACTGTGGCTATTTGGAGACAGCCATTTGAAGAAAACTGCCTAAGTTCTAAAAATAAATTTCCCCCAGCATAATTTGAAGTACATATAAATAAGGTATAAATTAATATAACATATTTATTTCAGAATGTCAATCACATGAATTTATATCTATTTCAGTCCTTAGTTTACCTTTAT
Organism: Gallus gallus; assembly: GCF_016699485.2. Lineage (NCBI taxonomy): Eukaryota > Metazoa > Chordata > Aves > Galliformes > Phasianidae > Gallus > Gallus gallus. The sequence goes on along the minus strand of NC_052541.1, from coordinate 18,458,082 downwards.
TACTTTTTTACTTTTGCTAGAACTTGGAACTCTTTTCAGCCTTCTTCAGAGGGGAATTTTGTAAGCAAGAGCAGTCTCTTGGGATTTCTGTGTGAAGCAGCAGAATTTTGGGGAACTCACTGTGTTAATGTGGGCAAACAAATGGAATCAGTGTTCTTCTTCAGTTGCTCCTTTTTTCATTTTTTTTCTTCGTGTTTGCTTGTGGCTGTTCCAGCCTTTGTGGAAAGGCTGGTGCTTAATATCGCTCTCTCTTCACTGAGAACCTCTTGCACTATTAATGCTTTACATCAGTGCCAGAAGGCTTCCATTTTGGTCCAGCCTCAGTTTAAGGAAATGCAGTTGCATAGTCCTTTAAATAACGGCTCTTTGAATTATCAAACAAACTAAAGGAATTGGCAATAGTCTTTTCAGGTTCTAACCCAGTTATAAATACTGCTAATAATGTTCACTAAATATTTGGTGACTGCTTGGTAGTGTACAGATGAGGTTCTTCCCATACCCTTGATTCTACATCATCCAGTAGTAAGGAGTAATGTCCTGCAGACATGCAGGATCCTGCCAGATGAGCTGTTCCTTAACTCTCAAAAACCAAAGGTGAAGATGTGGTCAGAAGCAACAGGATTTTTACTGGAGTTGTGGTATGTGCTTTCTTGACAGAAAAAAATCCAGTCTGCATAGGAGTTTTCATTAGAAAGACAATAGTTGCTGCTGATCTATATGGCATTGCTGTTAATTATTCATTATGTACGCTGCCTTTTGTAATTTTTTCATTGAGAGATCTCTGCTTCTCAGTTCATTTGCATGACTTTCTTTAGTATAAATAAGTTAGGTATTCTATAGAGATTGTCAGTGTGTTTGGATATCCTTCTCCAGTAAGTAATACCATACTTCAAATGAAGGCAGAATGTTGTTCTTGTTGCCAGTCTGTACTTGGAGATACTGACGTGTTTCCCTACATATCATAGCACTACAGCCTGAAACTTTTCCTGTGCTCCAGGTACTGCACCACTTATGCTGGGAACGCTGGGGACCGTTGCACACCATAGCTATTTCAGCTGTTTAAGCTGTTCTGCTTCATCAAAATAGTTGATCTTTTCATACAAAAAAAGATGTTTGTCACAGCAATCCTGCAGCAGGGAATTCCACTTGGAAATTTTGTGAAAGACTTGTCTTTTACCCACTTTCTTTTGTAAGAAAAGGAATAATAACTGTGACTTACATTTGTGATTTTTTGCTAGTAGATCAAACTTCTCCCTGAAGTAATCATCTCCAGTTCAGTTGAATGAATGCTATTTCTTTGATTTGCATAATTGCATGGTTATTTTCTTCAGCTTTAACAAATATTTTAAAATTATTTCTTAGATCTACATTGTGCTAAACAAGAAATAATTTCCTACCCTGTTCCAGTGAGGACATCTTAAGAGAAATAGCAGTGGTTAAAAATGATGGTCATACATACCAGGGAGAGATTAAGAGCGGAGTCTGACCTCATACAGGATAAAACTTGCACCAAATCCCCAATCACTGGCCAGTTCTTAACTCATTTTCAGCACCATTTTAATTTACATGGGAAACAGATTCAAAAGTTGTCTTTGTTTGTGGAAAAAAACAATTGATGTGATTGAATCAGGCCCCATATGCTAAATATCTACTTGAATTAAATGCATAATTGCTGGAACTAACCTGCATACTTTTGCAAGTGTTAACCAGGATTAATGCTTTCTGGATTTTTTTTCATGTTTTTAAGAGTATTGGGACAATTTAAATGCACCTTCATCTTTAAGGGAATGGGCCCGTGGTATTACAAACGTCTCTGGAAGGACTGAAGCTGTGAGGGATATCTAGGTTTTTTTTTTTTTACTCTTTAGACTGAAGTATTTATTGTATTTCTCCAAATTTGGTAACTTACTCAACCATTCTGTCACTGCATTAAGTGAAATGTGAGCCGTAGGAATGCAGAATTACCTTTCTAAATGAGAATAAATTCTTGCAATTATTATTTGGGTAGATCAAGGAGGTCAAACAAGACATGTGCAGAATTGGTTTCAGTTAAGTCTGTATTTTCTATACTGCCTACAACTAATATGTTTGTATCTGATTTGGGCACTTTGTATTGGTAGAAGGGAGCCATGCATAAATAAGGCCAACAGTATTATTCAGTATTATTAATGATGTTGTCTACCTTTAGATTCTCAAAAACTAGCAAACTAATAAATTCTACATATTGGAAAAAAATCACAGATAAATCAAACAAATATATAAATTCTTTAAGGTATTTAATATGTGTTAAGAGGACAGAATGATGAATTCAATATTGAAAACCAATATCAAGTTTACAATTATGTACCATTTATCATCACTGATTGCACAGACAGCATATTATTGCAGGGAACAGGATGATTCATAAACTAAAACCCTGAATGGCTTTATAAAAAACAGTTTAAGATTCACATTACATCTGAAAAGCTTTGTTTTTCTTTTTCGAGCATTATTTTCAGTAGTAAATTGTACTTTCAGACACAATTTATGCATATTTAATTTCTTGAGCTTTAATATTAAATGTGCAATCATTTTAGAGTGCTGAAAACTGGCTTTTACAAACCATCACCTGATTCCTTGTAGTGTTATTTTCTGAGGCCCAATTTCCCTCTTTGGATAAAAAGAACTTATGGAAAAGGTGAGAGTGGGTAGGAACTCATTTTGAATTGGGCATGCAGAGCAAGCAAGTAAAAGCAGTAAAAAGTGTTCTTGAAAAGTGATTTGACTTTGAGGAGAAATCACGTACAAGTGGCGGTTTCTTACTCAGCACATTTCCTAGGGTAAAATTCTGCTTCCCCAAAAAAGTCAATGGCCAAACTCCCAGTGAGTTCACGGTTTTCAAACTTCCATTTTCTGTCTGTACTGAAGGATGTACCTGCTTCCCTTTGTGAAAGAGCTGCACTTTAAAGTCCTGTCACCCCAACTGAGCTCTGGGAGAGAAAAATGAATTCTTTTCTGGTTCACACTTTATCAGCAGAATTATTAAGCAGTTTTCTGTTGCAGAGTCACTCCTGTAGTGCACTCTTGGTGTTTTTTTTTTCTGTTAGGTAATTTTTTTTTCCATTTTTTTTCTTAGTTTCATGGGAGTAACCAAAGATATCATTTCACCAAACTGAGGTTGTGCACCAATAATGGGTGTCATGGTTTTGTCCTTCAGAATTTCAAAAAGCCTTTCTGATTTGTGAAAGAATCTTGCTAAGCTTGAAGATTCAGCTTGTCTATACAGTTATAATTCTAAGCTAGAATCACTGAGTTAATAAGAAGAAAAAGGCAAAAATATCTTATTTGTAAGCTGTGCATTTTTAAAACAAAATGACTGAACTAGAATCCCTGTGATGCAATCTGATGGTGTTTATTTTTACTGCCTGTGTGTTTAGAGAACAGTTGCAAACTATTACAAAACCCATTTATTATTAGTCAACCTCAGGTGTAAAACACATTCATTGCCAAGTGCATTGACATTTCTAAGGTCTACTACCCTTCAAATAGATAACTATATTTCAGAGAATACTGGGACTATACTTTTGTTTCCAAATGAAACAATTGAGCTATATGGGAATTTACATGAAAAGGAGCAGCAGGAACGAATACTTTGTGTTGAACATCTGTAAACATTCATGCAACAATGTGTAGTCTTGGACTTTGATGTTCAGGGCGGTCATTATTTGACAGGAGGCTTCTCTGGGAAGTTTTAAAGAGAGCTCTAAAAGACAAAAAGAAAAGGTATTAAAAAGCTTAGAGCAGCTAGCTGGCCTGCTTTATTTTAAGTAGACTGGGTCTGTCTGCATGCATTTCAGACAGCATTTCTTTTTTAAAAAGAAGATCAGGGAGGCTGAATAACTATCAGGGAGTCTAATAATAATTCCCAACTGGAATCTGGTGACAGTGCTGAGTCATAAACAATGCCATCAGTATAGAGCAACTGGTGTTTTCAATATTCCTATACAAACAATAAAACTAATTACCTTTATTCAATAAGTCTAGTTCAAATTTGATCTATTCCATTTTATTAAATATTGAAAATAATATAATAAATAAATGTGATTGCTAATTTATTATTGATATTCATTATTAGTATGTTCATAAAAAAATAATTAAAAACAGGAAGGGAAAAATAGAGATAAATTCATCTCATGCACTTGTAGTGCTGCAGATCCTGGTCAGGTTTCCTTAACCATAGTTAATGAAGAAAAATAGCCTTCTGGAGCTAGCAAGAAAGCGTGGAGCTGGGTTTGCAAAAAAGTGGGTAAACCAGCAGTCACTGCCAGCATGTATTCTCCACTGTCCCCTTCTCCTAGTTTAGGTGGCTGGTGCAAGGTGCTGGGAGCACTGCAGGCTGACATGGGGAATGTTAGGGACCTGGAGGTACAAAAGCAGTGGTGGGAGTAGAGAGGTTTTTGAGGAGAATGGGAGATTGCTGTGAGCCCCTCATGGAAAGAGGACACCAACACTGGCCCACACTATCCATTCTGAAAGTCTGCCATCTACCTGCAGTCATGCACTGGCATGTTACCATGAAATGCACAGTGCACGACAAAGGATTTTGGCAGTCTCACCTGTACATAAAATACAGTATGATGAGGGAGTCACCACGTGGCTACAGTGACAAAATGCTCATTAGCCTTTTTGCTGTATTATCAAACAGGGACTTGATCTTATGTGCCTTACATACTGATATGTTAAAAAAGTCTTTAAAAAGCCTTGGCAAATGCTGTTCTAATTAGAAAATAATCAGTAATCCTGCACAACGTAAATTGCATTTCATCTTCAAAAGACTGTATGATCATATGATTGTTGGCTATGAGCTAAGTTAGTGCAGCTGTTAGAATCACCTCTCATAAGCATTTTAATCTAAAGATTTTTATCATATGTTTGTAACTTCTGGAAGGAAATTACAGCCATGGGGTATGATTCATTCCCTGCCTGATATTTCTGGGCATCATCCAGTTGCACTGAGCCACCCTAAAAAGCAGCAACAGTGCAGCTGATTTGACAGTACAAGGGCAGATAATCTGGACAGTAGAGGATGCTAGAGAAGAAGTAAATTTTCCATCGTGCTTTCCTCTATCTGTTAGCATCTGCTCAGTCTTGCCTGGCATCAGCACTAGTCAGCCTCTCTCTATTCAAAGGATGCTTTAGGCAGTCAGAGAACTGCATGTGTTTGCCTATGGCTGCATGCCCCTGCAACTGCATGCATGCGATTTACAAACTGAGGCACCTTGAAATGGTTCCAGAAGTTTGTGTGATCTCCTGCTGAGCACATCCATGGAGTCTGATAGAACTCTGCCCTCGAGATCCTATTCTTTCAGCTGTGAGAGGCAGGACTTTTTTTTTTTTCTAATCTTCCTTCTGCTGGGTGTTTCTACCTCAGCTGTGGAGGCTGGCTTCCTTGTTCCCACCTACGCTGGTGGGGATGCAACCTTGAGATGCCAGGGTGCCAATCTGATTCCTTGTCCTTTGAGTCTATTTACGGTACTTTAATTAAATCGAACTGTAAAAAAACCATACATAAAACTCAAGGTTTTGGCACTAAATAACTACCCCCAACCGTAATTGGTTAAATAAATAACCAGACTACAAACCAACCACGAGCAAACGAACAAGTCAAAAATTAGTACCAGCGCTACTGGAAAGGAGAAACTTTCTGCGCTCTGAAGCTGGCCCCGTGTGCCGCGTGTACATGCGAGAATCCAAGGGGAGCGGAGCCCGGCGCTTGCGGGAGCCGAAGCCACACTGGTGCTCCGAGCCCTGCAGCGACAGACCGAGAGATGCTGTTGTGACTTGGTGCTTGCGCTGGGGACTGATCGGCTGCGAGCCCCCACCCCTGTCTCCTCCCTCTTTCCTCCTCCTTTTCCCTCCCCCAGGTCCTGCGGGGAGGCGGGTTTAAGGTGGGTCGTGTGGCAGCGGTAACTTTCCTAACAGAGCCAAAGAGGCGCTTGGAGTCCCCCGCAGCAGCATCTCCTCCCCGTCCTGGGCAGCGCCAGCAGCGCGGTGCCCCCGTGCGAGCGGCCCCGACTCGGCCGTTGCAGCCCGGGCTGTCGCTCGCCTCCTCCCGCCGCCGCCTCTCGCAACGCCGCGCAGCCGCCGCCGCCGCCGCAGCAGCCCGCGGATCCGGCCCCGACGGCGGCGATCCAGCCCCGGGTCCCGCCGAGGTAGGTGCGGGGCGGGACAGGTGCAGGACGCTGCGGGGAAAGCGGTGCCGGAGCCCCCTGCCCGCAGCTGCGGCCCCCACGCCCCGTTTGTTCCCGGTGATGCTGCTGTGGGGCAAGAAGCTCCCTTTGCACCGTCTGTCTGCAGGGAAGAAGTCCCTTTCCCTGCTCCTCCTGGAGCTTCCCGGGCACCCCGGACAAGTTAGGGGCAGGGTAGGGGGCGATCTCTCTCCAGTCATCGGCTTCTGTCCCTTTCCCCGAGCCTTCTCTGGGTTCCTGATGGTTTTGGAAGTGCTGATCTAAGAGATACGTGCCTAGGGGAGACCTTACGGATTTATTAGGACTCTCCCTGTCAGCGCTTCTCTCGGAAGCTCCCCCGCGCTACGCATACACACACGGTATGGTTTACTGGGGTGTCGTGTAAGCATCAACTTTCTTCTGGTTGCCGGCGGCACACTTGTCCCCGCGTGTCCCCGTCCTCGGGATGCTGCTCTGCGCTGGCGGCAGGACTCAGGAGGACGCCTCGCTGCTTGCGGTCATGTTGCTTCCCGTGCATGTACTTAACAGGGCTCATGATAAAGGGAGTCTTTGGAGTAGGGAAAAGGCACGAGGGAGAAGTTGTAGGACGCAGCGTGTAAGTGACAGCTTTAGTTTCTTGAGGATGGGAGCTGGTGTAATCATACTCTCACTGGTGCTACTCAGTGCTGCCAAACATTCCCTTCTTTTGCATAGGAGGGACTTTTGCCACTCTGCCAGATGGTTGCAAACATAGAGGGAGAAGTTGGGGAGTGTGAGGACATCAGCATCCTTAAGTGTTTAGCTGAGATCCTTAGGTGACAGCACAGTTCTTATGTTTATTAATATTCATCTAGAAGCATTGGGCATCTGCGTGGCCCTGAGAGGTGGGCAGAGGATCAATATAATGTGAAAGCAGGGCAGCCAATCTCTTGTGGTATCACAGGGGTTGAAGCTTTAAATAAACCCTGTGACCACTAAATACTGTGAAGGCTGTGGTTCACTCCCTAGCAAGAGGGAAATCCAAAGTTAACTACAAGGAAGCCTACAGTTTATGTCTTTATGATTTTCCTGGTTTAGAACATAAATATGTAACATTAATTGTGAATTAACTAGAATGTAGCAGCCTATCTACCTTCTATATCATGTCAGATGGGAGATATCCCTCCTGTCACACTCAGTCTTGTATTTTAGTAATAGAAATCTCAGTCATGTGAATAGACCTTATGTTTATAAATTTCACATCTCCAAGCTGATTAATTCCGTGGAGGTTTCCTCTGGTATATCCAAGTCTAAGTCTGAACCTTTCCTGTTCTGTTAGAGTTCCCTTAGAGTGCATCCAACGCTCTTCTGCCTGTATGTTTGGACCTTCTGTACATGCCCGCTTTGTAATTAAGTTCCACGTTTTTCTTCTCAGAGTAAAATCTGATGGATGGATTCTTACTTTGCCAATAGTAGGGCTAACTAAAAGCAAATAAATAATCAGTTTTATCATAGGATTTGATTTTATGTGATGATTTACAGACTGAGAATCTGGTCTTGTAAAAGCTTAAGAGTAAGTTTATGTTCACTGGAATTGGTGTGGAGTCTGTTCAAGTTAGTGTGAGGCACCTGAATTGGTTTTGCATTAGGATAGTAAGTACTCATAAGCAGCTGTGCTTAAGGATAATAATAAGTGTTTGCAAAGGCAATTTAAGTGCAAGTGCATGAGTTCTTATGTGTCAGCAACAACTCCTGGAGACTTCTTCAGTGTTCAGTCTGTTGAACTTAGTTTTATTTTTGCTTCTTGTTAATAGCCAAGTAAATCTCTTATGGAATTGCGGAAGTTCTATGGTGCCAGGTGAAAGTGTTTCAGCATATGAAGTGTTGAAAATGGTCAGTGTTGTCTTTCTAATCAACCAGTCATATACTTGATGAAATTTTCTAATTTTAGTTTAGAAAAGCCCCCAAAAACACACAAAAAGATGTCTGAGGTAGAATGCAAAATGTCAGGGTAAACTGTGTTGTCCCTATCACTTAATTGTTGAAAAAGGACTAATTTGATCTCTTGTTTTTACAATTAAATATGTTAATAGTCAAAGTATCAAATAGAAGACAGAGCTCTCCTCTAAAAGGTTGCATGTTTGTGAGTGTATTTACTATGAATGGGGCATTCAGCCATCTTTACTTGGAATCATCCATTGTGCTGTAAATGTTAGGCAGACTTAATATTTAAGCAAATGCATGCAGCAAAACTATAAACCTCTGAAAACAGTTAATTATGCTGGAAGTGGGAACATACCTTCAAGTAAAGCCCATGCAAACTATTTCTCCATAGTGTGGTCACAATTCTTGAAACCCTTTTATCCTTGTCTATGAAGTCATTTCTAGTTCTATGCTCTGACAAAGCGGGTACTTCATTATTATTTTCAAAGCCATGTTGTTTGAGCTACTGTATAAATATAATATTTATAACGCTACTATGGCTGTTCAGCTTAAAGAGAGAAGTGCTGCATACCACTGCATACTAAAAAGCTCCTATATAATTACTACCTTTGGTGACACTGCTGTGCAAATCTCTGGGGCAAGAATTTAAATAGACACTTCATACACTTCCCAGGTACTTTATGTAAAAGCCATAGGCTTTTATAAAACAAAAACAAAACCAAAAACACAAACAATATGGAGGCTGGAGGCTTGGGGGACCATAGAATTACAGTGCGCTAGTTTTTTCACAGTAAGAGTTACAGCGTGTGGGCTGGATGTTGGCTTTTGTGTACTTTTGGGTGCAGAGAGTGTGTGTGGTCCATCTTTCCCACCCTGGTTTAGAATTACCTATTTACACACCTCTTAATTATTGCCATTGAATGCAAATGTATCAGTTCCAGTTGTGTCTTGAAGAGAAGTGCTGGGAGATGTTGGGTTACTTATGCAGCCCCCCCTTCCCTTGCATATCCATGCAGACAGTGCAAAAGTCAGAGACTAGCTCCAATGCAAAGCCAGTCACTGGGAGTTTCTCCACTGATGGTGATGAACACCGGACTACGTCGTCACTCCCAGCAGAATTCAGGTTTCTGTCATCTTGCCTTTTCTAACATACCCTTTCTGATACTGTAGTTGCTGCTTCATCAGTGTTCAGCTGTCCTATGAGGCATCTGTCATATCTGATGTACTATGTAGGTATCTTGGTTTTCCTAGGACATCTTAAACAGCAGTTGGCATCCATCTTTGGGCAACTGAATCCTTCCCTGGTTTTCTCAGATATTATTAAAGCCCACATACGGAAAACTTTTGACTGAGAAAATAGATACAGATATCACTGTGAATAAATGAGTTACTTCCAGGGTTGTTTAGATGTTAATGGGAAAGACCAAAAAAAAAAAAAACCTTCTACCTCATGGTTCTGTACTGTGCTGGTTGACTGTACTGCAGTAGCAATTGGTAATTTTCTTTGCACAAAACCAACTGAAAACGTTGTGAGGAAGTTCTGTGTGTTAAGGTGAGAGAGATGAAAGAGCTTGTAGAAAATTAAAAGAGCTACTCTCAAAGGAGAAAAATCCCAAATAGAATCAGTTTTAAGGACTGTCAGATGAATCCTGACATGATGCTTCTATGTGATTCCTGCGAGTGGTGTACAATTGGGGCATGTGTATAGAGAGGAGAAATTTTGTTCACGAGTTTATGAGACTGGATCCTTATTTTAGGAATTAATGACTATTTACCAGATTCACGAAGAGACAATATTCCATGCCCTTGTGAAGATGAGAGTCAGTAGCTGTAGAACAGTGGGCTGCAGCCCAGAGAATCTGAGGTATTTAGTCAGGATGTTCAAAGACTAAGCCAGAATTCTCTAAGATATGTGTGTTTACAAACACTTGTATATGAATGGTAGTGCTAAGCCCTCCAGGCAGTTTCTCCTGTCTGGCTGCTGCTCTGAAGGGAAAGTGCTGAAATTTGTATGAAAGCTTCTTTCTGAGAGAGGGAAAGAGATGCAGAATGAAGGTCACCACTTAGCCAGCTTGCAGAAACACAGTAGGAAAGAAGAGCGCATCCAACTTGAACCAGATTGCAAATAAGATCAGTGCTGGTACGCCTAACTTTTTCCTTTGCAATAAAAAATGGCACTGAGAATTTCTCCTAGTAACAGCCTGACTCTGTGGAGGATAATGAACGAATGGGCAAGAGGCTGAAGTCAGATTCACTGCTAGAGACAGCTACTGCGTCTTACTCCTCTTCCGGGCAGAGTAAGTAAAAATAGTTCTGTGCTGTGTCTTCATATACTTCATTTTCTAGGGTTTTCAGCTCAACACATTTTATGAGCAATAATAGTCACTCTGAAAAGTAATTTGAAGAGTTAAAAAAGAACCAGAGAACTGCCAGAATATGATTGCTTAAAAGTTAGTCACATGTGAAATTTGCCAACAAACTACAGAGAAACTGAGATGAAATATCGGAATTTATACTTGCCTCCTTAAGTTGTCAGAACAAGAAAGCAAATGAAAAGCTCCACTGCTTAGAGGATGTAACTTATCTGCAGATAGTACTGCTAGGTAAGATAACTGTGAAGCATTTTCTACTTTTCCATAGTTTGAATATTTAATGCCCATGTCTGTTTTTGAGACAATTATTGAAATAGCAAAAGCAGTCATCTGACAGAGGCATGCATTTTAAGAGCCTGTAGAAACAGAGGCTTTGGTACAATTTTTTATTTTTCAAACAAGCATAATGTATGGAAGTATGCTGATACAAAGTCCGTGTAAGCATGTGGAGAATCAAGTTCTTTATCATTCTCTTAACATCTACTGAGTGAGAGAAGCATGGATGATTTGTAAGTAGTCGACTGGCATATGGTACCATTATGATAACATCATATTCACAGCACTTTCCAGATTGATATACAACCTTTCTAAAATAAGCTTAGTAGAAAAAAGAATGTAAAGTCATTTAGCAGCCAACACACTTTTGGTAGCAGTATAGGACATTGGTAGGTGACTTTGCTGACACTCTTCGTCAAATGAGTTGTGCATCCTAGTCTAGTACCTACTTGACAGACAGACATTCCAGGAAACTGGAATTTGCACTTTGTACGTTTGGGTCTGATTTGTGCTTTCTTAATTCACAGTGAAATGCTGCATTCATTTTCATTTCTTGCAATCTTGGCGAACTCATGGGGGTTAGTGCAAAGTAAAGAGTTTGTTCCTTTGGAGGAAGTTCAGTATTAAACACACAGTTTTATGGGGTTATCTGGGGATGGAGTTTGAATTTTAATCCAGAATGGATATTTACATCCAGAACTAAGATTGAAGCTGTCTCATTGACATGCTGTGTCATTTATAGTTCTCAAGGAACAGTAAAATCATAAATATTCTTGGAAGCAGAAGCCTTGACAAGACAAACTGTGGCAATGTTTCACTGTTCAAAGGGTTTTTATCTACTTGCCACAGCTAGCTTAATTCTATTAACGAATTAAAACAATGATACAGTATATGACATTATTATAGCATAAATTATACTTTTGTTTGCCTTCATTTAAATGTAAAAGCTGTAAATATCACTTTAAAGGATTGCTGGCTGATTAATTTGAAATTGTATTAACTTGTGTGTGTTGAAATGGATAAGGCAAATCAAAACCATTAAAGTTACAACACCTACCATTTCTCAAACTTAGTAAAAATGTCCAGTGCAGCAATGTTCTTCATCTCTTTTCCTCTTCTAATTTTCTTTTTTCTGCATATTTCAGTTAGGCATTTTATCAACCAAACAGGTCCAATCAGTTATTTTATAGATTCAATTCAAGTATCAGAAAATTTACTTCTCACGGTTATTATGCATTACATTCTACAAAAGGTCATGTGAGTAATCATGCACTAAAACTCCAGAGAAAGATGAGTTTTATACCAGTATTTCTTTGCAAAGAGTTTAGTAGACATTTGGAGACTTATTTTTGCAGGTAGTAGATATCTTTAGGATGAGTTGCCTTCTGGATGTGATGTCTGGGTACCTCTTCCTTCAAAGTGGACTAGCAGATCAGACTAGGCTAGATTACCTAACTTTTCAAATAGTCAAATCCAGTGAGTTTGACTCAGCACTTTCATCATAAAGCCTTTCTTTCATTTTATTTGTATAGAAAGGTAGGAAGACTAAAAGAGTTGTTGGAAATGAATGAATGAACAGTTTTGAAGATTGCCATTTGTAATTCCAAGCTTTAGTCTAGGTATCATAGTTTTGACAGTTTTAGGACAAAACTTTGCATTTACATATGTATCTCATATACAATATAGAGTGATGGTTTTTCTGGGAACTTCAGGTTTCTGTGAAGTTTTCCAGAATGAGGACTTTAGGGTGTAATCCGAGGTATTTCCAGGTAATGTTAGGACATGAAATAACCATTATACTTAGGCAGAGTTTTGTTTTGTGAAGAAAAGTACAGTCATTGCAGATACTGACTAGAATTAATAATCACTCTTCCAGAAGACTGCAAAAATCTTGAATAAGTGCTCCAAAAAATCAGTGTTTTTTTAGTGGTGGCAAGTATAAATTATAGAAAGAAGTTCTTTTCTTTTAGAATCTTTGGTGCCATTATAGCTGTCATTAATTATGTATTAAGTGTTTGAAAGGAAAGACATCAGTAGCCTATAGATATATCTGCGTAGCAATTGAGGATTGATTAGGTGCAGTTTCTGCAGTGAAGGCTACTGGGAATAAGTTACAGAAATTACAACAGTGCTAAATTATATTTACTAAACACTTACTCATAATAATGGTAGTAAAATGTACAGAAAGATTTGTAAACTACCGATGAAAGGAGACTCGTTTTCATGGTAATATCTATTGCAGGAGAGGATCCAACCACTTGTTACCTTACACTGGATTACAATCTCTCTAGGGCAAGAACTGCGGCTGATATAAACTGGGATCTGTCAAATGACAAAATGCCATCCGCTGTCAGTGGTCAGAGGACAGCAAAGTATCTGTTGACAAATGGGATGAATGCAGTGGGTGCTTTTAAAAGTTGAGGCATGTATTATGTCCACTCCAATCCACAAGCATTTTTTTAGTTTTATTTTTCTTTGCCTCTCTTTCTCACTTATATTTTGTCATTTTGGATGATAAACTTGTACAAGAAATTTGCTCGTCAAATACGTTTCATGGGATTGTTTGTGGATGAACTGAGTACAGCCTGGAAACAGAGCTCTTCCATTTGCTTTGATCTGTAAAATAAAAAATATGTGGGGAAATATGAATAAGGGGCAAACAATGTTAAATAAAGGCAATAGAAAATAGCTTGGCAGGCAGAGTTGCGTGGGTAGAAATGATACAGAAAGTCACTTTTATATATAGAAAAGAGCAAGAAAAAGAACCATAATTAGGAAAACAAACAAGAGGGGGGAAGGAGACAGCTAAACAGAATTAACAACAAAAGACTCAGTCAGAAAAATATGAATTAAATGAGAATGGGGAAGTGAGGAATCAGTCCTGTGCATGGTGTGCACAATTCTTTTGCTTGGCAGAAAGAGTGAGGAAAGTAGAAATGGTTAGCAGGATGCTTCTGCACTGATTAATGTCCAGCATTTGAAGCTGATTGTTTCTAGATAATCCAGGCATCCTCCTCTTTTTTTTTTTTTTTTTTTTTTAATCAGCTGTTTTTTTTCCCCGCTCTTTTAATTCTCTGCAGGTCTTTCTTTTATATTATCTTCCCTAGCATTCTTTTAGGCCTTGTTTAAGGATAAAGCTCTCCACTGGAAGGGCAGCTTGACATAATGTTCAGTAGAGGACAGTATGCATTCTCTTTGTAGTAGAGAACTAAGTTTACATTTTTCTGTATGCATGTATGCAAAAAAGAGAAGACCTGCAGTCCCAATTCTTTTGCTCCATTCTAAGCTCCCAGAAGTCTAGAAAAATGATTTGGAAGGATTTTTGCATCTATAACTGTGTGGACTATGGAATATAGCAAGAAAAGAAGGAAGGAAAGAATGTTAGTCTATTTTCTTCAGGCTGTTGCTTTCTGAACATATTCTGCATCTTGTTTGGTTTATTCTTGGCTCTGGTTAAAGTAATGTGCACTGGAAGCAGAATATAGACTTGTAGTTCTGTTGACTGTTGTAGAAGATGTATTTGCACAGGTAGTCTAGGATGAAATAGACTCTTACTTTCATACACAGCCTACTAATGTGCAGAATATACTTAAGGAGAAGACAAATATGTATTCTGAGCTTGGAAAAGTGCTGCTGTAGCGTAAACTGTAGTAATGTAGCACCCTGTATTTACTTGAAGGAATGCATACAAGTTGTTTGGACCTGAGTGTTCTGTCCTGATGAATTGTGCTTGAAGCAGAAACCAGAAAGGGGAAGGACTGGTGACTCAGTGCTACTTTTCTACTTCCTCATGAGACGTGACCTCAGTGTGGCCATTCTTGTAGGCTTAACAAACTCTGCTACCTGTGTGCTCCCCCTCTACTCTGAATGGTTGCCACCAAGCTGGTACACCAAATTTGCAGTGTCTGGCCCTGCAGTGCCTTTGCAAGACAGCTTTCCAGCTGTTTTTCTTGAGAATCTGGTAGTCAAAGGTGAAGATTAGAGCTAGGAAGACAGAAAGGAATTTGACTTCATCCTGGAGGAGGAAGTAGTACCAAAGGAGGACAAAAATCTTCTGCAAGGACAATATTTGGGTATGCACATGAACCTTAGCTTTCTGAAATGTGTAAGTGCTTAAGGATGTAATCTTTCAAAACCAACTGCAGTGAGTTAAGTACTTAGCAGGTGTCACCGAAAAGTGAACACACCTGCCCAGTATTCTTTGATGGACACTGAATTCACCAGAAGTTCTTGTTATTGCTTCTGTTTTATTTTGGTTTTCTATTGCCATGAGACAGCATTATAGATTTGTTAGCACTGGATTTACTTCAGTGAACCCATTTAGGAACATTGACTCTTCTTACAAAAAGGTTAATTTTTACATTTAAAAAGGTCTCTTTTGCATATTCTGGGGTGCTTGAATACCACTTGTTTATTGCATTGTGTGAGAAAAATAAGAGGTAATATAAGCTTTTTAATTATTGCATGTTCTGGGGAAGAAATTATCTAAGTTAGTATGCACAAAAATGTCAATGAAGAGGCTGTGTTGTACATTATAAGCTGACTTTGCATGAGAGAGTTGACACATCTGCTCTTGAGATTTGTTCTGGTTAACAGTGTGAAGAATGCAGTCTTATAATGTTATGTCACTTTGGGTAAATTCTTAAGGCACAGTGAGAAAGATCTTACAATCAGATCTGATCCCAGTTTAGACTTTGATCAACTCGCAGAGGAAGCAGTGATTGCACATATGCATTTCCTAGTAGAACCCCAGCCGCTAGTCAGACCTTTCTTACCAGCTAAGTTCTTGGATATCTCTGTATGTGGTAAGTAAATGCGTTCAGTGTTACCTGTCTGTAGGGGGACTGTTATGTCAGGGCCTGAAATGATGATTGAGCACCTGGTGAAGGGGGTGGCTGGCCCAGGAAGCACAGCTGCAAGCAATTCATTTTCCTTCCCACCTGACTGGAACAGGTGGACTCTGGGTGTGCCCATTTAAGGCCACTTCCTGATAGAAATGCTCTGTAACCAGAGACCACGTCACCGGTCTGGTGAGTTGATTTTTTTTTTCCTATATATGATTATTGGTATTTCTAATGATACTTTGTTTGGTATTGTAAAGGACTTATCAGAAGCTGTTTCGCTACTTCCAATGACTAATGCTCTCATAACAACAAAAACAAGATATTCTTTTAGGAGTAGTATTTTCATGTGTTAGTATTATGGCTTATTATTCATTATGTAGGATTTCATCACGGACAAAGAATTCTACTCATATAGCTGAAAGTAATTATTCAACAGCATCAGATACTAGAGTATTTGGAAATAGGATTAGATTTTCATACCATTGTGTTTGTGCAATAATGCTATTATTTTTAATTGTACATGGAACTTAAATCTGTACAAAATTTGCCAAAAATATAATGTAGCACCTTTGTTGCTCAGTAGTGTATTGTAACATACATTTGTAACTTTTCTGTATGAAGGACATCACCTTTTATTGTTTGCTACTTCTATCAGAATTGAGTTTCAGATCTGAACAGAAGCTAAGTCCACACTGATGGAAAGTGTTAGTAGTTGGGATATTCACTGCAATGAAGTCTTGCTGTTCTTTTGAAGATGAGGCTTTCATTGGAGATATGTAGGACAGCAAGGTTTTTAGGGCAGTTTCTTTGGATGTCTTCACGCAATTTATAGACCTTCATTCTGCCTGGGACCTTCAGATGCTTTTGTGAATTTGATATTAAATAATAATTGTAGCAATTACTGTTGTTTATTGGATAAGTCTAGTGCCAGAAAAATGTGTTACAGAATCAGGAAAGGTGAAGCTTGTTCTTGGCTTTGTCAAAGATTCACTCTAATATGAATGTGTTATATTTTCTGAGAATACTAATACTCATGATGTTTTTTTAATCTTAGCGTATCTGTGGAGTGCTCCAAGATCTTGTGCAAAGTCCTTATTAATACTGTATGTATCCCTAGATGAATTAGTCTTGTGTTCAATATAGATCAGTCTATTCTGTGCGTTTCTCTTTTAATTTTGAGGAGGTGACTGTTGTTGGACTCTAGTAAGTCCAAAGCCAATTCATTTTGTGTCAGTGTTGCTATATTTTGTGCAATTGGATGGTAATAGTTTCCTTCGAGAAGGCCTGGTTATCAGTTTTCTCAGTTATCTGAAGTCTGCTTGAAAACAGAAGTGGATATGTAAGTAAACTGTTATTGTTTATTAAGATCACCTTGTACCTTCCTTCCTCTGAACTGTAATCAAGTAGAAGTCCCCATTTAAAAAATAATAATAATAATAAAGGTGGGGAAAAAAAGATATACGTTGGAAGCAGTGTAAACATCATTTGAAGAAACTATTCAATGTTAGGTCGTCTGTATCAGCATTGATTCTGCACAAATTAAAGTCACTGCACAAGATGAATGCAAGCACAAAATACTTTTCATTATTTAGAAAATTGCTATGATAGAGTTGTACGTGCAACCCTTTCTTCAAAAAGATGGACAGGATCTAGTTTTGATAACTAGTGTTTGTAGTTAGCTATCTGGATGTCTGCAGCTTCAGTTTTAGAGTACTAGTATAAGCAGCTAATAGCTAAGTAACTTAAAGTCAGCTAAGTCAATGGGTGTGATTTAAGGGCCTTGAAAGTTCAGCCTTAAATTAGGGTCTGTGTTTTTGAAGAGGCACTACATTTGTAAATGGTGCTCATAGTGTTAGATTCTAAGATACTTAAATCAGATTCTCGGGACTCATTAAAAAAGCCACTTTTTTTTTTTTTTTTTAAGAGGGAAGGTAGTGAAAACCCTAAATACATTTCTAAAGAAGTAAATTCTGTTAAAATCATATTTGTTTAGATCTGTGTTCCCTGAGCCAACCTACTACTTAAAGATATATGCGCAGCTAATCAATATACAAATAGAAAGAAACTGAACTTGCAAATGATGAGGCACTCTTTGAGCTTTCCTACTCAATGCCTAAAACATCATGTCAAATGCAGCAGACAAATCTTCAAGTCTAAATAATTCATCTGGAAATGGTAGGAACAAGAGGAGGGGAAAAAGAGAAACAGTTGTTCCATGCTAAAATACAATAATGCATTAAAATTAATCAATCTCTTCCTGCTGAGAAACAATCATTTAGAAAACATTTTAATTACCAAAACTGAATAATGGGATCAGTATTCTTCAGAAGGTTGGGTTCACCCTACTGAGCACTGGAGAATCCTCTTCACAGGAGCCCATAAAAACATTACTGTTTTCAAGTCGCTACTTTCAATCATAATACTCTTGGGGAGAAGTTTGATCTTTTTTTTTTCACAGGAGCTTTTAAGGAAAATGTCGAGTGGACAGCAGGTATGTGTTCACTATTTTGGATCCAGAGCAGAGGTTTGCATGCAATTAAACATTTTCTTTTTTTCTTTTGGATAAGAATTTATTGTGCATTACTTAACACATATCCAAAGCCAATTTGTCAAGCCAATATGTTTGGCTGGAACAGGAAGACAACGTTGTAACGTAATGTTGTAAAAATAGCATTTTTGTCTGCATGCTGCCTAGCATAGGCATATAACCATAGTCATGGTTACTGATTCTTCAAAAAGTTTGTGTGGACTGTGGATGAGATTTGTGCAAAGGTGTGGCTGATGCTGTTCAATATCTGTATCCTAACTGCAAAGCCCTCCCATGGGTCCTGCAAATGAAGAGGTGGGAAGGGTCCCTTTAAGAATACTCTTCTCTGTAATGTGACAAAGTTTTGTATGGCCTATATTTGTTAATAATGAGGTCAAGTGAGAACTAGTCTTTGGACCATGTATGAGTCATGTTGTTTTGCAAGGATGTATTTTAACATATCTTTCCCAACACAGGACCTTGGTTAACAAAATAGTAAGGTAAATGGCTAGCGTGGTGCATGCTGAGGGTTTAGTGACATTAAAGATAAGCACGCACATAGCAACTTTTCTGAAGCTACCCTGCATGAATGCAGGAAAATTTACGTTGACTTAGGTTTTCAGTGCGTGCTTAGAATTAAGCTTGTTTCTCAATACTTTGCTGATTCAGGGTATTAAGTTTGGAAAGAAAATTAAAATAGGTTCACTGAGAATGATGTAAATCTTAATGTTCACAGTAGGACACGCAAGCAAAGTTGAATATCCTAGTAATAAAAGTACCTTGTAACTTGTGGAATGAGCAAAGTTCCCAGAATGGTTATTACATGCTGTATTTTCTGTTCTGGATTATTGAAGTGAAATTAGAAAAATTAAGTTGCATAAAAGGCATTTTCTTCTTTATTTTCATAATTATTCTGTCACCTACATAAAATCTTTCTCTATCTTGAAATGGATTTGGTTGGTGCTGAAAATTGCTGTAGGATAAGTAAAACAAGTATAATTGAGATTCATAAATCCACTTTTGAACGAGTACAATTAGGAATAGTTATTAGAGACCAGCTGGAAAACGTTAGGGGTAAAAATTTACCATGTGAAGTTTTTTATGTGTTTGAAACATTTGTTTTATACCAAAACCTAAATTAGATCACCAGAGAAATGAACCTGCTATTTAAAATCTAATTTGTACACAGAAAGTTAATTCTGAATATTCCTATTGATAAAAATTTTATTATTAGGTCTTGTTAAACTGCATGTTTTTAATGGAATTCTGACTTTTACAATGCTTCTCCTATAATTAAAATATGAGAAGTAGCAACTTGATTATACTGAATGCATTTGTGTCCATTGGCTGTGTAATAAACTTTGGTACTAGTCAATTCTCTTCCCTATTATGATTTTGAGAGCTGAGCAGTTTATTGGGCCTAATTCCAAACCAATTCAATTCAAAAGAATTGTTCAGTTAGTGCATTTTGGATTAATGTTTTAGGACCTAAGAACAGATTTTCAAACATATTAGTGTATAACTTGATACCAGGGGAGATAGGGAAGAAGTAATTCACAGAGACTATCTCCCACTAAGGAACGTTATACAAAAATGAAACAACATAACAATGGCTTTGTTGCATTAGATCAATTTTTTTTCTACTCCAATATTTGGTGTTCAGCTGTAGCACATGGTTGCAAGCATACAGCAGCATTTCTCTGTATAATTTCCTTTGTTTTCCTGGTCTCTTTCTGCAGTTAACGGAGGGGCAGAAAGGCTGCTCCAGTGGCTGGTCAGAACAGAAAGCTAGCTTTGGTATTGCAAGGAATCGTGCACACCAATGAACTGTAACTTAAGCAAAAACTGCCACTATGAATTCCCCTTTTACTAGCATGACTTTTACAATCATTTCAACATCCAAGACCCTGTTATTATTTTTTATAAAGTGAAAAAACTAATAATACTTTTAAACAATTACGAAGTACATTTTCTTATTAATATTTTCCATTATTGTACCAAGGAAACTATTCTAATAAATAATTTCTGCTGGCTATATATAATACTTATAACTACCCAACAGGAGAAGATACGTGGAAGTCCTTTGAGACTTCTGGTGTAGTTTTCCAAATTACTTCTGTTGCAATTCAGGCTTTATTTTGGAACTGCTGTTGCAACAAGGAGAAAATGCTTTTAGAGTAATTGAACTGAGTGTCTTAAAACAGCATCTCATCAGTCAACTTTGAATTTTTTCCTCTTGTTTATGGTTAATTGTGTTTCCTCGCTGGAAAATTGGACAAATCAATGTAAATGAAAGAAGATTATGATTATTATTATTATTATTTAGGATAAATAAGTAAACACTGTTAGCCATAATAAGCCATCTGCGAACAATACAAATCAAGGATGTAAATTCACTACAGTCAAAGGTTTTACACCATTGACAAATTTGACACATTTATTACTCATCTAATTAAATTGTGCATGCAGAGCAGGAAGGAACCTAACAATGTATGCAGATGTCAAATGGGTATTTAGTACATTTCTGATTAAGAGTAGCTAGTTTACACCACACTGTGCTGATTTGTTGTGACTGGTTGTAACAAAACATGCACAATAGAGAAGAAAATGGTTGAGCCAAGTTCTATGCTGCATAAGTTTGAGTAAACTCATTGGTTTTACTGGGATCAAATGAGTGAAAATAGGTCAGGAGCTGTGAGGTGTTCTCTTCCGCAGTACTTTGTTGGTTAGCAGATACTTTCATGGAAGTTAGTGTATTGTCAGAGAACTGGTAGATGAGAAAAGGAATCTCTATCTGTGGGAGGCCATACAGTGATACCTCAGGGAATCTTTAGATTGGGTACAGTGGTTGCTTGGTGGGTTTTCAATGGCATTTGATGTTCAGGTTGGAATGTTGCAGCACTTTGGAGGCTAGAGGTCAGCAAGACCGCGGGAAAGCTGGTGAAGAAGGCCGAACTGTAAATGAATGATGTCATACTTCATGTTTAGATAATCCTTATAACAGCGTCCCTGTTGATGTGGACAATAGAACCTTCTCTGTTTTCATCTTAGTTGCACAAAACCCAATCCCCATTTCCTCTTTTGCTCATGCACTTTTCAAATACATGCAACTACCACCAGATGCTTAGAGGTTAGGAATTAGACTTTCTCCTTTTAGTCATTTCACTCTTATAACCTTTCATACTGTGAAGTTTAAGCAAAGCAAAACAGCATTTCTGTCTCTTCCCTGAAAGTTTTAAGGCAATTGATTCCTATGTTGCTCAGCTACGGCCTACAACAAAATGATGGAAAGTTGAATATTCTTTAGCTCAGTTCTCTTTGTGCGCATGTATGTGTAAATCAGCTAAAACCTTAGTGGCATACATAATTTTTGAGGAAGAAGAATGAAGGACAGCAAAGAACTTTTTCTCTGCCCAACTTTATGAATTGGGATACTAATAAACCAAGAAGGTGGTTTTGTATAATCAAACTGGTTTGTACTGACACCAGAGTTATTTACTTGAGGCAGTTAATTATCATTTGTTATTCCTTTCAAATGTACTTTTTATAGAATTGCTTTGCCAGAGGCATTTTATTTTTGGCAAGAATAGCATTGTGTCAGGATTGGGGTACGCACATCTATATGTGTCAAATTCCTGCAGTTGCCTTCTTGATTCCATGTGGAATCATTTGAAGGCAGTTATCAGGATTACATAGCAGGGAAAATCTGTGTAATGGAAAGTATAGATGCAAGGGCTTTGCTCAACAAGCTTATACTGAAGTTCCAGTCAGCTGTATTTCCAGAAATTAGAATTCCAAATGCAGAGATTTTTCTTATTCCCAATCGTTAATTCTCTGTGGTTTATGGCACCGACCAACTCAGGCAGTTTCAGAGGTATTCCATTTGGACTCTTAAGGGCTTGTAATGCAAAAGCTGGCATTCAGAATTCCAAGCAAAAATAACTGGCAGTTAGTGGTGTACCAAGGTATTTGTTGCTCTCAATCCACTCCAGGTATCAATGGGTAGATATAAGGTGCTTTACAGGGATCTTTTAGCACAGCATCAGTCAGAGCAGTTGTTTCTTGTGACTGTTTTGTTTCTACATCCAGGAGCATCAAGGAATCTAGTTGGATTCCAAGTCTTCTGATTACTTTGAGTGGCTGCTTCTTGAGATTCAATCAGTCTGCTTGGTTTATACTGGACTGTCCAAAACAACAGTCTCCCTTTCTGGTCTTGCAGGCACTGAAAAGTAGGCTGCTTGATAATATGCTGATAATATTTTAGTTAATACGAGTATCTTCTTTTACAGCTAGAAAGCTGATGTAATTCAACAGAAATACCATTAACTTTAACAAATTTAAACTGCTACAGTAAGAGAGCATGAAACTCATCCCATTATTTGATTTTGCTGCTGTATTCTCAATCTGGGTTGGAGATAACTCTAACATTTTCCAATCAGGTTCAAGTTAAATGCAAAATCTTTGTTCAACTGAATAATTTCTAACTTTAAAATAGCCAGAAATATCCTTCAAATGCACTGCACCTGGGGGAAATTTTCTGCTTCAAACAGTGGCTGTGTTTTGTGCCACTGCTAAAATAATGTACTATGACTTTGTATCAGAACATGCACTAATTTTCATCTGAGACTTAGAGGGAACCTTTCTTAATTCATTTCCACACGGAAGCTTGGAAAGTGTTCTCAGTGTTTCTATTTCTTGGCTTATCTTGCAGTCTGCGTTCTATATGAATTCCCAGTCTGTGATTGGAAGTGTTTCCAAAAAGTTGTATGTATTCCTGCACTGCTTCTGTCTTCACATACTCCCTGGCAGGGCTATGGCAGCTTGTGTCCTATATGTACACTCCCTACGTATTGCAGGATTCTTTGCAAAGGAGATACTGTCCTGGTCTGCTTTGGTGATTTTACTGCTTCACTGGCTTACTCAGTGATATGCTGGAAGAGAGCACTCAGGGCAAAAGGTAAGGAAGACTTCAGCAAAATTAAGACATGATAAATGTGTTTTACCATTTTGAGAAGCCAGAAGCTTACTTCCTAGTCATTTTCTAATAATATATCTCCAGCTCTAGCAAGGCCTTCTCTGTGTATCTGACAGCTGGTCTTGTAACTGTGTAGTAGTACATGTAATTACATGTTCACTGTTCTCTTACTTGTCAGTCTTTTTGTGCTGTTTCTTCTCTGTTCCTTACTCAGCTTGCATATCTTCCTTCCCAAATTTCTTCTTGCTGTTTGAATATGCTCAATAGCATTTCAGTAGTGTTGCAGGACCAATATTTTAATTTGTTTAGTAACATATGAGTGTCTCCTTTTACTGTTCAGCAGCTTAAGTGATCGGATGAATCAGAGTCCCCCCCAGTGCCAGTACCCTTGCTCTTTCATTTGAGTGAGTGAAATGCCTGTAAGCTAGTGCTAGCGTGAAAGAAACAAAGGTAGGCATTAATACATCTGCTCTATGTATGAACTGGCTGGAGCCACAGTTTATTGACCATTCAAATTGCTTTTGGCATAAGATTTCAGGTGGAAACATTTCATTACTGAAAATCTTGCACTTCTCTGGATTTTTTTTCACCCTGACACTTGCTTTTTTCTTTTTTTTTTTTTACAAACTTTATCTGAATGGTCATAGTCATCCAGCATAAGACAGAAGGTCTCTTCCTACTGTGGCCCAGTTTATATGCATAATTCCTTTTAATGCAACAGTACATCAAGAAGGAAATGTACCCCTTGGAACTCTCAAAGCCCAATCTTGAATATTAATAAAATAAAATAATGATTATTGTAGCAGATAAACATGTTTGTTTTTAAAATCATTTTAATTTCAAAAATTGAAGTTAAAATAATATTTTAATATTATTATCATAGTTATTAACTGTAATTGTATAAATATTATATATAATATTACTAGTGTAAAATTTTGTAATTAATCATTCACTGACAAGTTTTGTAAATAAAACACAAACTTTTGACCCAACAGGAATCAGAATAGATCTAAATGTGGCATGAAATTCCTGACTTTGTGTACCTCTCTCATTGTTTTTCCATGCTCTTCCTGGGTTGTGTAGCATCAGTAAAAGGTAAATTCATTTGATGAAGCATGAAACTAATGTATATCTATTGTTAGGCATTATGTAGGTGTTCTTAATATCATTCAACTTCTGAGGTGAACAAATAGAAATAATGAATAGAAGTTCACTTCTTATAAGGAAGATTTTTTTTTTTTTTTACTAATGTGATACAAATGTTAGGTAGATTTTTTCAGAGTTGGTCCATTCAGTTCTGTACTGGTCTGTATTTAAAAATTCTCATGTTTTTGCAATGAAACTTTTAGCAATAATAATACAACTCATTGCTTTGCAATTTGTTGAACATCTTTTGTTATAATGCTGGAAATTTCTTTATTTACTAGAAATGTTTCATAACCATTTGCCTTAGTAAAATGCAGTTCTGCCTGAAGAAAAGAATGGCAGCACCAATTTGAGGTGCTATGATTGATTCAATTTGCAATGAATTACAAACCCAAGTTGTGGTAAATATGATCTGCTATTATTGTCTGCTTGCTGAGGATAAGTTGGAGTTAGATGTCATTACATGCCCTTATAAAAAGTCCCTCCCCAACTTTCCTGTAGGCCCCTTCAGGTCCTGAAAGGCTGCTATAAGTTCTCCTCGGATCGCTCTCTAAAAAAAAAAACAGTAACTCTCTCAAAACCAGTAAACTGCTGCTGGGATGCAGCAGGAGCATGCTAGGTTTTGAACACATTTTTAACATCTTTGTCCCTTTTGTAGTTAGGAACTGATGACCTTTAATGCATGCTTTTCTTAAGCAGCAGAATGCTGTTACAAATGTAAATTTGTCCATGATGACCTTGTTAAATAGATCAAAGTGTGAATATTTCTCAAATGTATATCACAGAGCTGTGCTGTGATATGCTGTGATCTTGAAACTGTTGATTTTGCTCTATATTACTGAAAGCGGCTACTTTGAAGTTGCTAATTGCATTAGGTTAATATTTATAGCATTCTATGTCAGTGTCTTTATCACTGTGTGTGAACAGTATGCTCAGTAAGTGTTTTTGAAGAGGGCCCAAAAGTACTTTCTAACACTTACAGGTAAAGGTATATGAAGAATACCTATATTCTTATATAGGTATGTTCATATATATACCTATATGAAGAAGACCTATTGTTGTATGGACTTGGGTCAGAATAACCCTATCCTGTTATTTTCAGCCGATGGCCTTATATTATTTTGAATTGAAGATGCCTCCTCTGACAGTATCATTGTAATACAATTGGTACAAACTAAGGCCAGGTGGACATGACCTGGCTGAGTCAGTCCGTTACTTCTGCTCTTGATGGAATGTCATTCAATATCAGATCTTTATTCAGTTCACTGCACAACAGTGATTGCACTGTGTTGTTTTTAAGCATCTTTTTTTCCTTGGGCAAATGTATTGTGTTCTGTAGAGCTGGCAAAATCTCCTGTTTAGCCACCTCTTTTGCTACCCTCTGCTGGTTTCCAGTCTGTCAAAGATATATCATTGTTCTATTTCTTTTTACACTGGACACCACCTACAAATGTCTTTGATAAGAACAAAAGAATAGCCAAAGCAATATAGGTATAATATTAGGAGGAAATGAAGCCCACTATGTGAATTTCTGAGTCTGGGTTAAGACTTCATGTTGCATGTCCCATGAGGTTTTTTTTCAGTTTCTGAAGCAAGGATAGAGGAAATGGGTTTAGTAGATCCCTGTTTACATTGTGGGAGAACTTACACTGAGGTAGCAGCTCAGAGAACAGTACTGAGAATGCAAGTTGGGGATTTTGTTGTGTTCTACAGCAGATGTTCTCAGCCTTAGGAGTGCAATGTTCTGAAGTCACTCCAAGATTAGTCTGGGTTCTGCGGGGGCTCTGCTCTGAGTCACTAAAACAGGAGTGTCAGTTCTAAACAAGGGGACTCTCCTGGGATGGATTTTTGGTAATTCTTCATAATTTGTGGGTCTACAGCAAAGCACTTAAATATGTGTTTATTTCTAATTAGACCCATTAGCACAATTAATTTTGATGGGAAGCATGTTGTAATTTAAGTGGACTCCTGAACTGAACCGTGATACATACAGTATCTAATTTTACATAGATATTTACAAGTTGAGCCATCTGAAACGCGTATAGAATTCCTGAGACCATAGAGAAGAAATATTTGTAGATGTGGCTTAAAAATTACAATATCTGAATTTTTCACACAATTTTTTCACAGAATGATGGCAACTGCATCACCACACTGTTGGCCGGAATTGGTTTATCTTTTGTTTCACACGTAACATTCAAAAAACCAGGGGCTTAGAATCTGACTTACCCTCAGTTTGCATGAACATGGTATGATACAGAACATCTTTCTGCAGAATCTCTCTATTCCTCTTATTGTAACATTTTCCATGTTCTGTGTCTTGTTCACTGGAAGGAACCAGGAGGAATCCACAGTGTTGCTCTACACGCCTGGCCACAAGGTACAAGCTCTCCAGGCTTTTTCAGTAGTAAATGCTGGAGCTCCTGCTGAGGAAGGAGGCAAGTTATGACTGAGATAGCTCAGTGTTTGGTGTGCAATTTCACTGTTAGTTTCTTCAGTGTCCAAGAACCAAGTGCTATCAGACTTGTTTCACAGCTGATAGCAGTTTTAATATCAAAATATAATGGAAGTTCTGTTAGATATCATTAATATTTTTCCCATAATTGATTTAAAACGTTACTACGTTGCATTTTTAGGACTGCTGTTTGGTGTTGACCTTGTCCTTCTTCTTAAGTTTGCCTATACATGTCAGTTGTAACTTCCTGCTGTATAGCTATAATTCCTCAGCACTGCTTTCAGACAAGAACAGATGATTCAGTACTATCTAGTGCATTAATGTACAATCAAGCAGAACTTAAAATACAAAGGAAGCCTTGTTGATTGTGTCATCCAAAGGCACACGGCAGGAAGTTGGGAGACAGTACTAGGCATTTACTTCTCAAATGATCAGCTTTTGATCTTGAAAATCTTTGTGTATTTGCTTTCATGTAATTCTTACTGGACGTTTCAGGCTGCCACACCATCACTGACTTACTCTCTGTGCAGTGCATCCTCTTTAAATGTTCCCTGTTTAGAAAGCTAAGCAGAGTCTTCCTGGGAGATTATGAAGAGGCTCAGTGACACATGTGCACCCTGAGTTTGCTGCTTTTTCAGTTAGTGTTTTAAGCTGAAGTTCAGGAGAAACTTTCTCCTTTTATGTGCTTTATGGTGTCACCTTTGAACTATCTGTAACTGGCTTTTTTCTCACCCGATTTATTTTTGCATTAATTGATGATTTATTATGCTGTATTTTTGATATACTTTTTTCTTCAGCTCTTTGTGCTATGGTGTCATATTTTATTGAGATCGTTGGGCTACAATGAAAGCGTGTGTTTTTATCATACATTCCAGTCATAGGAATATGTTGTCAGTGCAATATTGATCTAACTACATAGGCTAGTTTAATAGCGCAGTACAACTTTAATTCCTTTTGGTTGTTTGCCCTTTTTTGACTGGCTATATTATCTTCCAAGAATTAATCTTTGTGCCTGATTACTACTGTAATTCTCATATTATCTTCTCACAAGCATTTTATGATTTAAAAGTCAGATGGCTGTTAGAGAAACTGCACAAAATCTTTCTTTCCCTCTCACTATCCCCTGAAGATTTGACAGATCCAGAATCTTAACAGTTTTAAAATCCTTACTTAAAAGCCTTATTTACCTCTACTGTAGCCCTTCCAACAAACTGCTGCATGGCACCACTTAGGCTGGCAGCCAACTGTGCAGGAGTGGTTTCATGGAATTAGCAGTCAACGCTTACTTTGTTGCTGAACAGCTAGCAGTATGGCAGTCAGAGCAGTGATCGTTGTGTTGTTGCTTCTTGTTGTTGTGTCTCGCACAGTGATGCACTGAGCCATGCCCAGTGTGATTTCCAATGGTAATAGTTAGCAATAATAATGAGGGCTGGTTATGTGGGGATTTCAGGCTGCATATGTGAAGTGAAAGAAGGGTGTATTGGAATAGCAACTTTGCAGTGCTTTTGTTAAACTTTGGTTTTGTCATGCTCGTGTTGCAGTTACTGTTTTCTTTTTTTCCTGTTTAAGTGTAGGCTTGCTTAAAAGAACACAACAAATCTAAGAGCAGATGTCACTTAACATCCCAGCCTAAATGGTATTTTTCTTCCCTGACACAAAGCTGCTCTTATTCCATTTCCTCTGAATATTGTATTATAAAAAACATGATGCTTGTGCTTTAATGTGGAAATCCTAGTGTCAAGGATCAATAAAGTTAATTAGTAGTGATTAATGAGAGAATTTTAATTACTAGATTGTAGCTATTAAAGTTGCAAGCAGTCACGTAGCTGTCAAAGATGTAACTGTTCAGTCTGCAGTGTCAATTCAGATTGTTGCGCTGCGTGCAGCTTTCTTAGTTTTATCATAATGCTGATTAAATACCTAGCCTGGAAACTATTAATGAAAGACTTAAGTTGTGGATCACCATATCTGCGAAAATATCTTCATGTATCTTTTTAGTTTGCCTAATTACTGCCATGGTTCTTCCGCCCTGCTTAATGGAGGATCAGTCTGGAGCAGCAGTTATCTTCGTTAGACTTATTAAGATCTACCACAGTACGGCTGAAATAAAAAAAACCTGCCCACTGCATTTCACTTGCTGACTTGCTATGCTCCTGTGCCTCAGATTCTTCTTACTATTCATTGAGTAACTCAGTGTAGTAAACAACCAGTGAGTGAAGGTGACTTCTTTTCCAATAGCAGAAAATAATGGGGCAGATCAGAGTGCTTGTTTTTACGCCAGGTTGTAATATACTGGGTAACACGAACAATTAATGCTTATTTCTTCATTGTCATTTTAAGTTTCTGCATAGCTTTGGTGATGCAGTGGGCATCTTTGAAATAATGTGACTATGGCTAGGTTTTAATAATGTTGAAGAGCTATAAAATGCAACCCTTGCCTTTCATCATCATGCCATAAAAGAGGAGGAATGCTCAATTCCAAAGAAAACCCTTTTCTTTTTGCATGACATAACCCCTTTCGTACATGAAAGCATAGTGCCAGAAGTTGAATTGCTTGCTATTTAATCTTTACTAGAAGCAGCACTATTTAGCCTTTGGCTCTCTTTAGTAGGGTAGGAACTGGAGAACAGAAACAAACAAAAATACATGAATGCCTTTCTAGTACAGATAGCTATTAATGGGCTCCCGCTCAGGCCAAGCTTTTACTCAATAGCACAGCAGTTTTTATATACCAACAGAGGCCTTTTGGTCTTTGTGGTATTATGCTTTCCTGTTTTTAAGCGAAACAAGAAATAAAACTTGTGTTTAGTTGATGAAAAGTAAACTGACTGTGTCTTAAACAAAAAACCCCTCATGCCCTTGCACTGGATTGTGCAGTTAAGCTTTTCAAACTGAGCAGGGATTACTAAACGTTATTTTAAGAGTCTGAAAAATTATCAAAATACTCTTACAATTTATATATATATATACTTATATATACATACATACTTCTGGTTTCTATTGTTAAAGCACTTGCCTGATATTTTTCAGCCAAGATATTTGAGTAGAAGGGCACATTTCTCCTCTGTTAATGAAACCTCAGCATATTAGCCATTGAGATGGGTGGCCAGATGACTCAATCTAAAATTAAGTATTTGTTTATAGAGAACCTAACTCAATGTGATCAAGTCACAGCTGGAGTACGTACGTTCTAATGCAAAAAGTACAATTTATTATTCTGGCCTAAATTATTTGGCAAAGTAATCTGTAAATTAAGAAATCAACACACTTCGATTATTTGCTGTCTTTCTCTCTCTCTAGCTGATGCATGTGTCTAAACTCCCACCTCTTAGGAGAAGAGCTGTCATTCCCACAATCTGGATAAGTGGTAAAAATCCCCAGCCAGATTTTCTCATCAGGCAGAATAAAAAAAAAGAGAAGGGTATGAGCTGAGATTTGAGACATCTTTCATCTTTGCCCCCTCTTCCTTACTTAAAAATAAAAAAAAATAAAAAAAAAACAAAGGAGAGAATTAAATATAAAATATTTCTGTATAATACTAATATTGAAGAAAATACAGACTCGGAAGTAAGAGTTTAACCAGTTTGTGTTCTTGCACACTGACTTCATGCTACTGCTCTGATTGATTTTAATAAATAGATCTTTGAAAAAATTTGCAAATAAGATCATTTTTCTTTCAAGAAGACATATTGAAACTGTTTTTAGTTCTTTAATCTTTACGTTTTGCCTTCATGGCTTGCTGCAACGCATGGCACTTCCATATCTAGAAGCCTGTAAAGTAGGAAGTATGAAGCTTTCAATCAAAATGCCAGCATTAACACTTTCCTGAATGCCTATGATACTTTCTAGTACAGATAGTACTCCTAAATCATATGGAGACTTTTGAAAGTAATATAAAACTTTTGAAGTGTGGGTGTATGTGTGTATATATATATTTTTAAAAAGTAACATTCTTCTTTGCTTTGTTTAAACATAAAAACAAACGAAACTTATGTGAAAATCTTAAATAAAAACTCGGAAAATGGGAGTTTATTTTGATTGCAGAAGTGTGTCTACCTGGAAACAGCAAGATCTCTCTGTTCCTGGGTTCCTTTAGACATCTGATTTTTCTTTTAAATTTCATATAATCTCAAAATGCATTGTCTTCTGATGTCTGATTTTTCAGTTACATTGTTTGATAACAGTCTTGAAGTGCTTGTTAACTGAAAGCTTTATTTCACTTTACTTATTTTATACTCCTGATCCTACCTTTGTCTTAAAGATTTTTCTCTGTTTTGGAATTAACATAAGCTATTCAGTCAGTTTCCTGTCAGTGGTTCAGTCAAATGTTGCAATGAGTCTTCCTTCTTTTTGCCATCTCACACTGCCATGTGAGCCATAGCTCACCTGAGGAAGGTGAGTACAGACTCAGTTTTTGAGCATGAACTTTCCTCCTTTCAAGTGTGAGCTGTAACATCTCTCTGGTTGGTAAAGGAGGACAGCTTTGCTTTTGGGAACCTCCTGTTTCTACCTGGCCTAAGTCATGAGAGTTCTAAGGATTCCCAGGATCTTTTGCTTGGCAACTTACTCTTTAACGTGGCTTGCTCTGAAAAATTGCTGTAATTTTCAAGTGCTTAGCACTTTCTAAATGTTAAACATCTAAAAGTTATTTCTCACTTCAAGTATCCTCAGCCAGCAAATTGCACTTAAAATTCCATTCTGGAGTGATTTGAAAAATACAAACATCAGCAGTCTTTAAGTGAAGGCCATGATCTGCTATAATAGCTATCTGGTTCTAATTCATGCCCACAGGATTGGAGAGAACTTCGCAGAGGCCTGGAAATAAAGTGACATAAACCTGGAAAATGCTCTACCCATGTAATTCCACAAATCAGCCTTGCTAACAAAGGATAATGAAAAGCTACAACTGAAGGACATCTATGAAGAGATTAGAAACTGGTTAATTTTAGGGCAACCTTAACTGTATGTCCAGGGTAGTAGCTAGAATTGTTTCCCTTAACTGTGTAATAGCTAGAATGTATCTTAGGTTCTCATCTAGGCAAAAAGGAAAGGATAGGGGAAAAAAGTCATGATATTCTTTGTGGATGCTGCTTTGTATACAGACAATGCTGTAGCTAGTAGGGTGGAAGGGACATCAGAAGGTCATCTCATCAGTCTTTCTGCCCACAGTATGCTTAGCTGGATGTAAATAAACTGTTTCTGATAGATGTTACAGTATTTTGTAACAGTTGAAGTTGGAAGGGCCCTCATGAGATCACCTTTTCCAGACCCTGTGCACAAATTGGGGTCATTCACAGCAGCTTCCTCAGGGCCTTGTCTGATCAGGTGTTGAATACACCCAAGAACAGAGACACAGCAGTCTCTCTGGACAATAAGCTCAAGCTTTCAATCACCCTTGCAATGACAATGGGGTTTTTTTTTGTTTGTTTGTTTTAAATGAAATTTCTCATATTTCAGTTTATGTCTATTGTCTATAGTCACAGAGCAGTCTGTCTCAATCTTCCTTACATCTCCCCTTCCCAGGTATTTATACATATTGATGAAATCTTCAGTCTTCTCTTCCCGGGCTCAACAGCAAGCACACGTGGCATGTGAAACTAAATCAGTGCCCGAAGGGGAGATTCCTTCACAAACTTATTCCACACTGAATAGCAGAGGCAGTATTCTTTGTGAATGGCTGTGTCCATTCTCCAGGCTTTCTAAGTGATGACATTCAATCCTTGGTGTGTTAGACCTTGTCTGAAATTGTTCTATAAGTATTATAATAAGTTAAAGTAGATTCTTTTAAACCAATCAGTTTTGATGTAATTATCATGCTGGTATTCATTACTCAGCAGACAGAACAGTGAATCCCATACAGCTTTTGTTTTCACAAAATTTTTGTTTTGTTTCTCTAGATTAAATGCCAACATCTTAAAATAGATTTTCTGAGTAGCAAAAAAAGATTATCTCTGTGATTTACTTCTGCATGGAGGAAGCTTTCTTCAACCCTTTATGGGTTCTAAATACACCACTCTCAATAGTGGATATAACAGCAGAGAGTATTGCCCAGGTGTAAAAGACACAAACTTCTTTTTCTTCCTCCTTAAGAAAAAATTTTCCTTCATTGCTTCTTGAAAATCTTCTACTACTACCATAATCTTGTCTGGAGTGGCGTGTCTGGTATTTTATTAGCAGCACATGTACACTGTTACAGGCACAAGAGAAAGTTTTGGCACCAACAGAAACAACGCCTGTGTCTGAGAGCACAGCATGACAAACTAAATTGCCAGGCATGGAGTCTGGAGCAAATCTTTGTTCTGTATGTGCTTTGGTCTTGTAAAAGAATTAGCATGTAAGTTGTTGCACAGAACTCATGGAACAGAGACTGCAAATTTGTGACCTAACATTGGGCTCTGACTGCATGAAGGATTACCTGAAGCACATCTCTGCAGTGGCTGAAATGCAGATTTACTGCAGCTGCTGTCTGCATCTTGTCCTGCAAAATGAATCAATCAGTGGGCCTTATTTCCTCTGTGATTCTTTGACCTTTTCCCGTACATGGAGGGAATGTGAAATCTGTTTCAGCATTGACCATGGAGAGAACAGCTTCCTTATTTTTATTTGGTATGTCTTAGGCAGGCAGTAAGACATGCACATGCACTCTGTGTCTTAAGAGGATCAGCCCTCATGTACAGGTAGTCACACTGTTCACTTTCATAATAATAAATCACCACCCCAGGGTATTTCAAGCTTCTTGAACGATAGCTACATCCCAAGTAGGATGTCATACATTCACAAGTAATGAGCACTTTGTGCATGTCTATGGTGTGGGAAAGTGTTTTCTGATCTGTCAGAACAGGTCTTGGAAAACAAGAAATAATTGTAAGCAAAAATGGGTATCTGCATTAATCCTAACAAAAAGCTCACTACTAAGTTTCTTATCAATGTGGCACTTTTCTCTATTTTGTTAGAAACCCACATTTCTCTCCATTACAGGGGGGAGTGTGTTGTCCTTTCCTTTTTTTTTTTTTTTCCCTCCCTATTTATAAGTATTGGAAATGTATGATTTTGTTGCGGAGGGGACCAGCAGTACATTAACAAACAAGTCATGCTTTGATTAAATAAATTTTGAAATGGGCATTACTAGGCTAATGTCTTTTCAATCATTAATCCTGAACTGTCTTCTCTGCATTTTACTGTTAGTTCCTATGTACGTGTAACCATGTCTCGTGGCAGATAGCCAAACTTGCTAAGATACAGATTGTAAGTTATTTGGCAGTGAATTTTGCTGACACAAGTAGGTGATCTGAACACCTGTGAAATGCTAGGCTTTGGGTTGGGGTGGTTGTTATTGTTATTTTAACCTACTGTATTGAGCTCAACCAAGTACTGCGGGTCTTGTGTTGACTGAGTTGCTGGTTGGAGTTTTCCCTAAAAGAAGTGAAAGAAGTCATAAAGGAAATGGGAGAAAAAGCGAATAAAGGTAATAAAATGAAAATAGTGAAATCAGACATTATGATAACGATTTTTTACAAATTCCATATAGAAGTCCACTCAGTGGTCTTTCCTTGGGTATCTAATATTTTCAGTTAAAAGGTTAGCAAGTTCTGATACAGCTGGATTTTGAATTATTTAGGTTTAAAATATGATAGCTCATTTTACTGATTAGTAAAGGCAATAAAAAGCAAGCAGACAGCACAATCGAAATAATACACTTCCTGAACAAAGGCACATGCCTCCCATGCTCTGGGTTATTGAGTAGTGTACAAGCAGAGACCTAATTCTACTAATAAACTGTCAGTGGAGCTCATGCTGTGTGGGCCATCCAAGCATGCTGATGCCTTCATAGAGACCTCAGATGAGAGAATGGAGGAAAGTAGGGGAGGATTCGTTTCAGACTGTGATGTTTTAGTGGGAAGTAAAATTTTTTTTTTTCATGGGCGGAAAAAAAAATCATGTTCTTTGTGTTAGTCCCGGGGCTTTAAATCATTTATTTTATCCTACTAGAGGAAGTTAGAATACATACTTAATGCCAAGTTCATTTTAGCCCCAGATTTATGTCGCTGGAGTTGTCATTTCCCCTCTTTTAAAAGCTGGATGAATGCTTTGAAGCACTGAAGGGACAGAAAGACTTTATCAGTAGAGAAAAATACCATCCTCCCTTCTGCTGAATACCTCTTAGTGAAGTGTTAATGACCACAGTTTTGTTCTCTTTCCCTTGGTTGCAACTGGAACACATATGATATACTGGGAGATTAAGCTTTTTTCACGTTGTACATGAAACTCACTGTGAATGACTCTCAGTCTTCCCTGTGTGGAGGTCTTTATGTACTTTCCATAGTATAGTGGAATCTGGCATTTCTTGAGGCTCAGTTTGGATGAACTGTTTAAGAACGAGATTCTCAGTGCAGCTTTTATCAGCTGACTAATGTTCTCCTCTTATTTCAGGCTTTGGAGAGACTTTTTTTTTCCTGAGTCTAGTTAAAGTAGTTGGCTACGTAACTTCCCTTAACTCTAGGTCACTGTTTTCAGTGGACAGAACGAAATGGTTTAATAATCTTGATGTTAGTATTAGCTAGTGGCTTTCGATAGGTTTACTTTTGTAGTCAAGCAGATAGAAACACTAATTCCATTTGTTTATCTGTATTCCAGTGATTACATGATAGGCAGTTGAAGAATTTGCAAAAGCCCCCAGTTCTAAGTGTAATTCTGCCT
This sequence comes from Gallus gallus, assembly GCF_016699485.2. Classification (NCBI taxonomy): domain Eukaryota; kingdom Metazoa; phylum Chordata; class Aves; order Galliformes; family Phasianidae; genus Gallus; species Gallus gallus. Next base: position 18,422,661 of record NC_052541.1, on the reverse strand, counting down.
CTTCGGACTTTCAGTGTGAATATGTTCTTTCGGAATGTGTTGTTCCCACTGTGGAAAAAAACTGAGGAGCCTTTCTACACCATGCTAATGGTTGGACAAGTTAATTGTCCCATAAGTTCAGTTACTATGCGGTTCTGTGGCTGTATTAGGCATTTTGATATTATTGGACAGTTAGTTTAAAACATATGCTAGTTCTTCCTCAATAATAATCATCAAATGGACCTTTTATAGTACAGCTCCTAATGAGTAAGGCTTTGTTTTGCCAACCAAGTTAATATTCAAATAACACCAATATAAAAATCACACCACTTGTTTGAAGTAAGCGTCCGTTACTTGTCATGGGAAGTACCTCCTGGCCATTTATTTTGATTCTCTTCTGAGTAAAATGCACATCCTTCACAGTTTGCTGCTTAGTCTTCTTTCTTTCTCTATACAGTGTTATACTTCTCTGAATTACATGGCAGATTTCTTGAGGTATAAAAGACATCTGTCCACATAGACTTGAAAAGAGGCAAGGTTGCACCTCGTAGAAGCTAAAAAACATTATTATTAAGTTACAATGTCTCTGCTGCAGAAATACGGATTTATAATGAAACAGCATTCAGCCTTCTATCAAGACATCCATTTAAATAGATCACTCATCTTGAACAGTACTTATTGAAAGATTTGAACCTTAGTTCATATATCATTTTTAGTATGTTCTTACCTGAACTCTGCCATACTTGGGCAGATTGGGGTATGGAAAATTCAAATTCCAGTTGCTTCTTAATCCAGATCTGTAGGTGTATCTTGGATTCATCACCCACCTGAATGCCTGATGGCAGGTGTGTTATCTGAAGAGCATGCTGATAGTAGCAGAAGAACTGGTATGCACATGCATTTGTGCAAGAGGAAGAAAGGCAGGGACTGTGCCCAGGTTTTGAAGAGCACGTGGCTGCTATGTTGGACAGTTAGTATAATCCTGTGCAGAGTGGATTAGGAAAGTGCTGCTGTACCTTATATGTCTCTCCATGTAGCAGCCGGAAGAGTAACCGAGAAGCTCACGAAAAACTGCAGAGATTAATTACAATGTTCAGAGGAAGTCTGAAGAATCAAATATTTTGAGCAGGTTCCAGAAGAGGGAAGCTCTCTTAAGAAACTATTAAAAATGTATGATTGAAAACTAGACTGTCAGATAACCATCTATTTACAGCAGGGTAGGAACAAAGTGTTACAACGAAAGTTAATGAGTCCATGCTTACTGACAGCTGGCACAGTGTTTTGGATAACAAGTTTTGTATGAGTGAGGGACCTGTGCTGTAATACTTGATGCAACGTAAGTCTTGACACTTGGAAGGTTTGTAACAAAGATGTGTATGCAGAAGAAGGGTTGATTCGGGTTCCTGGTTCATCCTTTGAAGGTCAGGATGGCTTTCTCCGGGAATATTTTAAAACAGATTTTGCTAACAGTGATGAACAGAGTGACAAAATCCCACCACTGGATAATCATTTATGGATCAGATAATGATTTTCTCCTGTCCTATAACGACATTTCTCCACTCAAGGGAGTCCAGGCAATTCTGTCAAATATTGCTGATGCACCCAGTATGTCTGCCAATGTTGCCTTATTTGTAAGCAAGTGGAGGAACTAGATAAGTATTGTCTTCATTCAAAATAACTTGAATGAAAGTTCCTTGGCACCTTTGTTTACAGTGTAAATTACTTAAGCAGCAACGTACACTTTGAAAAGAAGCAATTTAGTATCAGAATTCTGCTACTGTCAGTAGTTTAAAAATCTATTTCCACTTAATTATTTGGTTTTAATAGCTATTTGTTTCTTTGGGGGAATTTTAAAAGAAGTTATACACCATTTGAAGATACCACATGAGTTAAGTGCTCAAATTCTCTAGCTTTTCTATTTAGAGGAATTCTAACTTTGCTAAAACTTAGTTTTGTAATACTGTAGTTCTATTAATAATTTGTAACAAATTTTTAATGTTGTAAACCACTGAAAAAGAATACAGAAGGCTTTTCTGAGAAAGTTTTTGATCTATGTGCTTCTACATTGCAATTTAAATGCTTATTTAGTGCTGAATGTGTATTTTCTTCCTGCATTTTAGAGTGCAGTAATAAATGTAATTATAACTTAGTCAAACAAGCTTAAATAGAGTATCTTCATGCAACATGCTCTAGAATTTCGTTTTCAAATAAACTCAGTGTGTCATTGATGTCCAGAGAAGATCAATAGAATGGAAATTGCTTGCAGTTTCCCCTAAAGTGCTGCAATGTTTTATTGCTCTCACATTTTCAGTCTATAGCCTTTTCCCTGCCAGAAAGGGTACAAGTCCATGCCAAGCACACACAGTACAAGGAAACAGAAAGATGATATACACAGATGATGGTCACTACATATTCCTTTTTCTTTCTTTTTCTGTATTTTACGTCCTGCTCTGGTGAAGTTCTGAAGTTCTTTATCTCTCCAGTGAGTAAGAATTTCTCTAAGGGTGCTCAGTGTCTGAAAGGTTTGTATTTTAACTGCAAGTATTGTTTAACCAATATTATTGAATTAGAGAAGTGGGTTTGAATGTGTGTATTGACACGTACACATCTTCCTCAGGAGGTTATACAACCATCCAGATGCATGCAGTGTATGACTGCAGCCTCACTGCTGCATGCTTCCAGTCACAGAGAACCAGGCAGTGTCAGACACCTCCCTGCATGGCTGCTGGGAGAAGGCAGGCACAGAGCTGAAGGGTGGGAGAAATGGCCTTTTATTGCTGGGCTTGGAACAAGATTTGTTGACTTTTCTGCTGAATTCAGAGCTTCTCAAAGCTGAAAAATAGGACCAAGAAGCTTCTAAATAGTTGTGTGTATTTCTCACCTAGTAATGTTGCCAAGTGCACCCTGAAGCCAGTCTTTGGCATAAGCTTGACTAGTGAAATTCAGCAGAAGTAGCAGCAGAAGGTTGTGCTACTGCAGAGGAGTGGGATGTAGTGGGCAGCAGCTAGCCACTTTTATTACTCAATTTCACATTAATGGGAGTTACTTGCATGCATCAAACACAGATTAGTCTTCACAAATTAGGTTGCTGTCTCTCCAGCTTTCCCTCCCTCAGGTTATACTCCATATGCTGTACAGTACTGTGTTTGATTTGGACCCCCACAAACTCAGTGAAGCAGACTCTGTAATGCTTAGGCCAACAGTGGTTTGTTCGTGTGTGGCTTGCTTTCTGCTCTAAAGCAAGCAGATCATACTTTCAGTGTTGTGTCTCTCACCGTATACACAGGATGTTGATGATTTAACAGGAGGCAAACTAAATGAAGTTTGAGATGAGACTGGATGCTATTAACTGATATCTGCTGCCCACTGAAACCTAGATGCATACTTATTGCTATAGCAATTACTGTTACTTTAGCAGGGAAGTCTTCTACTATCTCTATCTAGTATATGTGGTCTAAATTAATTTGAAGTTAGTCTAAGTCATTGCCAAGATTTGAATTCACTAGAGTTTTTCCTAAACAGAATGAAAATTAAGAAAAACATACAGAAGCTTTTTTTTCCTGAGGTCTATATTTATCACTTGTTTTGCTGTTTACAGCAAAGACAACAGGGAAATTGAGATCCAAGCTCTTTCACCTGCCAGCTGTAGTGACTTATTCAATGAGCAGATTTCTGGGCTTTTACCTATTCCTTATTTCCAATCTGACATTTATATATATTTTTATATTGATAAGATGTTGACTTCTCCTTCCATGTTAACAAAATCAAACTGGGGGTGGTGAATATCTATATGCTTCTCTGTTTGTTCAATGCTGGGACTATCTCTGTTGTAGCATGGAGAACAGACTCGTGTTAGTGTGTTGTAAGGAAGGAGAGACCCACTGCAACCCTAGTGCGGGTCCTCACAGTGCTATTTCCAACCATTATTTTATTTCATTGTGGAACAGCAGTAGAGAGGAAACTTCTCTTGCCTATTTGGGGTCACCTTTTCTGAATGAAAAATGCAATTGGACAGTGATGTTTGTTAGACTGTTGTATCTCTTTGGAAGGAAAAGACTTTGCAGATGGGCTTTCCAATATATTGTTTAGCAGAGCAGACAGATTTGAAGCCTTTAGTTTCACTCTTTGCAGGCTCTTTGAGTACTATCAAAGTACACGCTGTAGCAATGTCATTCTTATATACATGGCAAAAAGCATTATCAGATAATTAGACTGTGTCATGGAGATGTAATAAAAATCCTTAGGAAATTAATTAATGCACATGTACAATAGCTACTTTAAACCACAACACTTTAGCCATTTAAAATTAGGTTCTTTTTAAATAGCAAAAGCAATTAGTCTGCTCTGACTGATTACTTGCCAAATTTTTTAATGTAAGACTTTTGATTTATGAGAGTAAAAAAAATTAAGAAGGGGAAGGGTAAAATTCCATTGCGGCTTTTCTTAGTAGGAAAAGTATCAAGCTCAGTAGGCTGCTTTTTCTGTGCTGCAGTTATCTCCTGCTTCCTACAGTCTTGAGGTAAAGCTTTGAAACATTTTATGCATTATCTTCACAAGTATTAGCTTACTGATGCAATAATGTTTACTAATATCTACTATGTTCAGATGGAAGAGTTGGATGGTATTTTTATGTCAAATCTTTTCCTCCTGAAGGAGAGATTATTCAAACTGAAAAAGCCACATTCTATTGGGTGGCATTTTGGCTTTTGAAATAAAATTCCCCTTTAAGTCTGCAGCACTGTAACTTTTATTTTAAGAAAAATAAGCCAGAATATCAGCTGTGAAAGCAAAGCAGTAAATGCACTGTATCACAGAATTGGCCACAACCTTCAGAACTTACATAGCATTTCTGCTCTTGGACTGGACTGAGTTTATGCAACATGCATAGCAAAACTGATTCACTGGTTCTTGTAAAGAGCTCCTACTTTGGTACGCATTTTAGTAACTGATTGAATCGCATCTCATGTTTGCAGTCAGACAGTATTTATAATGTCTTTGTAGCTACAAATAAATAAGGAAAGGCAGGTATTGTGTTGAGATATTGAGGAGCTAAAGAAAAGCGTGATCATCCATCTTGCAGAATTTTAAGCATTCATAATGCGTCAGAAAATCTGTTACAGGGACTGCCAGCTCCCAGTGTGGCTCAATCCCTTGCAAGTGTGCTCCTGCTGGCACCTGCTGTGGACTGCTAGGGTCCTTCAAGGTAGCTCTCTCCATGGACCCTCTTATTGCCTGCTTTCTTCAGTAGAGAACACATGTACTTGGCTTCCCACCTCCCTCCACTATCCAGAACAAGATTAGGACTTCACATTCAAGTGTTTTTGGTAGACAGGAACAAATTATTGAGCGCAAATGACACAGAAGAATTGCTATGCATATTAAACAGAGTGCTTGCTTACAGCATGCAGCATGTAAAAGGAGAATCTGCACATAATGAAATACAAACTTTACTGGAATTTAACCATTGTCTGTAACCTATATTGTAGGATTTACAGGTAGTACACCGCCTTTCAGAGAGAGCTGTTCCAGAAAAAAAAGTTTCCCTTTTCAAGAAAAACACAGCCAGCCTTGTGAAATCTGTGCTTTTCCCTCAGTATCGAGGTTTTCTCAGTGTTTGCTTCTGTAATGGCATATGACAAGCTGAACTGCTGAGATGCTTGTGTTCTGCTCAGTGCAATAGGTTTACAGTGTAAACATATTACACCAAAAAATGTGTAATTTTTAAGTTTATTCATAGAATTTCTTTCACAAGTCTGTATTCAGGAGGCACACGGATGCACATGTCTCTTTGTAGGCAGGGCATCTAGCACATTTTTAGCTATAGGTGGATTTTAACCACAAGTTATTCAGAAAAAGGAATTGATCTTTTTATGATAAGAAAATATCTAATCTTTAGTTCAGTTCTCTGGAATTTACAGTCTTTGGAAAATGTTTCATTAGTTATTTGCTAATGCTTTGTGTCAATACTGTGCTTAGTAGTGAACAATCCAGAATTGCAAGGGCTGCCTCACTGCTGAGTTTTCCACTGCTCTGCCAGGAAGGGAGCTTTTGTCTGGAGGTGAACACGAAGTCCCTGTGCATTGCAAGACTGATGTGCAGGTAGGTGATACGTGTGACAGAGCATGGAGAAAATATTATGTTCCAGGAAAACAAAAAGTGTCTGGTTCTCTGTGAGGTTAATGAGTTGAACAGTCTGATTGTGCAAGGCAGAGAGCAGAGCAGTGATGCTAGATCTAGGAGAAGGGAAACAGGCAGTAACAGAAAAAATGGAGACAAACAGGCAGGAGAAGTTGTTACAATTAGGAGTGGGTAGGAATAAGCAGATTATCTGAGCAGTTTGATCTTTGTTATATTAGCGAAAACCAGATATTTACATCACAGTGTAGCATTATTACAGTGACTTTATGGATCGTAGTGTTATCCATCTGTTATTGGTGAAGTCTCCTGTGTGTCACTTTTGTGAGAGAGAGGCTTATTCAGCAAGAGCACTTGACCTGAAATCAATGGACCAGACTTAAGATTGTAAATGAAACAGCTTTTGACTAGCACCTACGATTTTGTACTGCATAAATAAGAATTCAGCTAATGGTCATTTTATGAATATTGTAAAAGTAAGGTGCCAACAAATGCAGCGGTCATTTTTCTTATCACTCAGTGGCATTCAAAATGTGTTCATGTTTGGTTGTGGTCCCACGCAGATATCCTGAATTTTTTTAGTTGGACCTTCATGTTGCTTATTACAGATAGTAACATCATTGGTTCAGCACGCTAAAAAATCTAAAAACTGTGCATTTGGTACATGAGGTTGAGGCAAAACTGAAGGAAGGGACTGATATTTGCTGCAGCAAATTCTGACAGAAAATTTACAGATTGAGTCTTGAGAGTTGCTTAGTACTCAGACTGCCTCAGCTCCATGGATTTTCCCAGGAACTCAGTACCTTGCAAGACAGCTGTAAGTAATTTCTAGCAATCTCCAAGCCATCAGCTGGGGTTTGTTTGAAAACCTATTTTTTTCCAGATGTTACTTAGTGACACCAAAAATCAAGAGAATGTACACTAATCAGTGATTTAAAATATTTCAACTGATAGAATTCTGATATCAGTATCCTGATACTTAATAACTTTTAGTCTCATTATGTCAGCTATTATTTTTCAAAGCATATGAAGCAACATTTGAGGGTCCCTTTTGTTTGAGATGTCTAAGGCAATGAGCTGTGACAGAAGTAGAATGGAACAAATACATCCTTTTGCCCAAGATACATTACAGCTGGAGGAGGTGAAGGGAAAAAAAGAGGAAAGGTTTTACATCACGCTGGAAAGTCTTCAACTTGCTAGTTCTGCTTGGGAATTGAGTAATGAAATGGGAAAACAGTGATTCCTAGAACGCAAGATTCTAACATGAGAATAAAATATTGAAGAACCAACCCAGTGACTGAAGTGCTTGGCTTGAGTGGAATGGATCAAAGGTCGAGACCCTGATTCAGGTCAGTGTCCTGTACTTGGCTTTTTCCTTTCCTATATGTAAGCCTGGATCTCTGGGCTTTAAGGCAGTCTTCCCCTTCATCTCAGAGGATGGATAATTACATACATACCAAGTGTAGCAGCCCTATCTTTACCTTTTGTCGCTTTCTGATTTCTTGTAATATGTTTCATTTTCTAGGTATTACTTAAACAAAATGTTATCAAAAACAAAAAACCTATCTGATTCCCCCTAATATAACATAGATACAGATAAATAGGAGGCACACAGTTTAGATGGAAAAAGTCTCTTGTTTTAGGAATTATTTGTCAGAGTCTGAGCTCTCGAGGCGTAGTGCCAAACCTACCTTTTCTGCGGGCATCTGGTAGGTCAATGAACTGGGTTATAAAGAGTTATCATATAGTGATTACTTAGATGGCTTGTGGTAATGTTATAATGGCAGTTCAATTAATATGATAAGATCTTAATTGGTTGTGTAGAATATTGTCTTTTAATCTATGCAAAGTGCCAAGGGTATAGGAGAGGTGCTTATAAATCTGACTAAAATCAGAGTGCCTGTGTCTCTATCTTGTTTAGCTCCAGCCTTTAGGCTGCTGGAGAGAGAAGAGTCTTGCCTTCACTTTCCACTCACATTGGTGATATTAGTGAAAATTGTGCCCACAGAAAGGATGTAAATAGATCCTGTATTTATGAGCAGAAACCCTGCCTCCTGCACAGAGAACAGAGGGGCCTGAACAGAAAAGGAGACATTGCAGCCATACTAAATACAAAAAAACAAAACAAAACAAAACAAAAAAAACCCAGAGAGACTTGCAGATTTAAAATACTTATTACATGGATTTCAGATGAAAAGTTGGGTTTTGTAGGTAGAAGCCTTTACAAATTGCATAACAAGAGCTCAGTTTGTTACTTGTGGACCTTTTCAAATTTAGGTACGGATGTAAGTGAATATAAGTTAAATGATGGGCCATGTGGTGTTTCTTAATTACCTTTCACAGGCCTGTCAGAAGTGTCTTCAGTCCTCAGGAATTCTGAGACCAGTTCCAAACCTGAGAACTGAGCAGAGAGAGGGATAAGGGAGCATCCAGCCCAACTGTGTACAAATTCACCTTAGTGGTTTGCACAAGTGAGGTGCACGTGCTTGCAGATTAATTAGGTTTTAACTAGTCATCTACAGTACGCACATACCCAATTTGCATGGCAAATCGCAGCACTGCTGCAGGCTATCCATGCTCCCCTTTGGCACATAGTCCCTAAATTCTACATTTGAAAATGGGCTCTCTGGGTTAGTTTAGGGGGCAGGGATCCTTCTGGGGAAAGCTGTGGTATTTTTGGGGTTGTGCTTAAATGGAGGTCTCACTTTCACAGAAAATAATCAAATGTACTAAGGTGCAGGGTATAGGCCTAAAGGGAAATATGATCCACGTTAAACCAGTAAGCCTCATTTTCTTCCAGTTATTTTGTGAGAAGCAATATATTTAATTGCTGGGCTAACAAAAAGTCATATATCCTCATCTGTGTGAAAGTGGTGTTATTAGAGGAAAATTACATTAAATGATATTCAGTCACTTACTTTAGAATGTAATTATTTCTCTTTAAGTTTGCATCATCTGAATGCAGTGGGGCATGGTAATGTATTATCCAGAGGACTGTCAAACTAATTTGTGGCTTTTCTGTTTGTATGTATTAATATGTCTGTTGATGTTGCCATGTTGAACACTCGCTATTGTAAAATGCAAGAGAAAGCTGGGTGTTGGAAAACAGAAAATAAATCAGAGGCGATATTTATCTCACCTAAAGTTTTACGGTATGTTTGTGTGAGCAATCTGCTCCTAAGCATTACCTTACTTCACAGAAACGTCTAGGCTTTGGCCACATGAGCAGATCAGTTGGTGGAAGTTGTGGTGGTGGTGTTTTAAAAATCCACTGATACCTGACAACCTCTTAGGAATGCTTTAGCTCTGCCATACTCTGACAAATAAACCTGTGACTGCAGTGCTTGCATTTCCATGCACACACTGCTTGTTTCTCACACCTCAAATATCAGTTGGCTTGTTTGTGTGTAATTGCTGTGGTACTTCCTGCTCTGAGTTTATGCCAGGAGCCTTTCCTTGCTATTACGCGTCGCCTTGGTCTTAAAATTGTAAACAGGTCTGAAAGATCTGAAATGCGTCAGCTCTGTGGGCTGGTTCTGGCAGTATTATACAGAGGGAAGTTGTACTGAAAACATGAAGAGGTGACAATAGATGAGGCAGATAAGTGGGCATAGCTGATGTGGAGGAGATAGTAGCCTACAGGAAAAAAAACTTGGGACTCAAAGGCAAGAACAGACTTACTGTGGTGAGAGGAAGGGTACCAATACAAAGAACCAGAAGTTTTTGAGGTGGTGTAATGCTTCAGTTTTTTGACTATGAGAGTAAAACCATTACTGACTAAGAGCCAAAATCCAGTCTGTCATTAAAGAAATGAGTTTCACAGTTCCAGGTCAGTCTGGAGAGGATGTGATATATTCAGCAGCCATTTGGGCTATCATAGTAGGTATTACGTGTCCTTCTAAGTAACTCTTTTGCAGAAAAAAACCCTAACATTAAGCTAATGCAGACACTTTACTATTCTTCATCTTCTGCATTCAGGTTGTTCATTTCCCACGTTGTATGTGGCCTAGGAATAAACAGAAAACTGTAGTTTTCAGAGAGATGGGGACATTTACTTAATTGTCTAGAGCGTGTTCCTTCACCTAGAGAAACATTGTCTTTATTCTGCTTTTCCACCTCTGTCTTTTTATTAGGAAAGAGGACTGCTGCATCTTTAATGCACTACTTTACAACCTTTTATGTAGAAAGATTAACAAAAAGAAACCACACTTAATTTAAGATGACAACTTAGGTTTGCCTCTGGATTCTTTTTTGGCAGAAGTTCTCTTAGTAAATTACATTTGACAACCTGAAATAAATTCAAACCAAGATTTATGCCTGCATTTGCTCACAGGGCTGTGGTTCATCAGTCTGTGTGGTTAAAAAGCTATGAAAAGTAATAACTAATTTAAAAATTTATTTTTAGACAACCTACATGGGCTACCAATGCTAAAACTTTCTTTGGCAAAAAATCAGGTTCCTGAACATGCAGAGGTAAGTTTTCAGTTGATAACAGAATTAGTAGTAGATGTTTGTGCAAGAAAATAGAAAGCAACATTAGAAAACAAGGAGAAATGAGTCATAATGATACATTTTCACTTGCAGCGTAACAGAAAAGGAGTGGTTTTAAAAACATAACCAAGGACATGGCATCTTTGAAAATTCTCCCAAAGGAGAAGTCAATGTTAGCCGAGATTGCCAGAATTTACTTTAGCTATTACTATGGATGAATAATTATGCTCAATTCAGCCAGTGATATGGGTTCACAGCAGGTTAATTGGTAATAATGGGTTTCATTCCAAACAGTGAGGAATGATATTTCAACAAAAAAAGTGCTCTCACTGAGAGCTGAAGATGTCCTTGCTTCCAGTGCTTCGTATTCACAATAACACACAGAAGACATCAGTGTTCTTGTTTCTGTAGCACTGAGCTGCCCTCGGTTGCTCTTGGCTATTGAAAGCAGATGCAACAAGTTGAGGAAGCATCCTGCCTTTCTTTTTTAATTTTAAATTATTTTACCCCCTGATTGAAAATTACATTCCTTGGGTCTAGGCAAAGGAGAACAGTGTGATCCTGTTAAAATCACCAATGCAGGTAGCCTTTTATCTCTGTTATGTAGGTGTAAATAGAATTAGTCATTTCAAGTAAGGCATGTTGATCTGACACAGGAATTTTCTGTGAATGCATTTGTGTGTACTACACAATGCAAGAGTTCTCCGTCCCTCCTTTAGTGTTGTGCACTATATCATATAATAATTATGGGTATCTGTTATCATATCCAGCTCTACAAAAATGAGGAATATTGCTGCATAAGACAAGAAGATATGAACACAAGTCATTCTGGTTAAGCCTACACAGCTGGATTATGCCTTAAGTCAGCTCCCTTTCTTTGTGTTGGATAAATTCATCTGCCATTCAGCTTCTGTGGCCCTGTATGATTTCCTGTCTCAAGTTCTTGTTTTCCTGTTGCTAACTTGATTGTAGTTTCTGTGTTTTGTATACTGGTGGGCCTCTGTCAAAAGCTCTTCAGGCTGCAGTGAGAAAATCTCAAAACCAGAGAAAGCAAAAAATTTAGTTCTTCCATTACTTTTATTGAAAAAAGTGGAGGGGGGGGAAGTCTGTATACGTGTCCAGAAGCAGCAAAATCCAGTTCTGTTAGATTTGTATGCAGTCATTTGATACAAGGAGCAGTTGGAAATACGTTAATGGGACACTTTCAAGGATGAAGTATCTGAACCTTTATTTTTTCCTCCGGCCTGAAAGATTTTTGTGTAAAAATTCCCCAGATGGGAAAAAGTTGTTACAGCGCTTGTGTTCTTCCTCTTTACTTTTGATGAGACAAAAGCACCATGACATCCCTTGAGATCTGTTAAGCTATAGCACGTGGTGAGTATATGAGCAGGGGCACTGAATTGAGCTTGTAAATGTTTTCCTCTTAGCCTCCTGAAGTTTGGAATCAACGGGAATATTAGAATGCGCTCTGTCAGCAGTGCTGTAAATCGTGTGCTCCTGATTGGGTCCCCCAGCTGTAATGAGTCAGGTTAGCCAAGCTGCTCAGCTCCAGTCCTCAGGCTTCCCTTCGAAAACATTTACTGTCATTCCCCATGCACAATCTCCAAAGAACGGAAGCAGATGCAAATGTCAGAATTTGTTATGTTTAGACGTTACAGGAGAACACATCAATATTCCAACTGATTTTTTAAATGGGAAAATTAGTAGATATTAGCCTCTGTTCGGGCATACCTATACAGTACCTGGTGCTGCAGATAATCAGCACAGCTGGGATTCTTATTGTACTTCTAAATACACATTTTAGGTAATAGGAAATCATTATCTTCTTGAAATTTATATGGACAGTGTGTGCCTCTTCTCTGCTGAGTTTTCTAGTGTTTAGTCTTGATAACAGTGCTGTGTTTTTATGGGCAATTGCCATCCACTTTTAAGATTTTCTTGTCAAGGTATACCCACTAATATTCCGTGTTGTTATTCTCTTAATCTTTTTAAAAATTTCTTCTCAGTGTGTTATCCTTCTTTTTTCTTGCTGTTTGTGCTCTTCAAGCAGAAAAAGGCCTTGGGTTGCTGCCTTGAGGAAGGCTGAAAGCCGTGCTAACAGACAGGTCATCCACCTTTTATGGTGACATAGATATCCCTGAAATGCTGACCATCACTTGTCTGTTCCATTCCCCAAAGGGTGAGGCTACTAACTGCTTTGCCTAGTATTAATTACTACCACCTGGAATCTCACCTTGGACTTTATGAAACATTATGCAGTGTTTTGTCTGAAAGATTGCCTCAGATACAAATTGCAGGTAATTATCTATATCCATCATTCCTTACTGTGCTTCGCTAGACATGAAATGGTTCTGCACTGGCATCCTGACTTTTGTTTCACTTCCCTTTCTTCCTATTGGTGTCATTAAGGACATTTTGCATCCAAGGTCTGCAAGGGCAGGTGGCATCAAGTCCTGGGTACTGGAATATCAGCATATTAGAACAACACTGTCGTGTTCCCCCCAAGAATAATAAAATACACAATGTATGTCTTGGGTAAAATAACCTTTTGCTTCAGGCTTTATGACTCCTGGGAGCTATATGTTACCCCGAGGAAATATTTTACTGCTTTTGTTCCCTGAGTCTGCCACTAGAGTGATATATGTAATACACTCTCCATGCGAAAAATGAGGTGACCTATACATCATACATTCAGATTCAGGAGGCTGATTCTGATTTCACTAAAAAAGAAAAGCTCTCTTCCAGTCAGTGAGGTTATTCCAGTCTGAATTTGGTGAAAATAATGTATTAGACCATGAGACCACTCTGCAAGTGCAGCAGCAGAGATTTTTCAAGTGCATTTCTTACAGTGTAGACTCTTGGATTCATTGAATCCATGTTATTATGCCAAAGCTTTAAAACAATCCAAGAAATCTCCTCACATTCTTAGACAAGCAAGGAGGATATTATGTGATGTTCTGAGTTAGGAGAGGATCTAACACTTTTCACGTCCAATTAATATCGCATAGTTCTTTACATTTGAATGGATTTTCAACAACATTTATTTAAAAAATAAATAGATTTTTCAAAGAAAATTCTGAAATATTGCGTCTGTAGCAGCTACACCATTTACTGGTGCAAAATCAACCTGTTGATTTTTATTATGCTTTAAGTGGTGGAAATGACTTTGATTGATATCCCACAGTAAAATTAATAATATTGTTTGTATATTTTCATGAAAATAACTCCATCTAAATGAGGATATAGGTCTGAAATGGCAACGCAGTAATTTAGCAGTAGTAGGAATGTCTATATTTTGGCTAATGCAACTTTTATATTCACCTTTAATTTCTTGAGCTGATCCTTGTGCTAGCGTGCAGGAGTGGAAGGAAGCACCTACAGAATTATCATCCATCACAATTTATAAAAACTTTTTAGTTATCTGTGGGTTGTCTCATGCCTGCAATGAGGACATCTTTCACTCTTACTGTTTTCTGCTGAGGAAACTGCATCTTTCTCTGAGAGCAGCAGGAATTTTACTTTAGTTAGCGTGTGCTGTTACCTCCTTGTCCTCTTGTCCCCTCAGTGTAAGTTTACAGCACAGTCTTATCTCCAAGGGAAGCATGAACAATTCGTTTCCTTACATTAATGCATGTCTTTGAAACATTTCTCAACTGAATAGGTCACAGAACAGAAAAGATGCCGTTGCAGTGGCGAGTACCTTTCTATTCTGAGGAAACAGTCCCATGTCAGTGAGTTTATTTGTCATGTTCCCTGTAAACAAATGGCCCAAGTGAGCAATTCCACCGATGTAAACTGGAAGGAACCTGTTATATCATACATATTCAGGTATATGCATCACTCATGCATAGGTGTATCTAATGTTCATACAACACTATATGAACAATGAGTCTAAATAGGGCAGCTCAGACCAGTAATCAAATTTAAATATCTGTCACTGGAATCAAGTTGAAAAAGTTGAATAGCAGGTATGTTAAAAAACAAACTAGAATATGGAACTAGTTTACTTGTGCAGGTGTTTTTGATGGGCATTCAGGTGTATCCTATGGTCTTCTGTCAAAAATCAATACTAAAGTTCATTCAGTGCTGTTTGAAAATTTGCACCGTGACTTGCATAGCAACTAGTTCAGCAAATGACTTTGGAGCTGTGTGAGTATGTGTGTGGTGGTGATTTAAAGCAATGGGTTCATTTTTTAGAAGTTAGTGGACAGAGAGCGATGGGTAAATTGGGTTATAAAAAGCAGAAGGTTTGCTGTTTGTTTACTGCAAAATTTGCCTTGGTCTTTGTTCAAAAGTCACCAATCTTCCTGGATTCTTGCAAGGTCTGTATCAGCCATTCGTATGGAATAGACATTTGACCTAGCAGTATGGGCAGAATATTGCTGTGATGCAATGCCATTCACCAGAAAACAGCTTTGGCTTTTTAGAAGATCAGAGTTCCCTGTGGCAGTAGTTTGGGTAGCTGCTGCAGGGCACATAGTTCATATGGTGAAGCATATGAAAAAGTGCTTCTGAATCTCTCTAGAATCATTTTAAGAGGGTAGAAGGTGTTCAGTAGTTTCTAAAACAAATGATATTTTATATATTATTTACATTGAAATATCTGTTCATATCATTAGTCATTAGTACTAGTCATTAGTTGCATTTGTTTTTCTGGTACCAGTTGAACAAACAAACATGAAAACCAAGCTGCTCTAATGCAAAACAAGTACACATTGGATATCTGTTGCAATGGGGGGGGGGGAAGGAATATTAAGAACAACTGACCTGTAAAATTAATTTGTACTTTTTTGCATTTTTCACACCAGAGACATGAAAATCATATCTGGTACATTTTTAGCATCTGGCAGTGATTTGATGTGTTATATCTTATATGCATTTTCACCTATGTAACTTTACATCACATCTCTTTATTTGAAGAATCAGTTTTAGATAAACCAATAATTACTTTGCTAAATGTGATATGCAGCCCTCTTGCACAAGAATCCTGCTTTTGCCCAGAGGTCTTTGAACTTGATACCTCTTCGTATTAAAAAAGTAAACAAAACTTTAACCTTCCCTTCAGAAATTCATCAGAAAGGTCAGCGCTCTGTTCCCTCCAATTTCCCAGCCTCAGCTGGGAGCTGATTAAAGCTGCCAGCTATGACTTGTCAGCTATGTCAGAGACAACTATATAAACTCTTTGTTATTCACTTTGCTCTGTATTATAAATGTATTTATCTTCTCCTGTCAGGCATTAGCTGGCCAGGTGCTAGAGGAGCAGTGAAGCAGTAGCATTAAACGCTGTAACAATGTCATTACTTAGTAACTTACACTGAAAACATGGGCAGAATATTCAGGAACTTTCTGTAGTTTTAACTTGTGTAAGTGGCTGGAGTGGTGGTCAAGGGGAAAAAAAAAAAAAAAAAAAAAGAATGTTTGTTATTCCAAGAGGCTCCAGCAAGTGTATGCCTGTAGAAAATCAGAATATACAACTCTGGCTGTTTGTCATTCTGTCTCCTTGGGGCAGCATTTTGGGAGTTTTTGATAACCAGTGTGCTTGATAAGAAAATAGAACAACCCTGGGTAATAAAGAGGCTCTTAGGACTATGTAGGTTACATTTTGATTCAAAGAAAGGATAGAGTGTCACAGCAAGAAGCTCAGAATAGCTTTGGGAAGAGCCAGTATTGCTGGGCCTTCCAAGACCAACCAGAAAGGCGAATTCCATGCAGCAGAGAGGAAATGTAGCAGCAGATGGGGCAGGCTGGTGGCAGCAGCGTTTCTTGTCCAGAAGGCAGAAGGATACTAAGACTTCTTAGATTTATGAACTGCATAATAAAATTTGTGTCAATGCAGATCACCAATCTAGGTGCAGTGTCTGAATTTCAGTCTCAATAAAGAAATAGAGGAATCTGTAGTAGTAGTTAGAGAGATTCTATTCCACTTTTTTGACAGTAAGCTCAGATTGGGATGTGCTTCTGAGCAGTGCTAGCACTGTCTGTTGATCGCAGCATGGTCAAAATGGGAGTCTGCAGATTGTGCGTCCTGTAGGAGCTGAAATCAGCAGGGAGAATGCCTGCAGTTGCAGTCTGTGAGTTCATAAGCTCTTCAGGCTGTTTATATTTGGGTTTGTATTTTCAGTATTAGCTGAAACTCTCTTCTGCCTTTTAGCTGTTGCTAAGGCTTGGAAGGCATCTGCTAGTGAATATGGAGATCACAGTTCACAACCTCAGATTTAGGCATAATACTGTTGATCTCTGTTTTTTTCCCATTCAAATAGATCAGGGGGAACCTGTGCGGAAAAAAATGGACTGAGTCTAACTAGAATTAGTAAGATGTCGAATATCTGCAGTGAAGCAAGGAGATCTCACATTTGAATTCCATTCCATTGATTGCAATTCTAGAATTGGAATTGTGAAAATAATTCCCTTTAAATTTGGTACTGGAGTGTTTCATGACACACAAATACATAGGGATATAGATAAAGGAAAAAAACAACAAAAGAACCCACATTGGATGTGATATGCAAATGGCAATGTCTCTGTATTTAAAAATGATCATTGTAGAAATAATGGTTTTGTAAGAAAGAACCCATAATTTCTGTGAAGTTTATACACTGGAAGTACAAACCACTGAGAAGCATGTAGAAAGAAAACAAGAGACAATGGATTGGCTATTTTGTTAGAGAGCTACCAGGTGACTTTACTTAGATTGAATTCTCTTCTATGAATGGATGCATCACATCGAAAACAGCAGAAGTCAGAGTAGAGATGCGATCAGAGAGATGAAAGATGACTGATAATAATGACAAATGAATACAAATAATTGATAATGTTTTCTTAATCAGAAGATGCCAATATGTATATCTGTCTCCAGAGCATGTCTACTGTTTTTGAAAAGGGTGAGTTTCTGGTCAGAAGGAGAAAGTGACTGTTCATTTCAAACTGAGAGTATTTGGAAGGGAACTGACTCTGTTTCAACTTTCCTTTCTTGATTTAGATCAGGGTTTTGATCTGCTTCCCTTAGTGTAGGGACCGTTATACAGTATGTATTACTATAAAACCGATATGTAGCAAAACATCTGCTATTATTTCCCCTCTAAAAAGTAGTAATTTATTTCAGTAGAGAGTGGAAAATTTTTGAAATCTTGAGAAAGAATTGCCTTAGAGAAATGAAACCATGCCTTGCCTTTCCATAATACTGATGAATTTCAAAATGCGATATTGATATGACATGGAACAGACTAAGGGGCAGAGTATGGCCTAGGCAAAGCAGGAATGGAGGAAGTGCCAGAAGGACATTTTTAGAATTTTTCCATCCATTAATTTAATTTTCCTACTTTGCAGTCTGATACATTCTAGATGTAACACTTGTTTCTTTCCTTTTACTTCCCAAAGGCCATGAACAAATAGTGCCATTTCAGGATTTTCATAAGTGCACCTGCCAAATTCTACTTCTAGTCTTGATTGGAATATTATTTCAAACTGCAATAAATGGAAATCAGTGCTGATATACAGTACTTCCTCAGAGACATTATTGTGTTCTGCTTTCATCGTTGGAAGACATGGCTTTTAGTTATGCTCGGTGTCACAAGCAACATAAATTTAATGGTTTTAACAAATTCCCTCGTGGACATTTTCATCACCAAATCTGATGTTTACAAGTTGGAACATGTTGTTCTGTATAAAAACAGTCTGTTGGAAGAAGTGGCAATCAGGCTGAAGAAAGGCAAATAGAGGTTTTCTTCCAGGTCGTGTCTGAGTGATAGTGTTAATGTGTACATGCTTGTAGAAGACTTTAGTTTCTAGTTATAATCAATACTTGACATATTTTTCCCATGATTAAATTAAAGCTGGGAAAGTCAGATTTCCCTTAGGAGAAAACAAGTGGCAAAACAGTTCATTGGTGATCTGCATCTAATCCAAATAAGTGCTACAATTACCTCCACTCTCATTCATTATCTTTCCCTGTTTCCTCCTGCTGGCCTACTGCCTAATAACTTTTTGGCTTACCACCCACATCTGAAAGAGAAGCAGTTCATATATGTGGGCTTGCTATCTTCAGTACTCTACAGGATTCCGTATTAGTAAAATAAAAGAAAACAGTAATGTTGTCACTACTGTAGCTGTACTTCGTCTGCATAATATTTTGCAAAGAAATCTAGACATGCAGCATCCTTAGGATTCATCGTCAGAACCCACTTGCTGCAAGGTAACGGCGTAAGCATGTTTTCCATATCAGTAATGAGAAAGCTTTGGCTCTCTGTAAGAATACTTTTTATTAGTCATTGGATTGGCAGTTGATGCTTTCTTTGCCTTAATAAAAGTAGCTTTGTAGTTGCAAGTATTCTAGTATTTTTGCTGGAGCTGGGGTTTCATTCTTTTGTGTGCACTCCTTATGGGCTGTGGAGAGCTGTCTTTGTCTTTATGGGATGTGGAAAGCTGTCTCCACTGCATATCGTGGCTTTGTAGTGAGATGTCAGCTGCTCGCTGTCTGCTTTTCTCCCTTCTTGTCTGCCTGTAGCTGGGCACTGAAGAGTTGGTAGCATTAAAGATGGTTTCACTTGGTTCTTTAAGGACAGTTTCATGAAAATGCAGTTAAGAACCAAAATAGCCTGAAGAAAAACTTAAAGTAAAAAAGTGTGACTAAGAATTAGGAAGTGTTTAAAGAGTATTTTCCAGAAAATTATAGTCCAACTTTGTCTTCCCTACAACAGCAGTTCACTTAGATTCTGGAAGAGCCTTCTTAGAATTATAGAGTCACAGGATCATAGAAACACCAAGGTTGGAAAAGACCTCCAAGATCACCCAGTCCACCCTTCCCACTGCCACCAACATTTCCCCACTAACCCACATCCCTCAGTACAACATCTAAATGTTTCTTGAACACCTTCAGGGATGGTGACTCCACCACCTCCCTGGGCAGCCCATTCCAGTGCCTGACCACTCTTTTGGAGAAGATATTTTTCTTAATATCCAGCCTGAACCTCCCCTGGTGCAACTTGAGGCCATTCCCTCTCATCCTATTGGTAGTTAAACAGGAGAAGAGCCTGACCCCACCTTTTCACAACCTCCCATCAGGGGAGGCATGCTCAGTAGAGATGCTTAGCCAGTTGTTCCTGTGGAAAGTAGAAGATGAGAATGTTGACATCTGCCACCTTCCTGAGATGGCTGGTAGCAGACTTTAAATGTTCTATTCATATGCAAAGCTGGAAATCATGGTAGCAATAAATTAAAATTAATAACTCAATCTTTATGACATTAAGTCAGAAGCAGCTTAATGTTATACTGTCTATGAAGCCTACAGTTATTCACAACCCAGATGTTTACAGAAAATGAACCAGCTTTTTTTTTCTTTTCTTTTGAAGAAACTGTTGTTTTCTCATTAAGTCTCTGCCTCGATAGTATGTTTGGCTCTTTTAGACAAACACTGTTTATGACATATCTCAGAACTGGTGTTGATTCAGAGTAGAACAGATAGAAATTGGGAATAGCTCAGTTGCAAAAAATAAGCAATAGTTCAGGTGTTAAACTACTGATGTGGAAAATTGCTCTGACAGTTTTGATGTTGCTCTGTCTTGTAGTAAGACTTAAGCTATTGCTTACTTCAAAAGATTCAACTGGTGCCTAGTTTTCTAGCACATACTAGCCTATGGGGTGATGCCTGTGTTGTGGTCACTGATACTCTGTGCTGTGCATATACATACTAAAACGACACATTACAAACAGAGCCAAAGAACTGTGAAAATTTACACAACCTGGTTCTCATGCACAAATTATTTTCTGTTGTTTTTACTAACGCACCTTACACTGAAGCAAACTGCAAATAATATTTTACTAAATTAGAAGCGAATAATAATAGGGAGCAAATTTATCAGTCTTGCTTTCACTACTCACTCAATTATGAGCATCTAATTACTTGTGAAGAAACACACACTCTTTTGCCTGTAATTATTATGAATGTAGAACCCAGAGATTCTGTTTTCTAGTTATAAAGATTTGGTGATAAAAGGCTAATTACTGTGATTAAGAATAATCTGGAAACTTGAATACTTGAATCTAGGATCCACATTTCAGATTTGGTCTGTTTTAAGTTATCCACTGGATGACTGTATTGGATTCCCAAAAACTGCAGTGAGGTTTGGCTCACTTCTTATGCAATTTATATCTAGGAAGGCTACGAGGCATCAAAGTTCTTGGCTGTTCTTTCTTTGTTACAATGCTACCTCTTATTTCAATCTAGGAGGCTAATGAGCTTCTCAGTACCAAGATGAATGGGATTGTAATACCAGAAAAACTGGATCATTATGTGGACTGGAGCAGCATCATGAAATGTCATAAAACAATGCAAAGGCATGCAATCAGGGACTAACAATATGAACTTCTGTTATAAGTTAGAGCTTCATTATTTGGTTTTGACAGAGAAAAGAGGGATCTGGTTATATTTATTGGTTGCTTGATGTGTTTGAGCTGCCAATATGAAGTGCCATACTGTTCTCAGACTTCTTCAGTACAGATACAAAGATGCCCATACCATTGTTCAAAGTGGTGCTGAGACTTCATTTAGAATGTTATATATTGTTGCTGTCACCTTTATTCAAAATGAAATTAAATTAAACTTGAACAATTGCAGGGAAGGCCACTAAGGTAATTAAGGCAAGGAGAAACCTATCACATGCAAACAGAGATTAAAGAATCTGTCCTTGATTCCTGTGGCCACTCTTCTTTATTTTTTGTTTGGACAGCAGCTTAAACACGTTTGAAAATGGGCATTGTGGGTCATTTTCAAACATTAGTTGTTTTACAGTATTCTCTCTGGAAAAACTTGTTATTGCTAATACCAAAAATAGTGACAAAGTAATGGCTTGATTGTGCAACAATGGCTGAATTTAAGAGAAAGATATTTATGTGGCTCAAAACATGTGCGGTAAATATATCATTTTCTAGTGCAGAAGTAGAACTTCCTTTCCTCTTCCTCATTTATATGATTTTTCTATAATTATCATAATTATTAGTTGACATAAAGCACCAGTCTTATATATGTGACTTTTCCTGTGCGGTGCTCCTGTAGTTGAATGTGGCGTGCCAAAGAGTGGTGATGGGAGGGGTCACGAGGGAACTGAAAAAATAAAATCTGGCAGAAAAAAATAGAAACCTCTCTCATGTGAAAAGTTGTTTATTCATGAACATCAGAAGCCCCATCATCTTTATGAGCCCACTCACAGAGCCAAAAATGGCAACGTGAGGAGAAACGTGTCCAAGAACAAGCATCAGATGGGAGGCTATGTGATGTCATAGAATCATTATGTCACTCAATGCCAATTGATTTCTAGGGCTGATTGCAAGCAATCATTAATCACTTTGTATTGAACAGCATGCCAGCTCCATCACATCTGGGGCAAGTACAAGTGGCACCTATTTTGCCAGCATCCTGCCCTCAGCACTTTTGCCCTTCATGTTTTAAACTAAAACTGCAAGAGATGCAGCAAGATTTTTCCTTCTGTGTGTCCCCGAGTTCAGCTCAGGGATTGAGGTGGGTGAGTCCCTCAGCATGCCTGCATGTCCAGTGTTCCCTGCTTGAGTTGACAAGAGTATGCCACTGAACAACAGGGCATGTTTGAGGTGGAACTAATGGAGCTGCTCTAAGAATGTTTAAAATTTCAGAATATTATTATGCTCTTTGGTATGCTTCTTAGAGAGAAAAGTAAAACAATGTGAGGAGTGTTTATTTTTTACACATCTGTCAAAAATGACGAAGTTGTTGCAGTTGAGATGTATATTCAGATTCTGGAAACATTTATTCTCTTTCTCTCTGTAACTTCAGGCATTAGAATAGTCTCACAGGACTCACAGGAGTTCATTTACTATACATAGCTAATATTAAGCAAGAGCATTACTATCAAATCCAAAACGTACTGGGAAATGAGAGCTAACTGACGTGACATTAACTATAGTAGCTGGCCTATGCTGTTAATACTAATGTGTTTATTCTACCCTTCCTTTCTACTTTAGGAAAAGACATTTCAAACAATGTTTTTTGTGAATTCTGCAGTATCTCACAATAGTGAAAAATTACCTTTCATGCTTCTCCATGTTCCTGACAATCATGAAAAATTACTTGGACG
The DNA here is from genome assembly GCF_016699485.2 of Gallus gallus. NCBI lineage: Eukaryota > Metazoa > Chordata > Aves > Galliformes > Phasianidae > Gallus > Gallus gallus. The sequence goes on along the minus strand of NC_052541.1, from coordinate 18,399,952 downwards.
TCTTACATCAAATTGTAATATTTTTAAATATAAATGTTCCTCAATACTTGGGGTTCAGACAGTCGAAGTGATTGGTAGCAAGAAGTCACACTCCTATGAGATTATAAAATATTTTTACCTTGTGTTACTGTTTTTCTCAAAGGGTTGTGGTAAGTCCTTTGAAATCCCTGCTTAATCTCTGCAGGTTCCATTGTTTATTTTGTCAGTAGCTTCAGTCATGATGGTTGGCTGTCCATCATTCATTGTCAAAAGAAAAGTGAGTTTCATAAAATATTCTGTTGGTGCTGTTCCACAGCTGCGGAAAGAATTTGCCTGCTCTTTGGTAGTCATTAGAAATGGGACATAACTCATTAATAAACTGGGTCAGCTGTTGTGCACATACCAGCAAGGATGTATTTCTGCAGTGGAGGACAGAGTATTGCCAAAGCTGACTTGTAATCCTGGTGTCTTTTTAGAGTTTCCTAAACAGTAATCAGTGATGTAAACATATATTACAGATAGTGCATATCTCATTTTTTTTGGTACATAATTAGATAATTCTCCAAAGAACTTTTTATCACGTCTTTTCCTTAATTAACATTAAGTGTCATTAGCAGTCAGCTCTGCTTGATCAAAGACAGATAAGTTCCAGCAAGATTCTGTGAAATAACATACCATTTACTAATTATATTATTGATTTTATGGTCTGAAAAATCCTAATTATGTGTGATACAGACCGGACGTAGCTGAGCCTGCTGGGGGACTTTGAACACAAGGAGCTCTTGGCAGTTCTGAGCATCTTGCTTGCAAAGATCACTTTTGGGCCTGATTGTGCATCTGTTTCCAAAGGTGATATTTTAATGGACTTTGAAATCTGAAAAAATGCATTCTGTGTGGCTCCAGATGAAAGAGCAAAGAGATTGGGGATTTTTTTACTCCTGATTTTAATCATTTTGAAAAGATTTTAGATCTGTAGGCGGATACATTTGAACAGTGGAAATAATATGGCATAGTTGATTTTAATTAGGAGGCCAACCTAATACAGAGTTTCCCAAAGCTCCTAGTAACTTTTTTTTTTTTTTAATGAGTTTTTCTGACCTTCTTCAAAGTTAGTTAATCATAGTCAGGCCTTCAAAGTTTTCATTTCTTGCAAGGTCAATTTTTTTTATTTTTTAGTCACCAGGTGGATATTTGGTTACAACAATATTTGGATATTTGGTGGATATTTGAAGGTTTGAGAAACAGGAACAACCTCAGATGTAAGCACAGTGCTTCCATAAAAAAGTGAAAAGGAGTTTAGATCAGTAACATAATTTTAAATGTTACTCTTAATTGCTTATACTTAAGAACATGAAAAGCCTGGTTTTTAAAGTATGTGTCTGTGTATGTAATCAGCCCATTCAGTTGCATGAAATTTCAATTCACTCTTAATTCATGCTAATCAGGTGATATCTTACCAGTAAATATTTTGAATAAATTGTAAAGTGTGAACATCCTTTAGAACTAAAGTGATCTGTATATTTCTAGCTGGCCTTTTTGTTCTTATTTTGGTGTTCAAAGAGCATTTGGATGTTGTGTTGAGGGACATGGTTTAGCGAGAACCATTGGTGAAGGGCAAACGAATGGTTGGACTGGATGATCCTGTGGGTCTTTTCCAACTTTAGCGATTCTGTGATTCTGTGATTTTCACTGGAATGCAATGAAGAGGGTATTGTTACCAAATCCTGACGAGGAGCTTACAGCCAGATACAATACCCTGCCAGTTTTGGGGTTTTTATTAAGTGTCTGGGGGAAAAAAAAAAAAAGAGAATTGTTTACTATCATTTTTTAAAATCAACATCCAATTTTCAAACCAACGTCCAATTTTCAACTTTAATATCATTAGAAGAATTCTTACTGCTCTGGTTCCCTCCTACTCATTCCTACTCCCACCTGATGTTTGACTTGTCGGCTTGCAAATCAAAAGAAACAGTCTGAAAAATGAATAATTGGCCTGGTGGGTGGGATCCAAGTTGAGACAAACAAACAACTAAGCAAAACCTATCACATGCCCATGTCTCACTGGTATCTGTTATCTCGCTTGGCATAGGATGAGGGGTTTTTATTCCTCAGTAGGCCAGACTGGATAGCTCAAGTCACTGAAAATAACTAAAATTCAGTTAATCATTACGTTTTGCATGTGTGTGTAATCTTTTCTGAATGACAATTAGTAATGAGAGGTTTCCTGGGGGGGGGGGGGGGGGGGGAATGGAGAAAAGAGGAAGGGCAGGTTGAAAGGTATGCATTGTCTGCAGTTAACAAGTGCACTTTGTACGCACTGCTGCCTTGTTCTGTTCTGCTGCTTTCTTTTGTCCCTCTAATATCTAAGAGCTAATCTCTTGATTCTTGCTCTCATGTTTGGGTTGCAAGACTAGATTTGTCCTTTTGCTTCACTTCAAAGAGACTCTTTTTGAAATGTGTACTGAAGTAAGAATGCTGTAAGATAGAACAAGGTAAATAAATTTCAGGGTAGAGAACAGAAGGCCAAAATTCTAGACAGACAGGATTTTTTGTCTTGCAACCCACTCTCCTAGAGGGGTTCAGAACCAGGCAGCAAGAAAAAGCCTGAAAGCACAAGTGTTTTAGGGAAATTCGAGCTCTGTGCATCCCATCTTGGTGTGGAATAGAACACAGTCCATCTTTCTATCCATTAATGCATATGGTAGAAAATTGAAAGGATATTGCAAGGTGTATTATGAACACAGTCCTGGGTAATCAATGGAAGGAGCAACTCATGATTTATTTGAACAGTCCAGGATGTAAAACAGCAATTAATGATTTATTGAGATATTTTGGTGCTTTATTCATCTTGTGGCTGGCTGTTGTTTAATTGGACAATGATTATTATGTCCCAAGGAGTTTACATACACACTTTGTATGTCACAGATATAGCAATATTAAATCGTGTGAAGCTTTAGTTGGGGAAAAGTTAAGCTATGATTTAACTTCTCCATATTTGAAAGGAGGAATAACGCCATATCAGCAGTACCATGGAATGGAAACAATGTTGTGAATGAAGGACAGGAGGGAGAAGAAAAGGTGGGTAGAATGGAAGAGTAGAGGGCAGCTGAATAGCATTCTAACGAGTGGCAAGAGCGTTCAATTGCCAAGGTTGTTTCCACTAAAGCTTAAGTATTTTTATTAAAAAAAAAAAAAGAGGACAGTGGGGAACTCACTTCAGTTTCCTGCCAACTATTGGATTACATGCCTGTTTTTAAGAGTGGAGAATTTCTGTTTGATTTTGTGTAGCAGGATTCATGTAAGCGATACTCGCTCATATAATCTCAACACAGAGCGTAGGCTACCCTAAACTTGCATTACCTTGTATAAGTAATTCTTAAGATCCTATTTTTGTGCAGTTGCACAGGGGTTAATACAACACTCATAGAAAAGTGTTCTCCTTAACCAAATGAGTGCTGTGCATCTGAGAGCAAGCCATAGAAGGGGCTCAGTAAGAGGACATAGCAGATGGTACGTGTATGATGCTGATGAGGCAAGAGTACAGAGAGAAAACTGTACTTGCCTTAACTCATGGAAAAAAATCTTGGTATGGCTGTAAAATGGTAGAAGCTAAGCCCTAAAATAAGCCCATAAATTTTCATTCTTTTATAACTTTTTTCAACCTTTTTTTTCTTGAAGTAGTTAAATAAGTTTTCAGTGCCAAATTTATGCAGAGGGGAAAGAGGCAGCAGAGCTGGTTCCATGCAGCAGTTATTCAGATCTGTTTTGGTCCACAGTGATTTTTCTAGCTATTTTTTTCTGCCAGAAGGAAAATACTATCTCTAACCCAAGTAACTGCAGTACCATCTGCATTTGATGACTGTGCTGGTAGATACAAATTCTCTCCAGGTACATCTTGGCACAGTGAACTTGGTGAATTTCAGCCATTTACACCAGTAGAGACTTCTGTACTTATATTTGCTTTGCCTAAGATAGTCCTCTGAAGCCCCTCAGTTCTTTGTGGGTTTGCTTTATCTGGTGGATTAATGAATGTGCCTCTTTCTGTTTTATGACAGATATTTTGCACAGCGCCCTTGTTACTGTAAGCCAGGTGCTCTTATCCTTAATGAACGATTTCCTGGAAAAAAAAGAAAAAGAAATAAACAATAGATAAAGTAGGTCATGGAGGCAGCAGAGTCAAGAGCTTTGCATAGTGATGTAAAATTAAATAAGACTGAGGTCACGTTCTCATTTATCTCTCCAGTTATTACTCTAGCAGTTAGAGTATATGAGCATCTCTTAAAAATTCTGTGATGGTTCCGGGAAAGGTTGGGATATTTTGGGGAATGTCTGCATCTGCTGTGGAGGTTTTTTCTAAACAGGCCAAGAAGATAAAGGCTTGGATATTGTGAAAGAGAGCATTTGCAGATGCTGCTATTGCCTGTCTCAACCTGTGAGACTTGTCTTGGTGAAGGTGCAATTAGGAACTGCTGTGTAGCTGAATGAAGACTTTTGACAGTGTCCATCTTGAAGATCTGCAGTCATTAGAGGGCGGTCAACAGTTGCATGTCAAAGTACAGACTGCAGAGACATTCTGCTTCTTGAAGTGCCTGATCTGAGACCTCAGATGGCATGGGAAGGTGCTTGGTGTATGTCTGGCATGGAGTCAGGACTTTGCTAGGCCATAAACCTGACCTTACATTTTAATATGCATCTTGCGCTTACTTTCCAGGCGTACTGGGAGATCAGTACTTGGAGTAGGTGCCTTGCTAACATGTGCCCAGCTGGAGGGTGGTTAGGAAGCAGTAACTGCAGCATGCTTTCTTGTAGCAGCAACCAGTGGTAATTGCAAGGCCCTTGTTCACAAACTATGACCTCTTCCACTACATCAGCATTGTGCCCTACAGAAGGGCAGATCTGTTCAGCCTGTTGGATGCCTAAACCTAAATGATTATAGCTATTTCTAAGCACCTAAGTAATCAACTTGTTCTCAGATGAACAGATATGTGTATGCTCTGCAAATCAGGTAAATTATGTGCGCTCCTAACTTGAAGCTTCAACATGATTGAACCAAATACCGCTCCTTCAGAATTGATAGTGTTCCAGATGTGCCCTGTAAGAAGCAGAGAGAAGTACAAAAGACTATTGCTGCTTCTGAGGAAACCTCTCCTATTTCAAGAAAAACTGGCAAGTTTTAAGTAGCTACTCTAATTTTGAAGCCATTAGAAATCTAAAAATTGATTTAATGTTCATCTTATATTTAGTGGACTTTGATAGAAAAAGTTATATTCTCTGTGGGCCAGTCAATATTTTTAATAGCTATGAAGCTAAAAAACTTTAGATTAAGATTTCAAGAGGCTTAGAGGAAAATTGAATGGAAGAAGAGAACATCTGAGTCCCTTTGTAACAGAAAATGCCACAGAGAATAAAGTACTGGGAAAACCCAGAGGAGAGCAGATGAAGATATATGCTGTTGGACCAGCGGGGTTAGTAAAGGTATAAATGAAGAGGAGACAAGCATTACTTCCTTACTGTCTCATGAAGAAACTGAAGATAAAAAGCTTTGCCCTGCCTGCAGCATTTCTTGAAAATACGTGTTTAGTTTCAATGTTCATCTTATTCCAGTGTTTGGTTTCATTTTATTTGGATTGCTACCTTCAAAGTTCAAGGTATTCACCAACTTTAAAGCCAGATTGGAAAAACTGAATCTGGATTCTCAGTGCAGCTCCAAGGCTTGCAAATCAACCTTCTCTCATAAATACTGCACTGTTTCTGGAAAAGAAGAGATGGGCCTTTAAATGAAATACGAGATGTAGCATTGGGATGTAATAGTAGCGCTGTAGATCACCAGCCATCAATCAGTCTTACTTAATTCATCCCTGGCTCAGCTGTTCGCTGTACTTGGGACTTTTTTGCTGTTTGTTTCATTTTATTTTCCTCAGAGATAAATGAAGACAAAAAGAAGGGACCAATTGCTCTTGACAAATAGAAATAATTCTTTAAAATATAACCACAGAGGATATTCTACATTTTCAAACCGCTTTTTATTTTGACTTTCGCAGCACTTTCCCAGAATCAGACTTAATTTATTTCACCGCATATATGTTGAACATCCTTATGTTTCATGTTTTGTTACTCTTATCAACTTCACATGCATTCTTTAAATGTTTTTTTTTTTGTTGTTTTTTTGTTGTTTTTTTTTTTTTTTGTGTGTGTGTGTGTGTGTGTGAAATACTATTAAAGTATTATTCCTCATCTGGGCATGCATATAACAGATTGCTTCATTTATCCTGAGTGTTCTCGGGTCACGAGGCCTTTGTTGCTCTAATTGTATAAGGAAGCATATGTTGCAGTATTTCGCATGCTGAACGGGGATGAGGTGGGTGGCTAAATGTAAGCAAGCCAACCTGAGTTCTCAGGAGAGCAGCTGTTAGATGTGTCAGCTTACTTTCCTCTTTCTCTTCAGAAGTAATGTATGTTAAGGAATACCCGAAATATGCATGTCATAGTGAATATAAATACCGTGTTAAATCACTAGAGAATGTCACTCCCCATACAATTTCAGCAGCTTTATAATTCCACTGTGCAAAAAGATGAGGATCTGCATGGGGGACACTGCAGTATGGAGTGGCTTCCCCTTCCCTGTGCTTAGGAGACAGCCACACATTGAGATCAGCGTAGGAGGGTTAAGAAGACAAGTATGTGAAGTGGCTTTTTCTGCCTACAACTGTTTACCATGTTTTAACTGAGGAGGCCCAGAGATGACTGCCCCAGGATTTCTTAGCTTGCAGGAGGAATTTTCCTGTTGAAATAGTGCAGGATACCTGAAATTTGCCTTTGAATCTTGCCAGTTTCCTTTTGGCAGAAATTGCTGGTCGAGCATCAGCCATCTCCCAGTCCTGTCTGACCGGCAGCGCTTGGATAGGGCTTAAACTCTAGAAGGGACGCTGACATTTCAGTGGTCTTGAGTCTGGCATAACAACTAAAAGGGACAAATGTTCAAAGGGCCAGCTTCCAATTTTACACTGGTTGTTGAGTACAAGTACAAAATTATAGGCAGAAAATCACAGACAATGTTTTTCCTAGCTGACCTTTCTGAAAAGGAGCCAGCAATCATGTGGATGTGCACACTATTTCAGCAATGTTTTTAGGTGTTGTTAATATAATATTTTCATCGTATTTCTTCTGGACTATTGATTATCAATTATGTAAGAGAAAGAAATTTAGTATTTTAATGATTAATAGCTTTTGGTGCTTGGGCTTTGCACAAGTGTGCATGTATATTGAATTTGTGTAGGTACCGATAGAATAGAATGTCTTTATTTGTGTGTTGATGTTGGTGTCATCCAGCAGACAGATAATGTCAACTGTATAGGAGCATACCTCATCGCTTCAGTATGTAATCATTTTTCAGTTTGTAGCATGCTTCTTCTTCAAGCACCTGGAAGGTTGGTCAGTTCTCTTCTGTCTTCTTTGAGAACTTATATGCCCTACATTTCACCTCAGATTTCTGAGGTTTTTTTCAGAGCTTGTTCAGAGCTTAAGTGCCTCTGAAGGCTTGGAGCCTACTGGATGCTGAAGGAAGAACTTGGGTGAAATTTGAGCCACCCTGGTCTAGCCTATTTTGCTCACCCTGTCTTTAGCAGTATGATTTGAACTTGGGACTTCCATATCCTAAATGCATGCTCCAGCCTTTCCTTTATAAACATATTTCATCAGCCATAACTAAACTAAACCTGGGTTGCTTGCCTAGTGCCATAGCTTTGGTACTTTGACCCGCTTTTCCTCTGAGAGCACTGAAGGAACAATCCTGATCTTCCAAAAATAAAGTTTGGTAGATCAAGAAGAGCTTACTTCCTTGCTTATTTCTGTTTTGCTCTCTAGCCAAGCTCCCAGTGACTCTGGTGAAGGTCAGCTTGTGAGAGATTAGCACTGAAGCAGACTTTGAGACTCTGTAAGATGTGCATATAACTGTAGCAATGTTTTATGTAGCAGTTAAAACTCATGCTGATGTACCTTAAAGTTCAGAAATTTAAAGCAATTTAAGAAACCTTTATACTCAGTTGCTGTTAAAATCAACCCCCTACCCAGTTTTGGAAAACTGAGATGCTGTGATTCAAAGCGTAGAAGGGAGAGTCATCAGGGCACTCTATCAATTAAGGAGCCTGGTGTTTATCCAGTCCTTAAAAGAAAGGCTCTAAAATTAGAGCCTGTCTTTGGAAATTGAAGTGGTTCCCTTATTTGTACTGAAAAGACCCTTCTTCACCGCACAGTGTGCCAGTGTGGGTGTTACTGAGGCTGGGCAAACAGGACTCAGGTTACAGCTTTTCTAACGTTGCCTTGATAACTTTACTATAAAGAGCTGAAACATCTAAATTTGCTGTTATTCATACTAATTAAAGAAAATACCATGTAGTTGTTCAGCTTGTTTCCGTCCCATGGAATTTTCGTTCAGCAGCAGGTTAACCCTCATAGAGAGGGTAGAATAGTTCTGTGCTGAAATGTTAAGGTTCCTACTTACTTTTATTGTCACTACATGTGGCAAGCCTGTATTCATTGTATGATCTTAAGTGTACGGTAAGAAAGATTCTGTTTTTTTGCATGTTGTCTGTTTCTAGCTTGTACCACTGCTGCGCACAGGAGGCTGCAAAAGGAGTCCACGTGAAGGACAGCAGCTGTGCTGTCCTGGTCAGTTGTGTTTCTCACCATGTCAGGGTCACTTCCAGGTGTCAGGAGTAAGTGGTATCAAAGATGTTTGTGAATGGTAGCAACTTCTGTATGTACCCTAGGTATTTCCAGCTGCTGAACTGCCTTCTTGAAAGTACAGGCAGAGATGCCTTTAAGAGGATGGTGTGTAATGAAGACATGGAAAAGCTGAGTATGACTGACAGTGTGGTTTTTGTAGCACAGATACAGGCCCATAGTTTTGTACTGCATGTAAGAGATAATACCTAGTTCTTGGTACAGTGACTCCTAGAGGCTTAGATAGACCTGCTAACTGAAACGTCATCTGTAGTTAACCCAGGCAGATTCTTATCTGCTGTCTTCCCGCGTTAATCATGTAAGATGTCATTAAAGGGAACCCAGTAAACCCAGTGTATAGGCTGGTGTTTCTGCCAGTTCAACCACTTGAATTCCTCTGTGCTTGGATGATGAGAAGAATCACATTGCTGGTGCTTTCATATTGAGTACCTGATCCTTCTTGGACGTGTTTATCTTCTTAAAACAACTTCAGTTTGTAATTAAAAACAAAAGACATCAACCTGTCTTAACAATATTTCTGTTGGTCATGGCAATGATTTTTAGGTGATTTGTGGGTCTGAGTGGCTTAGCTCTTGACTGCGTGTTATAACAGCCTGTTTCCTAGCATACATGCTGAACACTTCATATTATTCATCCCTTACATGTTAGCTTAAGTTATTAATCATAAGTGGAGACATCCAGAAATTCCTGATCAGTTTTGAAACTCATGGCCCCATTTAGCTTTCATAACAGCTTGTTTCTAACAAAATTTGATGTAGAGCCAAATGAAGTGTGTGTTTAAATGATCCCTTGCCTAAACTATCATGAAAATTTCAGATGGGATGAGAAGGAGGAATGCCGCAGAGGGCAGCTTGTTGGAAGCTTGCTACTAGTTAGAGACAAAAATAGTGTAATCAGCAAACTCTGTCAGTTTAATGCTTCTTCAGTGAAATCCAACTTCTTGTTGTCTGTCTCAACTGTTCTCTTGCGTTTTCTTTAATAGCTCATATAAAAATACTAGCATACATTTTAATTTTGATACACCTAGCTTTTCCTATTTGGTAGAAATTATAATTGAAACAGGGTTACAGAAGCTCTTGGTAAATACAAACAGTCAATGTGCCATTATACAGCTCCTTAAATTGTTAAAGCTCCTTGAAGTAAATAACTGTGCATCAGGAACATCCAGACAGGTTTCCAGAAGGCTTTGGAAGGTTTGTCATCAAAATTTTTGAAAGAAGTGGAACTTCTCTGTTGGTGTATGGAAAAGAAAAAGTCTATATGTAAATAAAATTTTGCTATTATGATTGGAAATGACAGGAAGCCAAATCTGGAAGTCAATCATTTCTAACAGAGAAGAAGCTGTCAAATGAAATTGAGGTGGCAGGCAGAAAAGCAAGGATGTATTTCATACAGAACATGGCTAAGATCAGAGTTGTCACAGGATGTTGTTGACACTAACATTTAAAATAGGTGTATTGAAATTTTCATTTTAGCAGATCAAAATGATTAGACAAATGATGGGATGAGAATCCATCAGAGGTTATTAAACATAAAGATACCACTTGTGGCTGAGGAAGCCAGCAAAGCTGCAAATTGCTGGAGACCAGAAGAGTGCAGGAGGGAAGTATTTCTATCTGTTTTCCATTTTCTTTACTCTTTCCTGGACACTTGCTATTGGCTGAAAGCAGGATAGTGGTCTGTGTGATGCAGCACAGTTATTTTATGGTATGGAAATATATACAGTGCTTTATCTAATTTTGTCATAATTTGTTTTCAATCCTCCAAACACACTTTCTTTGACCCTGTTTTCTTTTTTATTCTTATTGATTCCTCAGAGTGCCAAGCAACTTCTGAAGAGCTTTCCTCTGCTGTTCTGTTAATGTGATGTGTGTCTTCGTGCACTATTAGTCTGCAAAAATAGGAGCCATTAGGAATTTTTTAGTACTTTGAGGTAAGACTTCTTAACATGGCTCTTTGTTAAATGTATTGTGTTATTGTGTTAACTGATTATAAACATTTAGACGTGTAAAGCATGATTTTCCCAAGTATAAACAGATCTAGGAACATTGTCTACTACTGAAAGACACTTCTGTAAATATTTTCTCTAATTACAGCCAGACACCAAATCCTTTTTTTACCTTGTTCAGAATTTCTTTTGTCCCAAACTTAGACAAAAGCACTAAGTTTAGAACTTAATCATGGAATGGAAATTCTGTTTGAATTTCAAGTCCAGGTCATGTTATGAAATATTTTATGACAGAAATGTCAAAATGAAATGTTTCATTACTATTTCTCCTGAATAGGAAATACTCTAATTGTCATTTTTAGTTAAATTTTCTCGTCTCAGCCAGGAAAGCAAAGGAGAAATTTAATCTGTATTCTTTTCGGTTTTTTTTCAGTCAGCCACTTAAAATAAACTAGTCCCCTTTCACAAGAGCACTACCACAGCCAGGACCTCATCACCTAGATAGAGTTTTAAAGGATGTTTGTTTCACCCAGCAAAGTTTCCTTCTGAGCTTATTTTCTTTGCATTTAGGTCACAATCCTGTGAGGTACCGTCATCCTCTGCCTGTGTTACATAAGCAGTGACAGAGTATAACAACCTGTTTTTGTCCATGTTCTCATGTAGTTAGTACAAATTAAATGAACATCCGCATCTTCTAGTCTCTTTGCTAACTCCAGCACAGGTCTTTGTAAAACAAATCTAGAGATAAATAAATCACAGGCTTGCAACCTACTGTTTTATTCTATAGTTAGGATTAGTGGGTTAATAGGGAGAATGAGTTTCCTTTCTTTGGTGATGGAACCAGTGTCTTCTATCAATATTGTATCTGAAGTACTGAAATTCATTCCATAAGAGGCAAGGCATGTGAAAATGGTTTAATGCATAACAGATACCTAATCTAATCAGTTATAATTAACAGAGACTGAGACACTCATGAAAAATCACCAGATTATATTTTGGATATAAAGACATCTTTTCTTGCCAAATTATACCTCCTTGACTTATTTCACTGCTGAAAATAATAAGCAGACCCGGAGAGACAAAAAGTTAGAGTCTGTTTAAGGACTGCACAGAGGACCTACGTGTCATTTATTTTCTTGTTCAACTCAGGAGGCTGCCTGTCCTCAACAGAGTGGCAGTAGCAGAGTCTGGAAATGTTCATATAATTTGGCTGTAACTTTAATGAAGTTACAGCATTGTCCCTCTGGAATGCTGATGCTGCCTCCTTGGGGAATACATTCCAAACTTTAAATGCAGTGCAGGAATGTAGTGTATATTACACTGAGCAATAAAAACTGAAACAAAATCAGATTACATGTCATTACTGGATTGTTTTTGATGTTAGTTTTTAAAATGTGTGTTCCTATTTTTAGGGTTTTATTCAGAAATTTGTAATAGCAACCATTCCATTTTGGTATAAGGTCTTTTCTATTAAAAGTGATTAAAGTGAGATATTTCATTTGAGTTAGAAAAAGAGACACCTGAGATAAATGAGATTCTGCTGTATTTGGAGAGCTGGATGTTTCTGATATATGATCTGACTTACAGGGTTAGGAAATAAATTGCATAAAGCAGTTCATCTATAAACATATAATAAAATAGCATTATCATTAAAAGTTTGGAAAACAATTTTGAACGTCTTTCAAATACATTCTGAACACACACTCCTGAGTGTTAGTAATAACTCTTAGGTTGTTTGATTTAAAAACTGAACTGATACTTTACTTACTTAAAAAAAATTAAGATCTCTGACAATTATAAAATGCAAATACAAGGCTGCTTTAGTTAAATGAGAAAAAGCTCATTCTTCTTTGGTAGAAGGCAGGCTGTCCCTCTGCCTTCAGGTTAGGGATAAACTGACGCCCTTGATGTTCTTAAGCAGTTAAAAAAATGAGCACAAAACTCACTTTTGATTGAGAAAAAGTCTTTCTTAAGGACTGCGTTTCCTTAAGCCAGGTTAGCCTGGCTCTTCCTTTGACCACTACTGCTGACTGGAAGCATTCTTTCTATTAGTCTTATTTGTTCATTGTTGCCATGTATCAAAAGTTTAAAGAATGAATAAAGGGGGTAAATTGCAACCTATAAATACTGTACTCAGTAGAGCTTGTCCTCTGTAATTTGGTATTATTCCAATGGTAGCTAATATGTTCAAAGGTGTCTTTTTAAGATAATTTTGTTAAAGCGCTATCATTTTCTTGAGCCTGATACTTGATAGTTCACATATATTAGTACATGTAAATTTAAAAGAAAGTTCAATCATACTTTCAAACAAGTCCTAAACTCTCAGGTTTTAAACATAGGATTTATTAGACTTTTGTACCATGAGCACCTGCAGGTAAGCTGTTCAAGGCACTTCTCTATGGAGAATTAATGTCTAGGACAAGTGTAGTGAATGTCTCTCTGATGGACAGAAATATATATATCATGTCCTTTTCTTGTCAGCCCTCATAATTTCCAGAGTAAGCTTTTGCATTGATGTTGTGAGGCTTTGAAACATCTTGCAGGTAGAGAATGGTCACTCACAGGCTTAAATTTAATTCATGGGGAACTTTAACATTAAATCATGTTAATTAACATTAATATGAGTTACATGGCTTAAGACTATCTTTGGGTTTAACAGAGCTATAGGAATAATTTAAAAGATGAGCTATTACTCCCATTGGGAACTTGACTTCAAATCACTAAAGGCAGTGGGTGTCCTTGAACTAGCTAAGAGGGCTTTGAATCAGAAGGTGATTTCATATAAGGTTTCCTGGCTATCCCTCTGCTGTTCATTCTGCTTTGTGACGACTTCTTTATGCTGGGCTGTATATCAGTGCCATGCAGAGCAAGCCCCTTAACATCCCCTTTGCTGTTCTGGACCATGAAGCAATGAGCCATGTGTTTTTTAGATGATCGTATGAAGATTCAATCTATTTTTAGGTCAATTTTACTGCCAGGAATAACACTAATTTATGGGACTTTTGATTTGAATGCTGGGTTATGTGACGATGTAAATGCCTGTAATAGATATTCAAAAAATATTTGTTACTGATTTAACAGATTAACATCAGTTAATCTGCTAAACACAGTTACAGCTAAAAGGAGCTTCTTATTTCCTATTTGTTTTGTTTTTGACTAACGTCATTGGGGACCTCTAGGCATACACTCCTGCTTTGGTTTCAAAGGCCCAGATGGAAATAAGAAGGTTTATTTGTCTACATTTAATAGATGAACTGAAACATGATGAAGAGACAACACTTAATGAATTTTATGCAATCTATTTCCAGCTTCAACACAAATATTTCTCTGTTTAATGTATTGTATAATGTGTCCCAGTACTTTGACCTCTGTCATTCTAAATAATCTTCCATCTAAAAGTTGAAAAGTGAATTGATTTTTCCTTCAGTCATGTAATAAGCATATGTCTCAGATCTAGCTTACTATATTGGCTCATGTAAAATCACATGTAAGTAAATCAAAGGCGCATTTGGATATTCTTCCATTTGGCTGTAGGTTAATGGGAGAATAGATTGTTTTAAAACCTCGGATATTTGTTTTGTCAGTACAGATAGACAGCTGTAAAAAATATCAGTATCAGAGATATTCTTTGGAAGTGTTGTTGGTGCTATCAATATCTTGGGTAGCTTAATCATCACATTGCATAGTATTTGGATTTGCACAAAAGCGGGAATGAAATAACCTAGAAAGAAGTTTTCTCAATATTCACTCTGATGACCATACTTTCTTTTCTTTATTTAGGTACAGCAGTGATGGCTCAATTGCTTTTCTGGTGGATTCTAAAAGGGCTTTTTCTGTCTTTTCTGCTCAAAACTGCTCTGTCCCTAAACCCAGATGATCCAAATGTTTGTAGTCATTGGGAAAGGTAATCTAAAACAGTGTTTTATTTGACTAGGCATTTCAGATATGTACATTTACAAGTCAAAATAAGAGCTAAATACTTCCCTGCCTCATAGAAGAACATGGGTCTGTGTGACAGAAACAGCAATTGGTTCCATACCGAGGGTGAATCCTTGAATTGCCTATCTGCTTGGCTGTACTTTGCTCTATAGCTTCAGCTACAGGACTGCACTGACCTTTTTTTCATGTTTCAAGAGACCTAGTGAAATGGTTTTTGTCTTGCCTCTTTTCTGTTTGTTGCTGAGCAAAACTGTTACAGATTTTGAGTAAGTTTTAAGCCCTTCCTGTTGCAACATGCAGGATTATACAGTATGTCCTGAACTTTGTGACTTTATCTGCCAAATTCATGCCAGTATCAAAGAGCACCTTCATGAAAGCACCAAGGATTAAAGGCTCTGATAATTCTGTTCTCTCTATTGTTAGTGTCCTTGTCCTAAAAGTGGATCTGTACAAGACAGTTCTAAAAAGTACTCAGAAAGCCGCTAGCTTTGATAGGGTTCACGTTCATGCAGGGGTCTGTTTGAAGACGCTGAAGTTGCTGTGCTCTTAAGTTCAGTTTGCTTTATTTTCTATTCTGCTCTGTGGTTTAGTTGCATGTGGACGTGAATTACTGTAAACTTTGGCAAAATAAATGCCTTAATGAGCAAAAATGGAAGCACAAGTTAATGGCTCCATGTTTCGATTTTAGAAGCCTTAACTAGAGAATTAACTGTTTGTAGGTAATGGAGCTGCAAAGCAAAGACTATGCATGTTGAGGAATAGGATTTTGCAGTCTGTATTGTGAGGTGAAGTGTATTCAGAGCACAGGAATAAAATATTGATTTTGTCTGAAGAAAGTCAGCAACCTGGAGACCCAATCAAGGAGAAACAAAAATTAAATACCAAAATTGATTGGTTGTACTGACCAGGATGACTTTGTTACTTAGATGTTAATAAATCAAAGGGAAAAGATTGTTAGAGCAATAGTGGGATAACAAAGAAAGGATCATAAAATAATGATCAAGATTTTTGAGTGTTACTATTTTACATTAATAATAAACTATAAATATTTTACATTTTGGCATTAGAATTTGTAAAAAGCTCTAGTGTCAAAACCAACAAATCGTGACAAAGGACAAAAGCAACATCTAGTTGAATCTTGGCTTGTCTAGAAAGGGCATGACAAGCAGGGCAGTAATAGCCCAGTCGTTGATTTCAAGCCAGTCAGGCCCTCCAAGCAAATATTCTGGTGTTACCTTTAGGGTGCAGTCTCACAGGGCTTAATCACATCAGCAGTCCCATTGATGGGAAGGAAATCACTTGGATGATTAAGACAATCGATACAATGAATGACTTGGAGGGTCTGATTCTTGAGTCTTGACCCTGCCTAGAAAGATTTTAGTGTGATTCTCTAGAGATCTGAGAAAGCAGAGCTTGTTTTCAGATAGGAATCTGAGATTCTGTGTCTCTTAACAGGGTACACATTTACTGTAGAGCAATACAATATTCTAAAATGACTGAGATGAGCACATTGATTAGATTTGCGTTCCCAAGTCATGTGCCAATCCCAGAGACTTTAAATGTAATCATAGTAATTAATATAGTACCTGGTGCATAAATCAGCTACATTTGGGGAAAGAGATTGCTGAATTCTTAGTATTGTTGGAGTTCTGGGATTCCTTATCGCTTTGTCCAGTTTTTTGCTAATGTCTATTCATTTGTAGAATCAAGGATAATCACATATCTCAAAGAGTTCTAAATCTAGATACCAGTTAACTCATGATCATACAGTCTTCAGGTAGTTCTGAACTTCTGTTACAGATTAAAAGGATTAAATTTGTGCATTTCAAAGGCTCTTGAGCCTCTTACAAATCATCCAATTTGACTGGTGCAACCAGCATTTGAAGTAATGAGTCTCCTTCTTCAAAAAAATGAAGTGTAAGGGTCCCATCTTGGTGGTAAAACACAGCAGTGCTTTGTTAATATGAGCTCTTATTATCATTGTTTAATGCAAGCAAAAATTAACAATCCTAGACTGGTATGCAACTGAGACATTTTAAGAGCATGATGCTTTTCTCTTTTAAAATACGTACTATCTAGTTAACCAGATGCCCTTTGCATCTTTTAAAACAAACGTGAACTTTAATAACGTTTGTTTCTTTTCCAGAAAGGAGCGGTTTATTACTCAGACTGAAATCTCTATGCCTAGTTCAGTTATTGAGCCCAAGTTAGAAACAGTTCCAAAACTTTAAGTAAGAGCTGTGGTTTAAAGAAACCCTTTTCCTGTTCTGGATAAGGCCTGAAATTTCTAAGACCATTGATTTAATTATTTCTCATACTGGAATTAGATGAGTAGCATATTCAGGGAACTGAAGCGTTTCATGTTGCAATGAACAGTCTTTCACTTTCTTTCTTTGCTTCTAGCTATGCTGTGACAGTACAGGAATCCTATGCTCATCCTTTTGATCAGATCTATTATACAAGATGTACTGACATACTGAACTGGTTCAAGTGCACTAGACACAGGTAAGAGCTGATCCCCAGATATTTTAATTTTGGCTTTTCATCTTTTCATGTAGCTTCTTGTTTTCTCAAGCTTTTTTGGTATTCTAGGACAGATGTGTACTGAAATATGTATTTTGGTGCAATAACCAGGCTTTTTGGCATTCCACACATTGTTTGAGGTAGAGAGATTTTTGCATGAGATGGGCATCAGCGGTCTTTTTTGGGGCCATTCACCCCACCATATGATTGGAAAAAGCTATTACATGACAAAACTCTAACTGTCCTTTCCAAGTGATCATTGCATGTTTAGGTGTATTGTAGGAAATAAACACATCTCCTAAATCTTGAAGAATTAGGCAGACTCTTCTACACTGCTCGATGTGATTTTGGTGTCGTGATAGCACCTCTGTGTTTTGAAGATATGGTATATGATGTCTGATCACACAGTGTGGTCTATCAGCTCAGAACTGGGCTTCACCTGGGAAGAGGTGTGTTAGGAGACAAACTAGCACAATAGTATGTGTTGTTCTCAGGCTTCATTGCTCATGGGCAGCCTGGACTAGTGGTTGGTGACCCTGCACATAGCAGGGGGGTTGAAACTCCATGATCATTGTGGTCCTTTTCAACCCAGGCCATTTTATGATTCTAATGCTATGGGTAATTCTATAAAATACAGAAAACTCCACTACTTTCAGTATCTGTGTATTGCAGATTCTGGTAGGGAAAACATACTTTAAATCCAGAATTGGGATTACAGTGTCTTTTTTCGGCGCACTAATGCTTTGGGAGGGTTAGAAAGTAGAAAAAATCATTTTGGGGTTAAATTCATGTTTTGTATAATCAAGAGCAGTTTTTGTTGTGGTTATTTCTTGTCTACCATGCTGACACGATGGTCTCCATAGAAAAATCTGTTTATTCCAACCTGGGCAGTTCTATGATTCTGTGATGATAGCTGACCTTGCTCATACACAGAAATGAATTGTTTATTGTTGAAGAAACTCCTTGCCCATAATTTGCTACTGACACAGTGTTTTAAGATAACAGTCCTAGGAAAGGCTGCAGTGATTGACTGTCGTGAGTACTGTGTTTATAATACAACTTATATTTCAAGTTTCAAAACAAGTATTGATCTTTTTTTTTATTGTAGCTTTTAATATTGAAAGCTCTCATGCATTTTAAAATAATTATTGAATGCTATCCTTAGTATAATTTAACACAAATATAATTCCAACACTGAGCATTGATTTTCAATATTGTCAAATGGCTTTCTGTCTTGCAATTTAGAATAAGTTATAAAACGGCATATCGAAGAGGACTAAGAACCATGTATCGGCGGAGATCCCAGTGCTGTCCCGGATATTATGAAAGTGGAGACTACTGTATACGTATGTACACAGATTTGATTCAGATGTGTCAATTAGAAGTAGTGTTTTGGAGGCAGACAAATTAAAGATGTGTTGCAGTAGTTATACTGGGGACTGATTTTCAGAGCTGCTCCGAACCTTCAGGTCTCACTGATTTCAGTCAGAACTGCAGGTAGAGGACATTTCCACTGTGTGCATTTCAAGCACCTTAGTAAAGTTTTTGCTGAAATCATTGGGGATGGAGTTAATCAAGTTCCTGAGTGCTTTCCTGATTCAGACCTTACTCTGGGGAGTAATTTATCTAAGTATGCACTGATGTTAAAGGATTAGCGGAACTGAGAACACTCTCAGGAATGAACTATTGCATAGTTTAAGAGGCATAAACTTAGCACTTCTTAACTTTCAAAGTTCTTACTTTAGTTAAGAGCAGTTAAAATTCATGGTGCCTCATATGGTTCCTGAGAATAATCCTACTCTGTAAAAAGCTTCACAAAAATCAGAAAAGCATTGTTTTGATTACATTGCATAAGTAAATAGAAACCTTGGAGTCTGTTAGGTCAGTATGAGAGTGACAAAAGGAAAATGGATCTTTGTTAATTAAAAATGTTGTGTCCAATAAGAGTGTATTTGGAGGGGATCTCTTGTCTCCATCTTGTTAGAATGGGATTATGACACAAGAAAAATGAAAGTCTTTGATGATATCAGAATGCAAGTTTTATAGAGATTTAAGCAGACCGCTGCGAAAGTAATGCCCCCTATTTATTTCCATGGAAACTACAGCAGATACCTATATGGTACTCGTATGGTAGTATTTAAGCACCTCAAAAACATGAACAGGACCTAACGTCATGTTGAATTACCGTTATGGCAATCAATTAATGAAAAGGGGTTTTGAACTGTGCAAAATTACCAGTTCTTGGTAATTCATAAGGCATTGGAATTGCTGTTATTTTGCAGACAGAGGAATAAATTTGATCTTTCAAAATGCAGAGTACTGTGACTCAACTCCTATAAAACACTTAAAGGAGCCCAACGCCTTTGCTAAAATCCCCCCTCTGCTAAATATGCACTTACCTTTAAATTTCCCAAGTGCCTGTATCATTTCAACAGCTATTGCACACACTGTTATTACCAACTTGAAACTTCTGTCTCAAAATCCTGTCCGGCACAGATCTTTTTTTTTTTTTTTTTTACTTTTCTCTCTGCAATCTATCGATTTTTTTTTTTTTTTAATTGCCATACTGTCTGCAACAAGGGTAAAACTCTACAGACTTTCTGAGAAGGCTCTCAGGATATTAAAAATCATTTTAAAATGTTTTTTTTTCCTCAGGAATAACACTGAAAGGGTTCTCTTACTGCTGTTGCCTGGCATATACTGTACGCCAAAGGTTTGTTAATGCAGAACAGGCAGTAGTTTTCTGCTCAAACCAGGAATGTTGTGTTTGAGTGCAGACTGCACCTACATTCTCTCTGTTATTCACATGCGCAGAAGTCAGATTCTTAAATTTCATTATCTTCGTGTTTATATAGATAGAGTTCATGTCAGGGACATTCTCTATTTATTCTCCTTCCTGGAAAATCTGATCAGCGTGTGCAGCTGAGAAGGAAATGAAAGAAGTTCTCCATCATGATTGGTAGTGGATACTTGGTCTCATTGTTTTAATACCACAACAAGCCACAGTAACAAAAAAAAAAAAACAAAAACACCTCTAGACTCTCTGGCCTTGCACACAGGAGTTTGAAGGCATGATAGTGTTTAGCTAAAGTGATCCTTCCCATCTCGTCCCTTTGTTTCAAGCACATCATATACTTGTCCCATTAGTTTTGTATTTTTTTCATGATGTGTTCCTGCTCCAACAAGCAAATTCTCCCATTCATCATTCTTCACAGTCAGCAGTGAATTTCATTTTCATTCCTTGTAGCACCTCTCTGCTTTTGTCTCTTTCCTTAATTTCCCTTTCCCTTTTCTTTCTTTAAACTGGTATTTTTTTTTGCTCTTTCTTGATAAGGTAATCTAGTACCCTTGTCCTACTTTCCTCTAGACATGGTCAATGCTTGCTCTTTTGGTGGTAGCTGTGCAGAAGAGGGGTCAGGAGACATCAGAATCTTCCCAGTTGACTGTGCACTTATGGGGCAACATGGTTTGGAGATGAGAGTACTTCCAGTAAGCCTCACTGACATAAGCTAAAGGAACCTTCAGCCCTGCAGAGAAAGTTCTCCTTGCTCAGTCAGCCCTTTAAAATCTATTCCATTAGCAATCATGGAAGCCACTACAACATGAGGAAGAGAGTACATCCCGCAGTGAGTCTGATGATCAAAAGAAAGTTTTGATTAAAAAACAGTGTGTAGATTAAAGGCTAATTGGTTCTTCTTTCATTAATATCAGCCCTTATTTCTTGCAGAAGTTAAATAGCTTTGTAATTAACAATGACATGTTTAGACTATTGAAGGCTGGGTTTAAATCTCTATTAATGACTCCTTCTTGGATTTTAAAGCAGGCTTTCAGCTACAGTTTTGATCTTTTCCTTTCTCATTTACTGTTTTTTAAAGGAATGTCAGTGATGCATTTTTTTTTCCTTTGTCCTCCTGTTGGAACTTTCTTAATGGATTAGGTCTAACACAATTTAGATCAGATACAAAGAAGAAATTATTCACTCTGAGAGTAGTGAGGCACTGGTGCAGGCTGCCCAGAGAAGCTGTGAATGCTTCATCCCTGGAAGTGTTCAGGACCAGGTTGGATGCAGCCTGATGTAGCGAGAGGTGTGCCTGCCCATGGCAGGAGGGCTGGAGTAGTTGATCCCTAAAGTCCTCTTCCAACCCGGGCCATTCTGTGATTCTATGATTAACAGATTCTGTCCTCCTTAGTTCTTGCTTTACCATTCTTTCCTTGGTGTCTTTCCCCTTTTTCGTATCTTCATATGCTACTACCTTCAAAAATGTGGAATTTGGGCAAAAGATGAAATCATTAAAATTTTTGACTGATATGCTATACATCTAGCCTGAGCTACTTAGACTAAAAAGTTTTGCAGTATGAAATTGTCTTCTTTGTGCCTACGAAAGGCTTGGAATATTTTTGTATTGTAATGGTATTCAAAAGATATCACCTGAAGAATACCAAAAATACTCATCTACATTTTTCCATCGATATCTTAGGAATGCTTGCTACCATTCCGATAGTTCTGCAGAGCAATTCCATATCTATGGATGTGCTTGTACATGACACAGCTTTTCACTGAACTGTCCCTGAAAACAAACAGCACACATTGGGCAGTAAATCAGAGTAACTGTGATTTACTACACTTTGTTTGCTAAGGTAAGCTTTTGGCAGAGCAAATGCATAAACTGCAGAAAATCTTTTTTTAAAACAACCTCAGACTTCAACTACCCTTCAAGGCTTTTGTATGGATATTTTAAAATTATACTGTCTCAGTTAGTATCTGTGATATAACATCTCTAAATACTTTCCTGCTCAAAGAATGAAAACAAAAACCACAAGAAAGCACTGCAGGAATATCACATGGCTCTTTCATGATTTTGCTCTCTGAGTAGATCATAACTGACTACTTCCCTTTAAGAATATGTCATGTGGAAAGATCCCCTCTGTACTAAATGGATATCTTTTTGTCTGAGAGACCAGTGCTTTTTTCAGTCTATCCAGTTTAATGTTATTCTTGCTCTACAGATTATATAAAAGAGAAGTTTATGCTAGGTAACAAAGGGTCAGAGACCCCAGAATCAGGAAAAAGGAAAAAAAAAACAAACAAAAAAAAACCTGCTTATCTCTGATTTTTTTGACAGGAAAGAAAAAAACAACTACAAAGTTGAAAGTTGAGAATTTACCTTTTTTTTTTTTTTATAGATTGATACATTTTCATTTTTAAGAGTTTTATTTGTCATTCTCAGGCCTTACTCTTTCCTTCTAGTATATAAATCTATGCGATGTGACAGGATTTAATAGAGACAAGATTAGTGATTTAACAATCTTATTTGCTGTCATTTATCTATCATTCAGAGCTGACAGTATTCAGTAGAGTTATAAATCGACCATTTCATGGTTCTTTCCTTTCTTGACCAAGGTGTTATTGATCTTAGATTGTTTCTCAACATTCAGGTTTCCACATTACAATTGCCACAGCCATCATTAAGGGCTCTTTGACTTTGACAAATCTTTGTGTAGAGAAATTCTCAATCTCAGTGATTGAATCTCAGTTTCTCACCTACTGTGGTAGTTCACCCAGACCAGAGGTTTAAGGACGTTTTTATATATGCTTGTGGTTATTTGGCCATCTTTCCAGCTAACTTGTGTCTGATGCCTTCCATAAATTTCAAAAACAAATAAAGAGTGTTGATATAGTATCTGATTAGTGAAATTATGCAAATATGGGACCTGATTCCTTTCAAATAACATCTCATAATTTCTGTCTGCAATGTACAGTGTATGCTTTATATCGTAGCAATGTAAACATTTGCATTCACTCAGGACTCAAATCATATTTACAAGGTTGCATGTCTAGTGTAGTTTTTGTGATCTCTGAAAAGGCTGCCTTGTTGGAGCCATATGGCTGCACTGTTAAACATCTGTACCATAGAAATAACAATTCCAAAGCTTCCTGCCATCTGGATGAATTACAATACTTGCAATTCAATGCATATGCTGCAACAACACACCGACACTGCAGTCAAGTGTACTTACGATGAAAAGAAAAATAATAGCTTATGTGATCAGTGCAGAAGTTGTACACTCGTAGAAAATGTTGAATCAGCATCTTAAACTTCCTGAATATTCATAATGTTTGTGTGTATGTCAGATTTGTTGGTTATTATCACTTTATGAGGCAGTAGCTCATTAACATTTTGAAAGAAGTGTCCACCCCCGCTTCTCTCCTTCTCACCTCACCTTTAAATTCCTTTTGGCCAGCATTCCTGTAACTTGAAAATTTATTATTTGAAATCTGCTGGACTTAGGAAGTATATTTTTCTTATCTTTATAGACACACATTAAAGCTGGTGCTTTTGCTTTCTGTAAAAGCCTTACTGTTACATTATTCAAGTACAGCATTCTGTACATCAATAATGCAACATAAATTAAGGGCAAATGATATAGCAGTACATAGATACTTTGTATCAGGGGACATTCTCTCCTTTTCTTTCTGATTTGAGGTGTATGAATGCGTGAAAGTGGTGTGGAAGGCCATTCTGTATAGTGTTATTAATTATGAAATTGAAATGACAGTAGGAGACACTCCGAAATTCCTTCTTTTATATGCGTTTGAGATGATTCTGTATATTTTTCTCCAGAGAAGAATATGGGGAAAATAATTTGGATCTTGTGTTCCTATCTGAGGGGAAATTTGCACAGGAATTACAAGATTCAGCTTCAGGTCATGGTAGTAGTAGCAGCAGGATCAGCAGTCTTACCACCGTGTGGTGGCTGGGAGGAATCCCTGATTTCTGTTGTAGGAGCAGGTGGGTTGATTAGAAAGCAACAGAAGGAGCATGCAACAGAACTGTCTGCACTCAGCATGTGCTGCCATACTGCAGACCCAGGGGCTATATACCATGGCTCAGTATACCATTTTTACAGAACATGGCTCTGCAAACATTAGAGGCCTTTGCTTATTCGTTCTGAACATCCTGGGAGACTGGTGTATGTGAAGAGGAAGAGGAAGACTCGCCATATTAGTAGATCAGTTTATCTTGTGGCGTAGAGACACCTGGGTTACTATTCAGCCTAAAGAAAACAGGAAGACCTCTTTGATGGGAAGGTGAAAAAATCAATTCTCATCTCCCATCCATCATTTTGTATTTGCAGTCAGCTTCTGGATGCTGATGGATTTGCAAAGATGCTGGTGGAGCGTAGTAATGAAATAAGGGCAGGACTTCTGGAAGAAATGCAGCAGAGGCAGGAGAAACAAAATGTTCGTGCAGGGAAATGAGAACAGCATAAAGGCAGAAAGGAAAGTGTGCTGAAGCTATATAATGTCTCCAGGGGCTTAATAAATATGAGAGGAAAAATTATGCAGGCATTATACTTAGAAAAAGATCCAGGCTGTTGCTAGAATAGCAGTAGAAAAGGTTTTCTGGCTGCTATGGGCAATCTCAGTTTGATTGGTATAAAAGGATGCAGGGAATATACAGAAGGAGGCTCTGGATCTGGGGTACTCAGTAGTATTCATGCTAATGCTTAGATGCCTGAAAGCTTCAACAGAATTGGAAAAAAAGACATAATAATCACAGATATGAATTCATTGTTGAATTCAAAGAAAAAACTGTGCAGCATAAAGTTTTGTACTTCTTTTAGCAAAGACAGGTTGGGCCCCAGCTGCTGTAAATTCAGCATAGATCCACTGTGTGGAAGCGGGCATCCTCAGTTACTTCACCATCTCTATTCCCTTTCAAAATCCCTTCTTCTTCCACCTGCTTTAATGCACTTCAGTGTTGTTAATGTTAGTTTGCACTCATCTAGAATGGTGTGGAGGGTGCTGGTTCTAATCCATGGGAGCTCAGACTTTCCTTTGGTGATTGTCCGTTCTCTTGTATAGGCTTGCAAAAACAAAGTCCTGCCCATCCCAGACATGAGTGAGCTGTTATTCAGCACATTTACCTACAAGACATTTCTGTTTATCATGTTATGAAGACACAGAACTCCAGAAGATTTTTCCCTCCAAAAGAGTTAGAAGCTCATTAGGAGTCCGGACAAATGGTGAAGTGAGTTAACTTACTGAAACAGAGTCAGAAAGATGACAGGTGTGAAATGAGTCATGTTTAAAAATGAAGTTGTTTTCTTAACTACTCATTACACTCATTACGTCACTCTACATTCTTCTCCTATTTACTAGATTTATTTCCCTCATGCTCTGAAGAAGTTTGAAAGCCTAGTAAGGTAGGAGAGGGAGAAAGATGGAGAGGAAATAATGTTACCTAAATCAAGATGGCCTTCCGAAAGAGCTTCTTTGTCTCTACTTACAAGACCTGTGATAGCAGAGCTGTAGTTTCCTGTGGCTGCAATCGTCCCTTCCCTGACCCATCCCAGAGTCTATAACACAACAGTTCTAGTCACCTGGGAAGCTGCTAGTTGAGTGCCAGGACAGCTCTGGGGCAAGTTCTCTGTTGACTGAAGAAAAGGGCCATCATAATGTAGGCCAGGTCCAGTTACCAGTCACTCCTCTTCCCCATTTCTAGGGGAAATCTTATGTAGGCATCTTATAAGACTGAAACTCTAAATGAGAATGTATCAGTATCACTACAAGAATGCCTGAAATGCATACAATAGAATAATAGCATGGTACGGATGTGCTATAGTTAATGAAACACACTCATCAATATGATTCTCATGAAATTACCTTATGGGTTTTTTTGGTCTTTCTACCTCTTGATTTTAATAGTGACAGGAGACTACATTCAAAGCTGGTGTGATCCACTCTTTTCAAATACTCTTCATTTCAGAACCTTGGAAAGGATGAGCCAGTGCTGGCGGTTGTCTGGGCTGGCAGAGGGTTTGTGGCCTTGCTCCTGCCACCCTCTGTTCTCTCAGCCATTTTTAGCAGCCAGGGATGCCCTAAATACGTCAGCCCGTGCAGGCAGGAAGAATTGTTTGGCTAAGCTGGGTGCAGTTACTATAGTTCAATAACTATGTAGCGTAATGCAAGTTCATGGTACTGTTATGAAGCAAGTCTTCACAAGTTGTAGAAAGCAATCACCTATGTTAAAATAAAATAAAAGCTTACAACTCTGCAGCATATATTACCTAGAGCCAACGTGTAAAATATATTAAGATGCCAAATTATGCACGTGTGACTTTAGGGGTAACTTCTTCCTACTTAAGGTGCGTACAGCAAGAGCGGGGTTGGTCTCTTCTCACTGGTGACAGGTGACAGGACAAGGGGAAATGGCCTCAAGTTGCACCAGGGGAAGTTTAGTTTGGATATCAGGAAAAACTTCTTTACAGAAAGGGTTGCTAAGAACTGGAATGGGCTCCCCAGGGAGGTGGTTGAGTCACTATCCCTGAATATGTTTAGAAACCGTTTGGATGTGGTGCTCAGGGACACGATTTAGCGGAGGGTTGTTAGAGTTAAGGTAGTATAATTAGATTGTGGTTGGACTCGATGATCTTGCAGTCTTTTCCAAACTGAGCAATTCTATGATTCTATTGAAACTGCATTTTTGCATGAGGAGTCTGCCTTTCAGTGGCAATGAATGATAGTTTCCATCAACGTAGAGCTGAGAAGAGTGGGCATACACCATTCCTGAGTAGTGTTAACACCTCAACAACAATAAATGTCAGCTGTCACTGCTGAATTAGCAGCTTATCTGCAGACTGAGTTGTGCTTTTGTATGGATGCACATGGATGTGCTAATTCTTTCTTTAACTTTGTACAGCAAAGCAACTTCCTGAGACATTTGCATGAGGAATTTTAGTGAAGTGGGCGAATAATGAAGCAAAACAGCATTGAATTCTGCATGTGGAAATAAAAAAAAAAAATATGTGAAGGTGGAAGGGCTGGTGGTGAACTCAGGGTTCTCACAGTACACGTAGGTGATAGTTTTCAGTTTGCAAGAGAGTCAGTTGGCAAGTCAGTGTTTGGTTCTGGTTCTCACCAGAATAAGATGATCGTGTTGGATGATAGTTTGGAAAGCATCCGATAACACTTCATAATCCAGTACAGAATAAGATTATTAATCAAACATTAAAAAGGCTAGTCAGAGAGAGAGAGAGCTCTTCTAACCAAGATCCAGCCACAGCTACTTCCTCTGGAACCAGATACTCTTTGACTGTTTATGGAGACATCTATTTTTCTTTCTGTTACAGGATTATAGCATCCCACTTTATATTTGTGTATTGTTGCACATGCTTTTCACTTCAATAAATGTGTTTAAGGCTCCTCAGGGAATTTTTTCATGAAACTCCAGACCGTTGTAGATATGATCGTGAAGCATTTTTAAATAATTTATTTTCAGTATTTGTAACACAAGTATTTGCTTCTGCAAAACTTACTCTCTGGTGCAGTAAGTCAAGAGACATTTTCAATCTATTTAATCCCAAAACCTTCCTTCTTTTTATCAAGATTCTTCTTTTCTGAATACTATGATTTACTTGTATTGCTGTAATGTTTAGGAATGTGTGCAAAACCACTAAAAGATAGTGTTCCTTGAAAAAGCTTACAACTTAAGTGTGTAAATTGAATCAAATATAGAGACTTTTTCTGGTTAAGAAATAAGAAAGTGTGTATGAAGCACGTTGTAAGCATACTTTTAAAGAAATTAAACTAGATATTGAGTATAACAAGTAACATAAGTACACTTTCAATTACAGCAGTGTTGTGCATATGCAAGCTCTACTGAAGTAAAAGTCATGGATTTGTACCTCAGAATTTGATATCCTCCCAGTTACGTTCACGCGTGTCACTCTTTTGGAAATCTGCAGTTTAAACAGAATTCCTTTTAAAAACTTTATTGATATTTTCCATAATGACTATCCTTCCCCAAATATTGTGGAGTGGTTTTGTATAAACATAAAAATTGAATGGAATTTTTATTGAATTTACCCTATAGTAAAGAGTGGTCAGCTTGAAAGAGCTTCTGACTGTGTAGGTAAAAGTTTTTATTTTCTATGCCTATCTTCTATTCTCAGGCAGCAGCATGAATCACAAGAACGGGACAGTATGTTTTGCCATATCCCATTAGTAGAACATTTCTCTAGACAATTAGACATTACTAAGAAGTTGGACTTAAGTCTAAATCAGTTGACTTCCTGAAACCCAGAGCTGGTTACAGAAAGTTTGAGCTAGTGGCTTCAGATAAGAATCAGTGCCCATAGTTATACAATAATTTGTTCCTGGGGTCTTTTTTTTTCAGTTCTTTCAATAAGTTGCTATGAAACACATCACTGTGGTTCCTTTTGAAATGTGAGAAAAGTGAAAAGTGTTTGCATTTAAATATTCCATCCCCAGTAATGTTAGCGTTGCTCATACATTAACATGATCTTCAAACAGAAAATACTTTTATTCTTGATTTCATCAGGGTGACCTTCATTTTCAGAGTGTAGCTTGATATGAAATGAAATCTGAAATGCATTGGCCCTCTAGGGCCCATGCCATAAAATTGCCTGGTCTCAATGACAGGTTTGCCTTTAGAAATTTGTCCATATTCATCCTATTTTTGTGAGAAACAAAGAAAAGGATTTTTGTTGGATTGGCTTGATGAAATTTGGAGTAAGAATGAAGAAAGAATTTGTGTGGAAAAATCAATGGTTTATTCAATGTTCTATAGACAAGAATTCATCTAGGGAAATTGGTGTGATTTTGTTTTACTCGATGTCGTATTGCTCAGCAAAGGTTGCCCAGAGTATCCTGCAGTCCAGACATCTTGATCTATTTTTGATCCGTTAGGAAAAATATTTTTGATGCACCCACCCTCAGTCTTACACACAGCACATATTCTCATCCTATGAAAATCAATCAGCAGTGGAGCTGTGTCATTTACTGACAGAAAATAAAATTCTCTTGGCATAAAGCCCACGTTTCAGGGCAAGTCAGTCATCAGAGAGCTATGGACATGTAACAATGCTACCAGATTCAAAAATGAACTGGAATATGGTGGAATTTGTACACAAAGAAATTCACTTAATGTCCTGAGTGATTAATCTGTAGCAAAGTATGCAAGTGCTGTAATTTTGAGGTGATTTCCAGAGAACAGGGGAAGATAGCTTGGTTATTGTAGTAGGCTCTTCAGGCCTAGGTTTGACAGGTCAGGTTACATTCTTTGAGTAGGTTTGGCTGTTTTTCCATATATTAGCACAAAAGCTGAAAGGACCGGGGATTTTAGTTAGGTACAAGTTTTCCCCTTTTCCCCAACCCATCAAGAATTTCATTTCCTCAGTCTACAGAAAAAGAAGAAAGTTACTTATGGTCGGGAACAGAATGACAGGGAACTGGGGCCTCCTCTGGCAAATACTGTTTGATCGCATTCAGTTTTGGTGAAATGAGGTCTACCAAATCATATATAGAGAAAATAAAAGACAATGTCTAGGAGTGGGTGTTAATATTTGTATGTTACTTGGAGAAAGGCAGTAGTGCTGTAATGTTACTGAGGGTACAATATAAAGCACAATTTGAGCAATATAAAGCACAAATTTGCATAAAGTTTGCTAGTTGGATGAATAAAATTCCAGTAGAAAATTAACTAGTGGAAATGTGTTTTCTACAAATTGCTGGAAAGAGTCAGTCAATTTACCTGAAAAGTGGAAGGAGTAGACAGAGGATGCAGGAAGGGAAAAGCTTTCCTGGGTCATAGATTCTGCTCTGCTGATTCAGGATCTCTCTTAACCTCATTAACAGTTTGAACTAGTGGTAATGATTGTTTTGCCTGCAGTGAGGCAATGGGAAATCATTTACTAGAAGAAGTTAAATGCTGAAAATTATCCCACAGAATAATATTGTATTAAAACATTGATTAGAAGAATTGATCTCAGCATAAGTCTTTCCCCTCAACATGGTAGAAAGCAATGATTGTTTCTAGTTGAAGCAGTGGCAGAAAATGCATAAAATCAGTCTCAGGCCTGAAATAATCAACAATTATCAATAGTTAATCGATCTCCTAGGAGTTCTTTATGTGCTGAGATCCGTTTTCTGTTGTGGCAGTGAGAAAGACTGAGCCCTAGACATGGTAGGTAGTTTGGGTGTATGACTTACCTTAAAGCAGTCAAGAGTTAACTTGAAGGTAGAATTTCTCTCTTCACCCTACCATTCCAGCCTAGTTGCTTGTATCTCCTGATCCCCATGAAGCTCAAGGGGGGAGCAGCAGACATCTCTGTGCGGACTGGCATTTCCAATTTTGGTGTACAGTCTTGCTTTTGTATTAGACACTAGCCATGCATCTGTTGAAAGGAGGCATTAGAATCACAGAATCACAGAACTGTAGGGGCTGGAAGGGACCTCTAGAGATCATGTAGTCCAAAGATGCTTTGTCTTCATTGCAGAATTTGGTTAGGTTCTTAAACTTCACTTCTTAGTGTCTTTGCCCACATTCCTCTTGCCAGAGCTTCATTGTTATTTTGTCTGCACATCTATGGATTATTGTTGCTTTTACCCAGCCTAGCAAGCTGTCCCTTTTGCAGGGCAGGTGCACTTCAAAGCTCAGAGTCCTGCAGTGCCTTCCCACAACTCCCTTTTCATGCTTGGAAGTGTTGCAGAGCTCTTCTGTTGTTCGCACAGCCAAAGATACAAAGTAGTTCAGCTTACTGACCCCAGTTCTGCTCTTCTGACATTTGCTGCTATTAGGAGGCTTCTTTTCAGTTCTCATTCAGACATTATTAATTGGTAAGTACCATCTCCCATTTCCTTTCTCTACCAGAGCAAGTGAAACCTATAGGGCATCCAAATGACACAAAGCGTCTGTTAAATTTGTGGCTCTCACTGACCTCTCCCTTTGGGCTCTAACTTTCTCTATTACTGTCACTGGCACTGTTTTGTGGTATTTTGTGGTCACTGATGTTATGCCATTCCTTTCTCAGGGATGTTCTGCTCCAGCTCCACTGTTTTTTGGGTCCAACTGGACTGCAATTCTAAAAGTGCTCCACGATCTTGGTTTTCTTAGGGCACTTGGAAGTAGATGCAGTCTTTTTTCTACTCTGACCTTCCCCCAGCACAATATACTTCCCTAGCCACTCCCTAGAGGAAGGCCTATGGCAGGCAATAGTTGCAACATGGACTAAACTGAATTCTCATCAGTGTCAGATCCTCCAGTAATCAGTAAAATGTGAGTAGTCCTTCTGTGGAGTACCAGAGTCTGAAATATGCAGTCTGGCTGAAATTATGTCAGGATCTATAAACTTGCTTGTGTCATCTGCCTGAAACACTCAGCCATGACAAGAGTATCAGAGTCCCTGTTTTAACCTTCTCATTAGAGCCACAGATTGCCATTTGTCTAGTAATAGAAAATATGGGCTGAAATTGATGTAAGTTTTGTGCTTATTAACAAATCTTCACCTCCCAGCAGATTCATGTAGGGATTTACTGATATTTTGT
The DNA here is from genome assembly GCF_016699485.2 of Gallus gallus. Taxonomy (NCBI): domain Eukaryota; kingdom Metazoa; phylum Chordata; class Aves; order Galliformes; family Phasianidae; genus Gallus; species Gallus gallus. Next base: position 18,368,471 of record NC_052541.1, on the reverse strand, counting down.
CAACAGTGACAGTGACATATGTCAGATTCTGCTCCTCAGAGAAGACAAAATCCTCAAAATGTATGTCCTCAATTCTTTTACTTTAGCCATTCACAAGTCATCTCTGGCATAGTGTACTCCATAAGCTTTGGCAGAGTGTCAAGACTGAGGATAACACAACGTAGCTGCTCTCTTGAACAGATCGATACCTCACTAAGGCAATGGTCAGAGCCTCCCCATCTTTTCAACAAGAAATACCATAGATTCTGTTTGGATTGCATAAATATGTAGCCTATAACTCGAAATCTGCCAAAAAATGTAATAGCATTACAGCTACTGGAAAAGGAGTTGATCTTATGACCCATTGCTGTTACATGATCTACATCAATTTCATCTTTCCTTTGCTTACATTGATCCCCTTGTTTTTGTACTTTTTTTTATTGGTGCTGTCATTAGGTACCAAGAAGGAGATGAAAAATAAGGGTTACTATACACTGAAACAATAAATTCCTCAGAGCTAAGCAGTCTTTGACATCTTTTCATGTCTTCATCTATTGAGGTTGCTAATCCTGCATTAAATTGCTATCCAAGGTGATAAATTAATAAATGAGTCCTGAGTGATAACCACAGAAATAAAAATTAAGCAATATAGAGAACAATTATTCCACTTTGTTGGAAAAAATTATCCAGGAAGCAATCTAATCAGCATGATTCCTGATAGAAAGTCTGTGATTTAAAGAGAGAATCTTCCGTTCCACAAATAAGCAGTAGTCTAAAAATAAGGGAAACCTACCTAGATGCATTAGCTGTAGTCATCCTTCTTCTGCTATCAAACCTCACTTTTCTAAGCACATCCTAAGAGAATCCAGCCAAAAGCTGACTACAGGCTTATGTAATGAAGCTAATATCTTAGACTCTGCACAACCTGGATTCAGGCCAGTACATTAAAATGGAAGCACAGGAGTGGCCCTGAGTGAACAGATTCATAATGGATAAGGGGCAAACATCCTTTTTCATCTTCTTTGACCTCTCTGTATTATCTGAAACTGCTGGCCATGAGATAACTGCTATTTCACCTGACAAAATTGTTCTTTCCCCTAAAAATGGCACTAGCGACAAGAAGAATGTGCTACAATGGCCCAAACTTCCAGGGACACATACTAAATTGTGAAGGAAAACATCACTTCGTCCATTAAATGTCTGCTTTGTGGAGTCTTAACTACTGTCCAACTGGTTAGATGACCTGAAGTTACATACCAGCAGCATAGAAAAAAAAAAATGCAGGCCTTCTTTGTGTTCACAACAAGGAAAAATGGTCAGAGTTTGGGTGAGATCAGTTTGTAGTGAAGAAAATCTGGCAGAGTCTGGCTGAAGTAGGGCAGAGAAAAGGAAAACATTTTGAAGAACCTGCAGTCATGGCACAGAGTCCTCTGGCCACATGCGATCACAACAGAGCAGTTCATTCTGTGTAGCTCTGGGAGAGCATCTTGACTTTGGCTTTGCTCTCACGCTGTAGCATCTGTATCTTCATTTAGCAGTATTTTCCATTATTATTATGTAGCAACAGTTATTTCTGCTTTCTGTCACCTCCTGACTAGACTACAATCCCTGGGCAGAAAGCTTGCAGAGCTTTGGATACTCAAGCTTGTACAGAATGCTCCAGCAGGTTTCTTTGGCAACACATGCTGCTTTGAGTGTGGTTCACAAAGCCCGTTTTCTGCTTTCTAGCGCGTGTTCCTTTAGACTTTGTTTTGAAGGTATTTTGGTTGTCTGTCACAATGAAGTCCTACAGGTGGAAAAGTGATGGGACTTTGTTGGGTCAGTGGTTGTGATTTTCTCCAGGTTCTAAGGACCACTGTAAGTATAGCACTTCCATCACAAGCATAAGAACCATTTTCTTAATCATTCTTTTGTGAAAAAAATACAGAAGTTATACTCTTGGACAAGCTAAAAAAAACTTTCCCAAGCTAAATCACTCAGTACTTCATCCACTGGAATGAAACTCTTCTCTAAATGTACTTCCAGTCCTGACAAGAGCCTGAGGCAATTGTAGCAGGTGTTGGCCATGTTACTTTAGTACAATTCAACATGTTGGTAAAGTAGTGATGAGCAGGGTATAACAGGGTGTGTAAGACGGGGTTAAGCAGGAGAATTAAACCCTTCAGTCACAGGTTGGGTCCACACAAAGGAATGCTGCACCAAGGAAGACAGAATAGCTCTAGATCCCTGGGCTATGGCTGCTTTTGTCTGGGAGAAACTCACTGTGGTGCCTCTTCAAGTAGCTCTGCAATGAAAGCTTCCTCTAGGCGGAAGAGGCTGCCCCACTTAGCAGTATACTACTCAGTAACAGCAGCCTGCCTACTGCATGCTTTCATAGGTTGTGGACATAGACATTTAATATACCGAGTCCAAACTCAGCAAAACAATTAAAAAATAAGTGCTAGTGTTAGAGAAATCTATGTAGTCATTTCAGGTTTGAAAGGAGCTTAATCTTTAGGTCTATTTCTCTGAGTATTGACCTTATATATTAAAAAAAACCCACTGTTTATAATTATAAAGGAGGTGATAAGCATCAAATGAATTGTTACAGAAGCCTTTCGTTGACTTTTTTCCATGATAAGGAGCAGTTGCTGTGTGACCTTGAATATGGTCAAATAACTCATGCTAAACGCATTGCTGCAAAGATGGCATTTTGGCAGGGCTTTGATGTAGGTCATTTTATTACCAGGCTGAATCAAACTACAAACTGATCTTAAACTCATGCCAAGAATGCTAATAATAAATTGATCAATGAGGTGCTGGATTGTTCAAGAGAATTGGTCAAGGGAAAATGCAGACATAAAAGTGTGGAATTCCAAAAGATGAGCTGCTTGGGCTTTTTCATACTGGGAGGAATTGTATTCCTTGCATTAGTATAAGTTTTCTTTACTCCAGGGGCTTTTAGCTGTATGTTGAGCAGGGCAGGACCAAAACGTATATATACTTATCTCTATTTTTCTTGACCTTTATGTGCAAGTAATTTTTATAGTTCCATTAACTACTAAGATCATTTGCAAACCACTGTACAAAGTATATTATGAAGAATGCCTTGGGGACTATTGTATCCTATTATGCTGAATGTTAATAGAATGAAAAATTAATTTAAACTCTAAAGATTAGAGCAAGACAAGGCTTCCTTTTTATAAGGGAAATTTCAAATTTTATTTGCCATGGTAAAATATAGAGTGATACCCAAATGTGACCTTTATGTGGACCTTTATAGGCCTGGTTTGAGGCAGGCAATGCATGAGTCTGATTATTTGTCTCCTCACATAAACTGACACATAAAAGCTTCATTTTTTCAAAAAGGGGGATTTCTGTGACCCCATTTACAGGATTAGTCCTGTGTAATTTCACAGCTTTAAATGAACGTATTCTAATAAGTTCATGGTTGCTTGCTTAGCAAGTTACAAAGCACAGATGAGATCACCCACAGTTCCAAGGATTGTCTTTACCTTTCCTACCTCTCTAATTGCTCTTTAAATATTTTCATCTTCAAGTACAATGGACTTCAAAATGCCTAAAAAACAAAGATGCAAAAAATTGTGTATTTCATGCACCATGGACTGCTTTAGAAAAGGAACAGCATCTTGAGTCCTGCTTACAAGTCTCACATAACACACTTCCCAAGAGCCTGGAGCGTTATTAAAGAAGTCAGCACTTCTGTCTATAGACAAGTAATTAAGTGAAGTTTATTATCTCAATTAGCTATTATTATTTTGTATTTATTTTAACAAGTTAAGGTGTGATACGTTTGTGTGGCTAAATCAACTAAGTTTATACCAGCGATTAGCAGGTGTTTTGTCATTTGGAAAAGTAATAGTCCACCATCAGCTTTCATGCTCTGAAGAGCTGACCTGTTGCACGTTTTACATGGAAGAATGATTTATTAATGTAAATGCCTATACAGGGAAGAGAAAAAATCTTAGTTTTGATTTCCTTAGCTCTAGTAAAACTTATGTGTTAAGAGTTACATCAGTGCAAAATGTATTCTTAGGTGAAGCTATGTGGAGCACAGTTTTCTAAGTAGCCATATCATGTACCTTCCTGCACAATATGCTTTTAATAGCGACATGTACATTTGTGGCTGTCATTTGTGTTAACTGCTCCTTGTCATAGGTAACCAGTCATTTTTCAGTGACTGCACGAAGGCATGTATTTCTTTATGGAAAAAATGCTGCTTTTCTAATATGCTGTCTTGAATTTCATCTTACGTCTCTAGACTAGGATGCCTCTCTGTCTTCAGAAACTCTAACTCAAATGAAATAAATGCACAAAAGATTAGGACAATTAGTGGCTAGAGAATTAGCTATCAATATTTCATGCTCTCTACAGTACTGCCTAAACACAAGATAAGAAATAAGAATAAATTTCAGTTCTGACATATAGTGAAACTAAAAAAGAAATGACTAAGCTAGAAAGATCTTGCAGTTGTAACAAGGCAGTGTCCTCATCACTGGTCACATGTGATTTGATGGATAAAGAGCAGGAAGATCTGTCCAACAGGATTATGATCAGGATGTACATCTCTAGGTTAACTGGCAAGTGAGACACCAGCCAGGTTTTCATAGTTTGAGAATCTTGATCTTTTAATAACCTGAAAGTGGACAAGTATGGTAGAGAATACTTCAGTTATAGAAAACTTGATGACCCCAAGAAGACAAGCCTGCACTTACGTACTTCATGTAGTAAAATTATTTCTTTTTCTCAAGCTATTTTGTACAACTCTGTTTTTGGGTCTTTGGAGTTCCATTTTCTTTCATGAACAGGAACAACCTGAATGCAGTAAAGGAAGCTAGTATTCTGTAATTATAATAATCATAAGTGTCACTTTGTTCAAAATTTTATTATGAAGCAAAACTTCTAACCAAAGTAATTTCTGGTGTTAGAGTTTTTCATTACAAAGAGCCTAACTGACAAATGAGTTTATTGCTGTCTAGAGACCTATATTTTATTTTGGTCACTTAGTATTAATTAAATCTTACATGTAATTATTTTTTGTTTGTTTTCTTTGTTTAATATTTTTAAACAAAATATTGCTCTCTAAGGCATAGTTTAGTGTATGTTTACCAACAGCTTAATATATTTACAAAACTGTGTATTATTTCTTCTTAACAGCACTCTGCACAGAGGAGTGCGTGCATGGAAGATGTGTTTCTCCTGACACTTGTCATTGTGAACCAGGATGGGGAGGTACTGATTGCTCTAGTGGTAAGTAGAGATTACAAAAATGTAATAAAGATATATACGGCTATTTAAAAAATGTAGGAAACAAAGTAGTGGCCTTAGAAATTGGATGCTTTAAATGGAAATTGAGGCTTGTCAGTTGGTTATTTTGCAGTGATTAATGTGTGATATTACCCTTTCCTACAGTAGTGACTTTCGATTTTTCGCTTGTTCTTATAAAGAAATGTTAAATGCAGTGAAGGATGCTCTTATTGCTTTCTACCTTGTTATTGGAATACCAATGTAGATATTATACCTCTATTATCAGTGTTTTTTTTCTTCAATCTTTACTACTTCATGTTCTTCACTAAGTATTTTGTGTAGTAGTTGGGGTATTTTCTAGACAGAATACTTGTCCAATTGAAGCCAGTGGGAGTTTTACCATTGGCTCTCCATGCAGCTCAGGTTCTTCCTTCTGACTTGAAATCCACACACTGAATTATCCCTACTGCACAAGGTGGGAAAATGGTAGAGGTGGGAGTTCTATACTGTTTACTAGAAAATTAATTCACACTTGAGGCTTTCAGTTATTTCAGCTGGAGAAAGAGGTTCATGTCAAAGTTTCTTAATTGATAAAGATAAGTTTAAGTTTACGTGACTAGTTCATGCTAGAGTGAGAGAGCAAGCATTTTTTCTGGTATAAACATCAGTGATGGATGTAAAATAGGTTCAATCGATTATTGACATAACAGAAATAAGCTTTTTAATTGATCTCTATCTGTGTATTAGTCAAGTAAGTAAGGCTGCATATACAAAGATCTTGATAGTCACTTACTGAACAAACGTTTTATTTTTTTGTTAGTTCCTCCCTTCCTTGCACATTGATTAGGATCTTAAGAAAGAGACATCATTATCAGACAAAAATATAATAGGTAAAGGGTTGGCATCAGAAGAGGAGTTTGATTTGACTGGGGAAACACCTATAGAGGCTAAAGTCAATGGGACAGACTTTTCTCTGGTTACTTGTTTTCTGTCTGCAGGTGCTATCTCCCCAGTCACAGCAGGAAAGGCAACTGTGAGAGGAAGGGGAACAGAAAGAAAAGTCATGTAACCTTTTGGGATCACCTGACATATAGACAAGGGAAAAACTTGGAAAGCATAACTTACTAAATATCTATCTAGAATACTGCTATCTCAAGAAAAATAGTTCTTTTAATTGTAAAATAATTTAGTGTCTCAGACAATCATTTTATCCTTTGGTTATTTTTGGCAATAGATAACAATCAACCTAACAGCCATTGGGTTTTTATACACTGCATATGTACTTAAAGAATTTTAAAAATGAGAAAATAATAAAAACCTTGTGATAACATGGGCATACATCACATGCTCGTTTACACACACATGCATACACACCAAGAGTAACAAGCATTCCAAAGCACGAATGGGCCTTGTGAACTAAAACTAGCCAGTGACTCATATTAAATTACACTAATCTTGCAAGTGAAGATAAAAAGAAAAAGAAGGTTTTTCCTATATTGAATATTTAGCTTTTTAAAGTAATTAGGAATATTAAAGCACTGACAAAGATTGAGATAGAAACATTATTCATAACTTTTATTTCCGCACTGGGCAGCAATCCAGTATATTTCATTTATGAGGTTTCAGCAGTGGAAAGAGAAGCGGTAGCCAATTCCTAAATTAAATATGCCCTGTTAACTTTTATAAATGATAGCCCCGGATTAGCTTCAAAATTTAAGCTTTCATTTTATTAATATAATTAGTGTGTTCACTGGACTATTGTACCCATTGTCTTTCATTCCACTTGTTTCATGCTGGGCAACATGCATGCCCGTCCTAAGGTCTGATCTGACAAGCACTTACCACTGTCAAGCGTAGTGCTTATAAGTGTGAATGGCCTCACTGAAGTTAGCTTTTACTGCAGCCATGAGAGTTACTCACTTTTATGCCTGATACTAAAAGTTTGGATGACTGGCCTCCTTACTGTTCAGAAACTTTGTTTGAATTAAAAGGTATAGAACAGTTATCAGCTGAATACATTACAATCATTGTTCTGAGTATTTCCACGAGAGCAGCTGAGAGCCTTTTCCTGGCTGATGCTGACCAGGATCTTCAGATACAATGGTGATTCACACGTTGGGACTTACTTTTATCCATCAATAATTTGGAAAACTATATTCACTCTTACTGGACTGATCTATTACCTGTGTCTACTTTCTTCTTATTACTTCGTTAATATTGAATAGCTATATGAAGGATACGTGCCTGCAGTGACAAATAAATGTGATTTGTTAGGTGTTTCTGAATGGCTGGTAAAGCTGTGCTCCAGATAAAATGAAGCTGTTGGTTATATCCTAGCCACCCGTTCTGTGTATGGCCCTTGAGCTTTGCTATGTGGACCTCAGTATGATTGATCTCATAAAGTCATAGGCATATTGCTTTTACTGTTGGCAATTTGAAACTGTTTTATTGGGAAAGCAATTGCTTGGCAAAATGCTCTCTTTAAATTTAAAAAATCACACAGGAGAAGTAATTGTTTCCTGAATCTAACATCAAGAAAGGGAGCCCGATTGACACTGGGCGTCATTGTTGTGTACCTGGAAAAGGTCTAGGGAAGCTCACCCACCTTGAGAGAGGTATCTCAACACTGCAAACCAGACTGCTGTAACTTTCTAAAATTTATGTATAACCTCATTTGATTTGATAAGTCAAGTTCAAATGTAACCAGAGCCTCCAGCACAAGGTCCAAGTGTCACTTCAAAACCAGAAGTCAGGTCCAAATGTTTGGGATTTTTTCTTCTTCTGGTGTGCTGCAAAGAGTGCCTGTGCTATGAGAGCATATGGATTCTGACGCTGAGCATAGATTTCCTACAGAGAGGCATAGTTTTGATGTTAAATCCGGTTTCTTAGTGTTATTGTTCTCCCTTGAGTAGAATATATACAGTTAAATGGTTTGAATAGTTACAGCGGCAGCCTGTAGTCATCCAAACAATTTAAAATCCTTTTCAGACTTCATTTCATGCTTTCATAAAACTCAGCCTGTAAGACAGCGGTCAGAATTCTCACCGTTTTGTGCAGCTTCCAGTGACTGATCATGGTACGAGTTAGAGTTCATCTGTTGTCAAGGTTAAAATAAGTTCAGATGAATTGCTAAACAATTATACAAAAAAAAAAGTGCCATATTCAGCTCTGCATGCCTCTATACCTGTGTTTTACTGCATGCTGTTGTACATCTGTTAATGCCCGCAGGCCTAGCCTTGATTTCATGCTATAAAGCTGCAATATATTAAGGCTTGATTACCATAACAATAAAAAGAGAAGTAACAAGGTATTAACTAAAGAAGCTCTTGAATGAGAAGTTTTTCAAGGTTTTAATGATGTTAAAAATTAAAAGTCTTTAAAAAGCACATACCTTTTCCCTTCTCTTTTAACTTGGTCTTGATTTGTTTAAAATCATGCCCATTATGTCCATGCAATCTGTAGTGGTTTGGTTTTTTTTTTAATACAAAGGAAAATGGCAAATGCTCTGTGTGAACTTACCTGCTCACCTGTCCAATTATTTCAAAGCAATTAACTTCAAACAGTATGATATACTGGTGTGAAGTTCTGGTAGGAATATAATTGACTGTTGGTGGTTACCTGGCCTTTTCTGGGTCTTGATAATAACCATCTGTATTTGTAAGTATTTGGGCCCCAATCCAGGAAAGCACTTAAGCATGTCCTTAAGTTGACACACAAGCAGAGCTTTTCATCTACTTTAAATTAAGCAGGTGTTTGAGGATGTTGCTGAGTCAATTTTGAAGAAACAACTAAAAATATTTCAGTGAAATCTAAGAGAAGACTCTCACTGAATTCATCAGGCCTATAGAGAATAAGGTTGTCTCTCTTCCAGAATGCCAAAGCTCATCAAACAGCATTAGTGGAGCCTTATTTTTATTCCAACAAGCATTTTTCATTGTGAGGAAGATCACAAATATCTTCCTGTAAGAAGGGGGATTCACAAAATAGTGGACATCAGGTAGAAAAAGAGAAGTTCAGAGCAAGCACCCTGAATTATAAGCAAGAACCTTCCAAAACTATGTGTGCCAGTTTGGGAAATTTCAAAGTAAACAAACAGAGAGGTTGTAGTGACAAACTAAAGTGGTTTTCAATATGTTTGCTTTGCCAGTAGTTTCAGCAGAAAGTATAGTACTTGTCCAAAGTGTAATTGAATGGATGTTGGCATATTAATGCCAAACCATCCTTCGTGCTGCGTCACCTGAGGAGAGGGGCTATGCTATTGCTGTCTGGTATGGGCAGCTCAGTACTGTACCCGTATGTATAACATAGCTTTCTTTGGGAAGGGTGTTCTGTAGAAATGATCATCAAGAGTGAGAAACTATTTCATCTTTACCTTTTTGTCAAAAATAGCCAAGGTCATAACAACAGGCAAGTATAACCTAACAGCAAGATCACATTTAAGGGTATAGCCCTAGAGCATGGAGTGCTTCAGTTCTGAAAGTTGTGATGAATGAGAACTGCAGACACTGTGCTAAATCTGAAAGGGGGGTGTTGTTTGACAAGCTATGAAAGAAACAATAGAAATCTCAGGAGAAAAAATGAGTATTTTAAGTGGGTCCATGACGTTCTGCAGGTTTGCTTTTGGCTTCCATGTTCTCAGAATGCTTTGAACGATCTCTGAAGAAGGCATGAAGTTCAAAGGAATGCTGTGACATGTATGACTTGTGTACAAAGCATTAAATGAAATTCAGCTTAAGATCAGAGATGTATCTGATGAAATCATTAGCTAAGTTTTTGTCCTTGACTTTTGAGGACAGGAGGGCTGACTGGGAAGGTGCCCTGGGAAGAGGTGTAGAGGTGTGGGTCCTCAGCAGTTCCAATGCTTGAGTGGAGTGCTACTTTGATTCAGGACCTGTCCTTGAAGGACAGCTGTCCATGTTTCCTGTGTAGAAGTTTGTCTGTGCGACAAGTTTGTATCACAAGGACTGCTTCATCTAGGTGCCAAATGAGGTGACAGAACTGGGAGAGATGGTTTTTAGGGGTGGTTCAGGTTGGATATCAGAGTGGTTGAACGCTGGAACAGGCTCCCCAGGGAAGTGGGCACCATCCTGAGCTGCCAAAGCTCAAGGAATGTTTGGACACCGCTCTCAAACATATGGTCTGATTTTTTGAGTGGTCCTTTGTAGATCTAGGAGTTGGACTTGATGATCCCTATGGGTCACTTCCAATTCGGGATATTCCATGATTCCATGATTCTCTTTCCACTAAACCCTTATATTTCATATGTCAGTGCAAAAACTTAGTTTAAGTACAAGTTCTAAAGATCTGTTTAAAAGCAGACCGTGGTCTTTAAAGTTTTAATACAAATTTCATTTCAGCCAAGCTCAAACTTCAGCTTAATGCTGATGTGATTTGCAGATTCAGTGACAGCTGTATCATGCAAAGAGATGTACATATATAAAGGCAAGCTCCGGTGAGGGTGCACACAAAGATCTTTCTGTATCAATTACAAAGCAGAATGGATCTCTTTCTTTCAGGTTGTTCTTCCTTAAACATCCCAGTCTCTTCAACCTCTGAGCTAGTGCAGTCAGGTAGGCAGCTGCTGTCTCATTTCTGCCTCTGCAGGCTGTGGAGCCTACGCGCTTGGGCTCACGCGTAAGGTTGGCTGTGTGAGGCCATCTTTGTAGCAGCTGCACTTCCTGGGACAGCCTACACAGGACAGCCTGTAACCAGGGAGCTGAGCATAAACACAAGCTGCTGTTCGGCACAGTTAGCACAGCAGCATGTCCCGCATATATTTTTACACAGATAATTTGGCTGCATTAAACTGGACTAATCCATCATTCTTCATTCTGTGGGAATACTTTTTCTCTCTCTGAAGATGTTAATATTGCTACTCACATGGTTGTGGTATTTTCTTCTCACTCTGTAACAGACATGAGAGTGTACTCTTAGCTTCTAAGAGTTAACTGCTTTAGAGGTGCTGTGAGCTTATGGAAAGGTGTGAGAGTTACATTTGCCTTGGCTTTTCCCAGAGTAACTGGACTGAGCAGAAGCCAACAGTTGATCCTGGAAAAGGGAAGGTAGGTTCAAGATTTACTTTGGAGAGAAATTGCTTTTTGCACCTCTGCTGTGTGATTCATTGATGATGAATAGATCAGTTGCCAGTTGTCCTAAGAGTTGTACAAAAGAGAGTGAAAAATAGAAATTCAGCACCCTGTGTCCTTTTACTTTTTATCTTCATCTTCATCTCCGCTGTCACAGGGTGGGAAAGGACTTCCTTGAATCATCTGCTCTTGTCTGAGGCCCATGTAGTGACAGATCATTTTCTCCCATCAGTTCCATCTCCTTTGAGACTGCCTTTTTTGAATGATTTAGAAGATTTGATTGAGCTGTCCTCGCTCTGCTTTGGTCCCTGGAGTTCTGTCTTGCTCACAGTGTTGCTCTTCAGATGTGATCTAGCAATGCACTTAATGTATATGAGTAGTAATTTTAAAGTCATTAATGAACAACCGATGTTTTTTATGTAAGATAAATGCTTAAGTCATTATCTGAATGGGAACATAAGAGATGGGGGGTGAAATCAGGTTGACAAGGATCTCCTTTATGGACCACGGGGGTTACTAAGTATCATCCAGGCTTATCAATGACAGTTACTTCTTTCAATGTGTTAAAACCAAATTCAGCTTCACCGAAAGAAAGAGGGCCCCAAACTCAATGTTGGGTGTCCCACAGAGAAGAACAATCTACAGGTCGCTGATCTGAACATGCTTGTCAGTTCTAGACAGGTGATGTTTTGGCCTACCACATAGGTGAGTACGAGAGGGCAGAGAAGTGATAGGAAAATAATACAGGTATGTAGTGTGTGACAAGCCTCCAGCTGTAAAATATTATTTTAATGTAAAATGTTACTAGAATAATTCTGCACAATTATGTAATTATTATAATATTACCACAATAATCTCCTGTGTTAAATCATCCAGTTCTTTCTATGTTTGTCTGCTTTGGTTAAAGAGATGAGCCATGATGAGTTATATGCTAGAGTGAATATTCGTATAGAACTCAGATGATCTGTTAAAACTAGGCTTCTCATTTGTACTTAGGGCTATAATTGTAATATTGATATACATTGATTTAAGGCATACAGTGGATAAACGGGAGGTAGGAGGCCAGAGCTGATGGCTACCTGGGCATAGCACCTCATGTTTACATGGCCTCGTGCCTCTGGTGAGCTGTATTTGATCAGTATGGAAATTCTGCATTCTGTGTAACTGAACTGTTAGACAGTTGGATTGGAACTTCTAGCAAGTCAGTCTACTGACTCTCTGAATTCAAGCTTGAATCCAAACACAAGAGAGGCTGTGTGCAATTTTTTTTGTATAAAACCTCACTTACTTCCTGTTATTAGGGACTCAGGGCTTTGGAGGGGGGCACACACAGATGCTCAGATTTCAGAGAAGAGAAAGGGGTGTGTGTGTAGGAATGTTGGGAGCAAGCAGGGTTCTGTGTTGAAGTTTTGTTCGTGACCAAGGCAATTGTGTTGATGAGTTGTCTCTAATTAGGAGTACAGGTTTACACTTCAAGGGTAATTTTCAGTAAAGAAAACTGTGGTTGCTAATGCTGAATGGGCTAAATGCATTCTAGTGCAGGTCTTCCTGAGGTTATACAAGGGGGAATTTGGCTGACATACACCTTTTTTTTTGGCTGCCTAATTGTTGAGAACTGAGGAGACTTTATAGAAAAGCAGTATATGCGTTATGAGTTGTTAGTTTTATTAATTTGACTGAGGTTTTCTTCACTTTGGACAGGGTAATGGCTATAAAAGAAGGAATCTACTAAAATACATTTTTTAATGAACTGAATTACTAATGTTAAATTTCATTGCTGAGGCATCATGCAGTAATGTGGCTTTAAATGTGCACTACACAAAAGAACAGACTTTAGATCAATTTAAAAGTACCACTGCTATCATCTCATGACCTGGACGCTAAAGCGCTGTCACTTGGAGGAAAGAGCAGAATTCCTTCTGCCATAGTGCAGGCAAAAGTCTCAGGCTTAGACACCTATTCAAGAGTATTCCCGTGGTTTTTGCTTGCTAACAGAAAAACAAGTGTAATGGTTCTAAGCTGATTATTTCAGTGCTTGCTAGAGTGATGTATTTCAAAGAATGTTTGGAGAGGGCAGAGCTCTGCTTGCTGCTGGCCCTAAGGTATCAGCAAATCCCTGTGAGCTGGTGGCTGCAGCAGAGGAGCCTGAGGCTGGCTTTGACTTCTGCTGGGTTCTGAGTAGCTGTCTCCAGAGATGTGTGATGCAAGTAGGAAAGACCCTACTGCCCCTTCACCTATTTGTGTTCTTGGGATGTTTCCAAAGATGCTCTTCTTCCTAATTACAGTGCTATTTTAAAGGCAGTGATTAAGCATCAAAGTCAGAAGGGATTTTCCTTCTTTCTCTCGTCCATCATTTGTGTTATTGTATGATATGATGACATTTTTCTGAAGTGAAATGTTTTCATAAAATGTTTCTCTGAGTAATCTTGTTCTGCTAAATTACACTTGTGAAAAGCCCCTCAAATAGATACCCTGATACTTGTCTGGAATCCTTATAAAACGTGGAAAAAGAATTTGCCACAGGAGAAGACGTCTTGTGTCCTCAGTGAAATGAATGTTTGTTGAAACAGCTTGTCTGCCTCAGTGATGTGGAGAGAAATAATGAAATAGCAGAGGGCTGAACTACAGCCTATCTGCCTGTAAATGCAGTGCTGGGAGCAGGGCTCCACACCACTGCTCACAGGTGACCATTTTACTCTTGCTGCTAATCTAGCTTTGGCAAGGAATGCAGAGGGCCCTTAGTTATCTGTGCAGAAAAGCATACAAAATAAGGAAATGTGTTGTGGCCAAAGGAAAAAATGAGCAGATGGTGTGCTAGCACCATACCTGCTACTCCGAGGGGATTGTTGTAGCACCACCAGCACTTACAAACACACTGTTATGAAATGACACCAAACCCAGGAAGAGCAAGGGGAACTTGATACACATGGGAGTGTGGAATAGACACAGCAGAAAATAAAGAATGAGGTATGAGAGAAGAATATGGGGGGAATAGTGGAAAACCTAGTAACAGGTGAGACAACAGGCAGCAGCAGCTGAGGACAGGAAGGGTGCAGGTAACAGGAACTGAGAAAATGAATGGTGAAATGCAGTAGTTGTGCAAAATGAACACTGTTGTGTGTGAGGCACTAACCATTTCAGACTTGTGAGCAGTTAATGCCTCATTCTACCAAGAAGAAAGTACAAATTTTGTTGAAATTGAAGTAGAAGGAGGAGAGAATAGAATGGTGGTGGAAGAGAAGATGCTACAGCCAGTCCAATAATGGTGAAAATTGCTGTTAATTTGAGAGACCAAAAGAAATGGCAAAGATCAAGGGGAGGCAAACCCTGATGTGCCAGATACTGCCTCAAACAGGAAAAACTGAGGTGTTGAAGGAACGTTTTTTATCATGCAAAAAAAAATTAGTGAAGTGAGAAAGAATGTGATGCTTGCAAAGTAGCGGTAATAATCAGGCAGAAAAAAGATTTAGAGATGAAGTGTTCTGTCTAAAGTGGCATTTGTCTTTTTGGTACAGGCAAAGAAACCCATTAAAGTGTTTATGCAGGGATGTAAACATCTATTCTATGGTAGTCATCGGCACTATAGCTTCAATAAACAGCGTTTAATGTTTAAACAAGATATATTGCAGTGGGATGCTGGAACTTATGGAACATTCAACTGCCAAAACTGCCTTTTCTTGGCCTGGAAAAGTAGTGCAAGCAAGAAAAGTGCAGTTTTGAACCACCAGTTTTTATTTTTTTACTGACAAAAATGTTAGGTGAAATATCAGAAATTTTGCACATTAAGGAAAATTTCTGCAGTCAAAAGTTCACTTGTACTGCTGCACTCAAGGAAACATTTTACATCTCCAGTCTTAACCCTTCTTTATACCATTTAAACATCTCAAATGTGTAGTGTATAAGCACATCCTCCAGACATTTCTTTGCAGCGCGAAAAGACGTGCTTTAGTCCGGAAAAACTGCAGGATTTTGTTTATAAAACATGCTGGTGTTAACCCAGGAGAATATCTGAAAGTTTTGGATTGAAAATGAGAGTTCAAAATACATGAATCTTGTTCAAGAAAATACAGTGAACACCATTTGTCAGGAAAGCTGGGAAGAGACCCAAGTGTCACAGACTTGGGTGCCACTCTCTTTGTAATGACAAGATCTCTAGAAATATGAACAATGAGCTAAAAGATGAGTGAAATCAGGTAATAGCAATACATGTTGAGTTTCTGGGTTGTGAAGTAAAATAAAATGAGACCAACTGCTACACAGAGACATACTTAAAGGGACTGAAGGAAGGCAAAAAGAATTAAAATGTACGGGACAAGTTCCAATCCGTATCTACTTCGTAAAAATAAGTTTCAGCCACTTTCCTACCTTTGATGTGTGTTATGCAAGATGGATTTAGGCCCTGTTTGAAACAACAGTAAATGTCAGATAGGAATGATGTGTGTATTATTACTCAGACTATTTTATATCAGGAAGATCTTTGTGGACATCATCCAGAAAGAACAGAGATAAAACACTCTTCTTTGATCCTAGAGGGTGGTCAGTCAACAGAAAAGCCTCTGCAGTTCATCATTTTCAAAAGCTTTCCTGCCTATCATAAAAAGCCTATTTATGTAAAAGCCAGAGACGGCTAGGGATATAACTCTGTCCAGAATGCTTAAAAATATGTATGTCAAATGCAGAATAGATTGGTTGAAATTACCCTGCAAAATGCAAGTTTTAACAGAATCAGCTAAAACATGAAGCAAATGGACATTTGGAATAGGATTTCTTACCTTCCCTACTGTCTGCTTAAACCTCACCTTTATGAACCCTTTGTACTAAGCTGCAGTGATCTAACTATGCAACAGTATTAGTAAATCATGAAAATTGATTGCAGTGGAATTTTTAGTCAAGGACCAAAATCTGGTATCGTGTCTTACTTGGGTTACAGTGATAATTTCCTAAATAAAAATCAAGGCCTGGATATCCAGACTGCAGAAGGAGGCAGGTTTGCGGAAAAAACATATACATGGAAGGTCCATTTTTCCGTAGGGATTGCAAGGTTTGCAGTTATGGAGACGTGATTTTGCTTCATCATCTACCTTCGCCTACTAGTGCTCCATAATCACGTAGATTACTAGTTTAATTGGGACAGCTGTAAAAAAATGCATACATTTCTACAAATCTTAGATCTGTCCTCTAGGACAAATTCCAGCTACTGAAAGATGGTGCCCAGATTCTACTTCAGGGATACTGGTGAAAGATGGTATCTCTTTCTTCCAAAACTGGTGGGATTATATTACATTTAGATTATGAGTCTCAAGACAGAGTTCGGTGGATTTGATTTCATTCTCAGGTGAAGAATTGCTTTAGTCACAGCTAACTCAGAAGTGTATTGGGAAAAGGTTCCTAGTATTTAGGCTATTCATAGCATCTGACTGCAGCAACCCAGTTCTGGGTTTCTTAGGGACCGCCATTCTGTCAGATCAGTAAGACAGTCTTATTAGCTTTTGTCCTCAACAGCTGGGTCCCAGTCCTCTTCAGAGTGCCCAGATTCACAGCTTACTGAGATCACTGAAATACAAGAAGTTCCATTTAAGCATTAAAAAACCATCTTTTACTGTAAGGGTGATCAAATGCTGGAACAGGTTGCTTGGAGAGATTACAGAGTCTGTCCTTGGAGATGCTCAAAATTCAGCTGGAGACAGCTTGGCAAGCTGCTCCGTCTTACCCTGCTTTGAGCAGGGGGTTTGGACTGCGTGATCTCCAGGGGTCCTTTCCTCCTCAACTATTCTACAATTCTATGATTCCATGAATTATTTTATTCCCATAGCTTTAGCGATCTCTGAATTATAGCAGAAGGCTTACTGAATTGCTGCTTATGATAGAAAACATAGAAGGCCAATGGGAATCCTCTGTATATGGGAGTTGAACTTTATTAATGGTGACTCTATCCAAAGACTTATGTGGTTATTCTCATTCTGAAATCCTGAAATGCCATGGAAATTCTCTTGAGGGGATGGATTTTGGGTATCACTGAATTCAAAACAAGAGTTTCTTATTTATATTCAAGAAAGGAGGTTCTGTTCCCAACTTTATTTCTCAAACAGTCCATTTGCACCCCTTTCTCTCTTTGCATTTCTTTCACTATTTTATTAAATGGTGACTCTAACCTCCTTTGTGTGGTATGTTGAGTTTTCTACATGAAAACTTCTGAAGAAGAAATAGATGTTCTCATTGAATTGATAAGATCAAATGTTGTGTGTGTTATATAGTGAACGTATGTTTTCTAACTGGCAGAAAGAAATGATGTTAATTAATTACTTTGACATACAGTCATGTTGTTGCAGACTGTATTATAGATGTCCAGATGTTGGGCTGTTCTTCCAGGATGCAATATGTTCAAATGTATTAGGAGGTGCATTTTTTCTTTGTGTATGACTATGACAAATTAGCCAAGCTGCTAACTTGCTTGAAGGCATCTTTCACGCTTCATCCATTATATGAGTGATAGATGATATTAAACCACTTCTTTGTTGTGAGGAAAAACACATTGTGGATAATGGAAAGGAAATAATCAACACTAATATTAGTCCCAACATTGTTTTGTATCTGCATGATCAATAGTTGTTTTTTCTTTTCACTTTTTATTCCCTTTTGCTTCATTTGCTCGGTTGCTGTAAAGGACGTGTTGCTTCTTGGGAGAGCATTGGGTCACATTTAGCTCACTATTTTATGAATGCTGAACTATGCAACTAGAATTATTCTGTTATATGCCTACAGAAGACAACAGAAACTCAGCCTGTGTCAGTTTAAACCCCAGTAATGTGCCTGTGTGGTTTTGCTTTTGCTCAGTTCAGAGGAAATAAGCAGGAAGAGTCAAGATGAGAATCATCAGGTCAAATTATAGAGATTTACACTTTTACAAATGCTATCATTTCCTTCCTCTGATAATTTCAATAAATACTTGATTCATTAATATTTAAATACACCTACTATTCCACATGTGCTTTGGATGTGTAAGTACTAATTCTTTTTAATTGATTCTTGAAATAACATTTTAATTCCATCTATGTTTTCAATAGGAACTAAAAAATATGTTTGAAATCAGTCTGTGCTCTGCTAGATTCCCTGCACAAGTCTTTCAGTCTTTCAGCCTTTAAAGTACAGTTTCTGAACTGAAATTATTTTAGGTTGGAAAAAAAAAAAAAAAAAAAGCAGTATGGAAAGCAATGTCTTCTCTTAGTATTGGTGCTTGGAATAGGTTTTTATCCTTTCTGAATTTGTCAGAAGAAAACTCTTTGTCTTATTATGTTACTTAGCAGTGATACAAAGATAATTGATTCTCACTTGGTGCACAAACCAGCCTGATGTTCAGGCAGTATTATCAGAGATTTGTTATCCTGAATCCTTCTATTCATATCAAACTTATGCCATTTTAATCCAAGAGTACACAGGGATCTGCGTGGAAATGAGAATTTTGAATGAACCAAAATGTTTCTTACCTTCAGATGTTTTTCTCATGCTGAAGATTGGAGAAGACAAATTTCTGATGCTTACTGCTCGTTACTGTTTCTTTAAGAAGTCATAAAAATGAATTATTTCTAACCCAACATGACTGGTTTTTGAGTAGGCACTCCTTCCAGATGTCATTTAACCAGACAGTTCTTCAAATTAAACTACAGGACGGCTTCACTCATAGTTTGCAGATAAATCTTGCCACTCAATGCTTTGATAAAGATAGAAGTCCAAATTCTCTCCTTTCTGCAACTCTTTTACACATCCAATAATAGGGATAGCAGAATAAAATGTTAAATATAAATTATAAAGCTCTCTGTTAGAGCTGGGTACCAATCTTGATCAAGATGTTTCCTGCGTTTGCTGCACAACACAGAATTTCCACATTTCTATCCTGAAACTGAATCCTTTCTTTAATAAAATAAGCAACGGTCAGCACAGGCATATGAGTCATGCAGCTTGATGGGAGATGGAGAGTTTCATAACATTCAGGAAAGTCAACATAGGATTACGGTGAATTAGGTTCAAAATTCTATTTTTCTTCATTGAGGATTTCTTTCTACGCTTCCATTAAAAGGGGATTTGGGAGGGATGTATTCTGAGCACTCCATCTGGAAGAAAGCACCTTTGTGACAAAAGTAATTTGTTAATGTAAGTTTGTACACTGAACACCTCCAGTGACACCCAGGCTGCTGTGAGGAGAATTATGAGGGCCCTGTCCCTGTGGCACTTACTTTTTATTGAAGATGTCAAAATAGGACCCAAGTCCAGCTCCTGAGTGAGATTTCAGTTGTTAATTGATGTGGTATGAGCTCTCTGCACAGACTGAACTTTACTTGCTCTGTATTCTGCACATAGAAAGCATTTTCATTTCCATCCAGCGACTCTATGACTGATTAGCTCATGTTTACTTCACTCTCAGGATCTTCCTCTAGAGCCATGTATTTTCCTGGGTTCAATACAGAAATGGAAATTAAATGTCAAACTAGTCTCTGGTTTTTCAGAAGAGACAGACTTGAAAAACAGAAACATGACCAGAAGAAATGTTTAAAATTTTATCATGACCCAGCCCTCAGACATCCAGCAGCTGATCCTGTTACAGGGCTGTGTGTAATTACTTTTTAAGTAAGTGAACAGACTGGCCTCAGTTGCAGGATTGTTTGGTTTACTGTAATTAGGTAAATTAATCAGTACATTAACTTCCTAATGCAGAGCACTGTTCTTTTGAAATGAATTGCAGATGTTGACCATCTTGGTAAGACTTAAAGAATAAACACCTGGCCACCTGGTCAGCATTGGAAGGCTACGAGAACTCTGTAGATGTGTAAGAGCTATTAAACTCCAGAAACAAATGAATTGTACAGAGGAAGTTACACTGGGGTTAATTTCTTTTTTTAAAAAAAGAAGGAAAAAACCAAAACAGATTAGTTGGACTTAGTTGTTTCACTTTTGTCTACAGATGTAAACATCAGTGCAGAACTGCTTGATAAAATGGTGTCAAGCACTGGCCAAACCTGGTAATGGGATTCCATTTCAAATCCATGAGGTAAAGGGCTCCTCCACATCCTTTGTCTGCTTGCAGTGTTCCTGCTGGCATCACCATACAATCCCAAAATCTGATCTTCAGCATATTTGAGATTGGTTCTTGTTATGCACGGGGCAACTTGTGTAGCACCTGGGTGATGGTGCTGCCAGACTTTTCAAGTCCCAAAATCTCTTACCAGAATACTTTCTACACAGCCCCCTGTTGTTAACAAAGGGACATCTGATAGCTAACATAAGTATAGAATGGCACGTTAAATGAGGCTTTCTGGTTTCTCCTGACTCATCCACCCTTTTATGTCAGTCTTTCAACACGATGATTCTCTGGACACATTAAACATGAATCAGTCCCTTTGTTTTAGCTGTTGAGTGCAGCCCTGTATCTCATTAAAGAAACTAAGTCACAATGAACAATGTCATATTTCTAAAACTTTTTAATCTCTCAGATAAATGCAGACCAGAGAACAGGCTAAGATTTTTCCTGAGTAACTCACTGGAAAGGAAACTGGGTTTTAAAGGCAGGCATGGTGAATATCACCAGTTTCTAAATTGCCCTGATCAGGGCATGCCACTACCACAGCAGACTGAGGTTGGGAGATGATCCTGTGCCAGACTCAGACTCCAGTGCCTTTTGTCCTCCTGGTTCTTTCTGTCTCTTTATCTTCTCCCTTCCATCCCACTTTTCTCTCATTTTCTGATTTTATCTATTCTCCTTCTTCACCTCCCTGAATTATTGCCCTTAACGCCACCTAACTCTTGGGTGGAGAAAAGAGTGAGATACCCTTGCTCATGCCCCAAGTCTTCCACCCAAGAAGCCGGAGGCTGAGAGGCCTCCTGAGCTCCCAGCTCCACACGGTGAGCTGCCTTCCTGATTGCATTATCCACTGGGCAGGAGGTGGAGTGGGTTTCAAGGAGCTGCCTACTGTTTTACCCACAGTAAGATGTTGCGGAAGAGCAACTAAATGTTTCTCAAGCAGAGCAATTTAGGGTTTTAATGCCTCGTGTTCTCTAGAGTGCTCTGGTTCTGCTTAGGTAGCCTAGCCCGGAGTCTACAGCGATGTTGGTATCACAGAAGGATTAATATAATGCATTTCAAAATGATATCCTGCTTTTTCAGGATGTGCACGCACATACCAACTATTCAGCATGCTTTACTTTCTTACCTGAGTCACTGTTAAAGTAGAAACTGCCAAGTGTGCCACCAGTGTCACACTGTGGTGTCCCTTCCATATAACTGTGGATCTGCGTATCATATGAAGGAAAACAGAGATGGGCAATCAGAAGCACTTATTTAATGTCATTTGTCTTATGAGAATTCAATGTTTGCAAAGGATGCCAAGTTGACACCCCAGGAGACTTGAGTAATGTACTTCTACGTTTGAACTTTAGCAGAGGGGGGGAAGGAGAAGAGGAGAGAGAGACGTGTTATGACTCATAAGGCATTAACTAAAACGTAGTGAGTAAGAGCCTATGAAACATGAGAGAAGTTGTACTCACTTTAATTCTATTAATGGCCAGAGGTCTGTTCCTGCAAAATCTGTAATTGTTGTTTGGAAGCATCATAGTCACCATCTGAGCCTACTCTCCAATAGCTTTTCAGTACAAATGCCCCTGCTCCAAAAGTCTGATTAAAATGAACAGTCTCCATTTCTTTAGAAATTAAGCTCAAACCAATTTCCATTGCTGGCAGGTTTTGAGAACAGGTGAGGATGATTAAGTTGCTGACTGACCGCATACTGCACTGAGTCTCCTGGCACATGGCACCTCCTGAGTAGTGTCTTTTGTTTGCTTGTGATCATTAAAAACTAATCAGTGACATTAGGGCTTCTCACTGTAGTGTACTAGCAAAAAACTAAGATGGATTTTGGTGAAAAGTTTCAATTTAGCTCCTGGTAAAGCAGTTTACATTGCATGTCAGAGATCAGAATATACATGGACATCTCTTTGCATGCCCTGTGAACTGTGTGTTCATGCCTTGGAAAAAAAAGGCTTGTAACATCTGCAGCCTGCTTTGAGTAAAGCTTGAGGGTGTGGAGGGCCTGCTCCCCACTGCCATTTCAGGACACATAACACAACAGTTCTCAAACAGCTCTGACCTTGTCTTCAGCTGAGGGAGGGCTTCACATCAAGAAAGAGAGCAACCTGTGTTTCTTTATGTGGGTGGGGAGCCCTGAGATGCAGTCTGTATCAGAGCAGAATCATCTATTGATATGTTACCTTCAATGCCATTCCAAAAGACCCTAAATAGACAGTGGTCTCAGGCTGAAATTTCTATAATTGCTGAGGGCCACTTCCTAAATTGCCACTTCAGAGCTGTCTATTTGGATTGTGCCCATTACCTTCACTTTAGTATGTAAATCAAATGCTAGCTGCGGTTGTGCGTCCATTCTGGTAGAAATGAGTAGCTAGATACCCAAAACCTAGCCAAAGTGCTCTTATTAGCTGTGGCTTGAAAGAAGGTGAATATGCAAATATTCTTTCTAGTTGCGGGGATTTGAATTATTTGTGTACAACGTAATTTTTTATGCGTCCTTTTGTTCAGCAATTAATATTTAATGGTCTCAAATAAAACTGTCAAACAATATGTTCTTTGCAATGCAGTATTAAAATATCTACCAATCCTTCATACTCTATTATAATGAAATGTTAGAGTGTCTAACGTGAATGGTGGTTTAATTTGATTATATTAGTACAAAGATTGGATTTAATAATTTCCCTTACTTTATTTCACATAGAGGTTGGGGGTTTTGGCTTTGCTTTTTTGTGAGTACATGCAAAAGAAATGCAAGAAAATGTGAGTATATGAGGATGTTAATGATTTTAAGGTATCCATTCAGTGGAATTTCTCTTATACCCATTTGTAGGCTGCCTGGAAATGTGTCTCAACTTAATTCTCTAGTTATAAGCAATTTGCAACTTGAGCAATAATCTTCATAACCTTTGCTACAGTTGTGTCCTTGATGTAATAGGGAAGGTAGCGCATTAGTAGTCACATGCTGAGCTCTGGCTGTACCTGAGATTTAATGATATTTAACTCTGGACCTAATTTCAGCTTACAAGCGATTACATGCTGTCCTCTGGGACACTGATGCAAAGAATTTCCAAATAAGTCGCAAAATAGTGATGAATTAACTTGTAGTCTTGTCAAAATCAATTATCTTACATGACAGCTCAACTACACTTTTCTGTTTGCTGCACTGCAGCATGCTAAACATCAGCCAAAGTGTAAACAAAAAGTCCTTGTATGTCAAAACTCTCTGGTAGATTGATCTTGTATTTCACGTGCATGCAGCGGAGTCATAGGGGAAGTGCTTTACTTACATTCACAAAAACTGAATATTCCTTCCTGCTGTGTTTGTAAACTGTTGCACTATGCAGTCATAAAAATGTTATACAGTTTGATAAAAATATACCTGTGGATCTTGTACTTGGGGGATCAAAATTAAAACTCATTTGGGATGTGCTATGCTCAGTCACTGCAAGGTGAGAGCTCAGGCTTGGTGGGATCTGCAGCCAGCTGCTCCTCTGCAGGGCAAGACATCAGCATGTGCCTGTATGGGGGGTATATCAGAGAGCCTCTCCCCATATGCATGGGGCTGCAGTGGGAAAATTGAAGTTGAATTTCCCAGCCTGAAAAGTCAAGGTGGTTTAACTGCTGCACCCAAGGACCTGACTGATTTGCTCTGGTTGTGATTCTCTGCAGAGACATTGTTTGAGGTCCCAGTCACTCTCAGGAAGGCAAGACTACTTCAGTTCTTACTTGCTTGATGATTTTAAAGGTTTCATCACATGCAGAGTGCAAAGAAGCACTGCTTGTGACAGCATAAGCTCTTGTGCAAAATTCTCTAATTATATGATTATAAAATACATAGAGCCATTCTGCTGTAGTTTATATATAAAAGACAGTTAAGCTGACATGATAGCATTATGCTGTAGGGTTATGACCAACTTAAGAGAAATAAAAGATAATAAAGATCCATCAACATCTGGTTAGGTCAAAATCACTGTGGGAAAGGCTGCTAAAAGTTTCTAGTGGTACTATGCTAGGAGTCTGCTTTGCAGGTTTAGCACTTGACTTGGCTGTATGTAGAGGCCTGTCAAATGTTACTACAGAGAGAAATATTTCTAGGACTTGTGGCATTTCCAAGCTTTAATTTCTCTGATATATTTTGGATAACACATGTTACTGAAACAGTAAATATTCCTGCCATCAGATTACTGAGCCAGGAAAATACTATTTCAGATTTAGCATTGATAGATAATGAAGATAGAATAAATGTCTGAGACATAGTGAATAACTTCAGACTAAATAATAACCATTTGGTTCATTTAAACCTCAGGGAGGTAAAAAAAAAAATAATCATGTATCTTTAAAACTAACCTTCAAATCTGAGAAAACGCATTTGGAAATTACATTGGCCCGGAACCCTGAAGAAATTTAATGTAATAGATGCCCCAAAGCCCAGGTTCTACAAAAATCATCAGGAATCAACAATGCCAGAAACCTCTAGCTAGAAAGTTGAGAACCAAGTTCGTATTAGTTATCAAAGGAAAAGGCAGTAGAAATAAGAAGAGATCTGTAAGGAATACAAAAAGGAACCGCAACAGACAAAACTGTCTTAAAAGTCAGGATATGTTAGGGATGAAGTGAGATTTTCCAAAAGTCAAGCTGAGTTATGTCTGGCAGAGACTATTAAAACAAATAGCAAAAGGTTCTTCAGCTGTGTAGTTAGAAGGAGAGAAGAGAGAGGTGGGCGAGTCATGCTTTGGTGGAAATGGAGTAAGACACCGATGTCACCAAAACTAGACAGCTCATTTTTTAGTTTTCTGTGGGAATGATGAATGTGGGGTCGAAGTGTGGACGAGTAATTGAAATAACCACAACTGAGGCTTGAGCAAAATTTGAAGACATTAGTATGCTCAAGTAAGAGAAATCAGATAATCTGCCAGCAGTGTTCTAAGACATAAGCATATGAAATTCAGCCTGATAGTGAGGATTTGTTAATAAATCTTGCCAAGGTGAAAGGGGTACTTGTCAGAGTCCAGAATATGTTGTCCAGGTTCTTGCAGAAACTCCACACGTGTACGGCTTAATGCTTTCTATGGAGTTTACTTACTTGAAGTTATTTCAAGCTACATGGCATTTTAATTTAAGAGAGTGACATATTTTGGTGTATTAATTACACCTAGCAGAATTTAACAATTGCTCTGTACACTTGAATCACAATACCAACATGAATTTTGTTGGGAGGGGTTCAGCCTCCTCTGTGATAGCTGTGGTCACTCAGTCTTTCCTCAGCACCAGGGACACGGCGTTCACCTCGTTCCTCACTCTTCCATTGTAGGTGCTCAT
The DNA here is from genome assembly GCF_016699485.2 of Gallus gallus. NCBI lineage: Eukaryota > Metazoa > Chordata > Aves > Galliformes > Phasianidae > Gallus > Gallus gallus. The sequence continues at coordinate 18,342,767 of NC_052541.1, read as the reverse complement.
TCACTGGCAACAGCATTGTGTACTGGGAGAAAAGCAAGCATAGTGGTTACAATTAAGAGGGTGGAAAATAGCCAACATGTCTAGAGGCCTCTTTTCCTACTCTAAATAATATAAACATCATAGAATGTGTTTTGAAAGAAATAAGAGAATGAAAAGCTTCTGTGAAAGCTCACTGTAAATCTTGCCTTGCTGTGAATTCTGTAGCTTGTGGTAAGAAAAAAAGGATGTTCTGCTTATTTTGCTGAAAATATCTGTGAACCATGTAAGAGGCACTAGGAATTCACCCACATGATGTGCACAGTATCTGATTGCCTCCTGCTTGCTAAATACGACTTGAAACCTGAGGCCAGATGTGGCATTGCCATCATTCTGCATTGGGTGCTGTATTCCAGAAGAGGAGCTGTGTTCCTGGGTGTGCGACTGGCACTCAAATGAGCCACAGCACCCACTTCCAGGGTTCAGTTGTTCGTCTTGGATGTTCTGGTGTATAAATGCTCTGCAGCTAATGAACTGCAGGTGCCTTCTAGGAAAATAGATGGGAAGGGCAGAGGTGATGATGCTGAGGAGTATGTGTATGTAACTACAGAAAGCACAACAGACTCTCCAGTCTTCCTAAGAGGATGTTGCAGAAGTTTTAAATGTGCCATTGGCAAAAAATTTCTGAAAGAATATTTGTTCTGATGAAAGCCCCTATTTAGAACTTCACAGTCACTTCTGAACTATTAACTCAGCCCAGGGGTTGACCTCTGCAGGCAGTTTGGAAGTCTGCAGTTCACAGTGCAGGATGTCCCACTATGAAACTTCATCCCATGAATGTAAAGATTGTTTTTGCACTGGTGCATCCAGTTCCTCATCTTTTTGATAGTTCCCCAGTTCTCTTGGTAGGCATTGCTGTCAGACAGCACTTCAGCTTAAAATACTCTCCCGTTGATGTCTGCATGTTAGGTAAAGCAGTTAGTTTCTAGTTGTTTTAAGTAAAGAGCACTCTTCTACTGAAAGTAGAAATACATTATTTTGTAGAGCTGAATTCTGCAATTAGCTATATAAAACAACTCGTTATTTAAACCCAGTAACACTGAGAGGGATGCCCCAGCAAGATCAGGACTGATTTGTAAGCTAATTAGATATCTGGACCAGAATGACCCAACACATTTCTAGGAGCTCTAATCCTGATCTAGGTGCCAAAACAGGAGAGCAATGAGCTACCATGAAAACTTGATCCTGGGAATGTGTGCATCCAAACCCTGAAATATAACACAATACAGTTATAGTCACCCAATAGGACTTGCCTTCAGAGCCTGCGTCTGGTATCCCCGTTCTTCTGGTGTCCAGGCAGGTTTCACCATTAACAGTTACTATTTTGTACCTTGGAGAAAATTTGAACAGAACTCCATTCTGCTAATTCCATTTTTAACTCTTATTTAATAAGGAGACGTATTAGTTAATAAACTGACTTAGAGAAAGAGTGGAATCCTAGCCCTGGAAGGCAATGGGAGCTTTGGAATTGACTTCACTGGGGTTAGGATTTTGAGTAGAATATTCATTTTCTGTTTCAGGAATATTCATGTCTGCTCTAATGTAAATAAATATTACCATGGAAAGTTATCTGCAATTACTTTGTGCATTACATCCTAAATATCTACTTGTACATGACATTTACTAAAGAAAAACACTTGCAAATTACATGTTTGATTAACATTACATCTTTCACAGTTTAAAAAGGGTATGGTAATTGAAAGCTGCATTACTTAGAAGCCATGAACTTTATTTGAGCTCTCTCTATAACTGCAAATCTTCCCTTTTTTATTGAATATTTCACTCTGGATTTATGAACATTTATAATAGGTGGAAGGAAAGTCGTCTTAAAGCAAACACCCTGGAACACAAAGGTAATGAATATCTTCTGCTTTGTCACTTAACAAACAAAGGTGGCACACAAAAGGAGAAGCAGGGTTCAGGTTTTGCACCCTGTCTGTACCTTGTACAGCTGACTGTAGTTCTGCAGACCTCTGTGCTGGTAGGGCCTGCACTCCCTGCTCATACATTTTACCTGCAGTACTCACTAGCTTGTTGTGAGAGCGCATTTTTTAACTGCCAGGTATGAGAACAGGCCTTGCCTTTGAAAGCGCACACTCTCCAAAAAGGATAACAATTCAGTTGTACTCTTACAAGATGCTTTCACAAGTAGAATGCCAATGTCTTGTGATGTTATTTTTGTGAAACATCACTTGAAGTATTGCTGTTTCCTGATCCACTGATGCACTTCCAAGGACTTCAGTGGTGTCTCCACTGATCTCCTTGCACAATCAGTGTTGGTTTCTCTTGGTGCTGCTAGGTGAATTTCCAGTATGTGAAGCTGAAAGGAGATCTTCTGCCACATGCGGCACATTTTGAATTAGACCAGTTTTTCAGCTTCAGGAGAGAATATGCTGGGTGTACAACAGTGTTCCTGGGGGAATTTATTTGTGAAAACCAAGTCCAAAGTTATACAGACAGTCACAGAGCGGTTCCTGTTAGGCCTGATGGGAATGGCAAGTCCTCAGCTTGTTTGCAAGGCAGTTGACTGACTTTTCTGCTTGGGGAGACAGGGTTAGCATGAAAATGAATGTGATGAATGGTGCCTCTAAATGTAAATAAATCTTACCTGTGCTCATTTGTTGCCTTCTCATGATGCGTGTATGATATAAATTCTCAAAATCTATTTTTGAGCTATTGCCAGCAGCCTAGAAGTTGAGTAAATGTGAATTATGGCAGCCATAATGGCATCACTTATGAGGAAATAAAAGAAAAGACAAATATATCCATATAGTAGTTAGAAATCTATTATAACTTGTGGTGTAAGCTATGCTACAACATTCTTATTTTAATCTGCAGTGCAATATGTGGTTGATACAGTAAAAAAAATTTACTGTGCATTGAAGTTGTGAACCGATTATCCTTTTAAAGCACTGGGATCAATTTTTGCATGCGTGTGTGTGTATATATAAACCTCTGAGAGCTTTTGAGTACGTGATGGTCTTGTAGAGGTGAGATTTGTAAAGTCAGTTGGCTGTTAATTTGAAATTGTTATTCATGTATAATTGCAGCGGGTTGTTTAGAAATGTACTCTCACAGCAGGCACTGCAAGGGCCGCATTCCAACATCGGTTACATATTGCACCTTGGGACTGATGTTGAAGAAACAATTACTGCACTGATGTGCACCTGATGGCAATAGCAATTGCACGTCTCACTCAGGGCATGCTGTGGTTCTAAAACTGGAGTCATGCATCAGATGATCACAACCCACATTCTGTGCTTATGAGTTGAATGTCCTGTCACTGGATGACTTTGCTTCATGGGCTCATTTATAGCACAAAGTGCATCCCCTACAGAGGGATTTGAGCCATCTGATCGGATCCATTGCTCTGGGAAGTGTCATTCTTCGCCTCCCTCTCACTGATAGCAGCAGATGGTGACCCGACAGCCCTGGTAGGTCCCTCTTCCTCAGTTCACTGTTAGCCAGTGCCTCCTCCCTGCAGCTCGTTTGTGAGGCTCTGTGGTTTTGCCTTCTCAGCTCTGGCTTAGTCCTGGAGTGTTATTCTAGTAAAGATCTGAGTAGAAGACGAAACCAAGTGGAAACAGTGGAGTTTTGTGAGAGCTCTGTTAAGGCATGACTGCGCAGTTAAGTTACACAGTTAAGTTACTCTGGAAGTTTTCCACACAGACAGGGCACTGCATTTTTTAACCCCTCAGGCCACTCAAGCCACATTCTTTTTTCCTTCTTATCTCATTATTCAAGGGTTTGCCACAAAGCTCCCGGTGGCATTCCTGGAAATGTCATGACTTTTTTCCTTTCCTTGGGGCTTGGCCCTGTGCAGCATGCTCATTTTCAGTAAGCTGAGCTGATTAATAACTGTATTTCTATCCATTTTATTTCTCAAATGGCCTTTGCACTCACTGGAGCAGCCAGGTCACCAAGCAATAGAATGAAACGAGAACAATGTACAGTCAGAGCACCCAGCTGAAAAATAAATAAATAAGTAGCACACACCCTTTTGATGGCAAGCATTAAATAAACCGAATCTAAGAAAGATACTGCACTTGTACTATTCAGGCCTTTGAAGTACTGTTGTATAATGTATTATTTATTGTGCATCTGCCACTACTGCTGTATCAGCTAATAGGGAAAAGATGTTTTAGACATTACTTAAGAATGTAAAAGAACATGAAATAGCCTTACTGAGTCATGGGCAACAGGAAGGGCTTTTTCTGCTTCTATTTGTGCATTTGCTGCAGGTAACAGAATACGTTACTTTTGCTGCTGAATAATGATTGATTGAGTACACTGCAGTCCTGTCTGCTGAAGAGGTAACACACAGCTTAGCAGCTGATTTCTTTTTCTATAGGGAAGTTAACAGCTGTAAGGAAGAGTACCCAGAATAGCACCTGTTAGCATGGCCCCATGAGGCACTGCTTCCTGGGAAAAGGCTGCTTCCAGACTGCTCTGAGGCTTTGGGTGGGTGTGTAGCTCTAGAGCCCTGATTCACAGTGCACAGCATTTAACTCCCACTAGGGTCACTTGGAGGTGGACTTTGGTTGCTGTCCCTTCATAGCCTTCTCCTCAAATATCCGTTTGTAGGGACTGGAGGCGTTGGCTTTAAAAGATTTGCATCTGCTGGTGGCTTCACCAGACAGAACATTTATAGTAAGGATCTTTGAAGAGTTTTTTTCATTCCCATTGTGTCAGTAGAGGTATAATTTGGGAGAAAGTCAAAGAGAAAAATCCACCTTTTACATCTGCTTCTAATTTAGAATACCAAGAAGGAGGCAAACATGGCTTTTCTTTGGTGACAGATGAACTGCATGGCTCATCTTTTCTCTGCTGTGTGCTGGGTGGACAGGGCATGAATCCTAAGACATCAAACACAGTGCCTTGCTTTGAGAGGGAATGAATCTGGTGGTTGGAACAAATGACTCCAACCCCTGACTGGCAGAAGCCTCCCTCCACCCCATCACCAGGTGGGACCAGTGACCTGGGGAAGGACCACAGTTTGTCTCCTACGTAATGCTTACGTGTCCTCACCTAAGTGATGGTGTTAAATGAACATCATGTATATGTGTATGAGGAGGGGATGGTTGCTATAATGCATCAATACACTACTTGGCTGAAACTGCTTTAAATATCTATAGAAAATGTTTACTTAAACGTTGCACAAGCTCTCACTACTGTACATGAATTAGGGAGGATTCTGTTTCAGTGTTACTGTAATTCTTATATTTGCTAGTGACAGCCTATCTACGTTGCATAAATCATCTCTAGAGCACCTAATTTAGTACTATTACAGTCCAGATGAAATATTTATGTAATTTCCCTTCTTTTGATATAAACTTCAGTTACAGAAAGAAAATTGACTGTAAAAATGACATTGTAGGACTCTATATTTATCTTCTCTCAGTGATTTCCATAGCAAATTTACTCCGTTTACCAGTTGAGGGCTTTTTTTTTCTTGTTGCTTGATGGTAAGCATGGCAAACTGAGCATGAAATTGTAACATCATGGTGTGTTTCTCCAAATCACACTTGTCACACCTCTAATCTCCACAGAGGCAAACGACAGATTTGGTGCCTGGGCTGCACTTGTAGCAGTGATCCCTCTATGATTATAGAAAGGCTGCTTTATTAGATGATACCACGTCTCTGCTGTTCCTAACTGGTAGACAACGAGGGGGTGCTGACACTAATATTTAGAGTAGCGTTTTTCAGCCCCTGTCAGGAAGCAGCATTTGGTTGTACTGGGCACTGTATGATCAGGAAACAAGTTTAGAAACGTTCCCTTGAACTGATTAGCCCTGTATGAATCCTTTGATGCTTTAAAAGAAGATCCTTTTCCTCAGGACAGTAAAATCATCTTTTTCTGTCTCACTGTCGTTCTTAAAGCCTTAAACCTGTAGTATTTCTGGATACTCTACCAGCCTGCCAAAGGCTGTTGAAATTGGTCAGTGGGTTAGTAAGGGTTCATAGTGAGCATGGGAGATGGATCTTATTTCAAGAAGAAAACAGAAATCCTTTACACCAGAGATCTTGCATTAATAGTGTTTATAGTTTGGCATCTTTTCAGCTAAGGTTCCTGTCTGAATGCCCAATGGCTCTGCAAACAGCAGGTACAACTTCTTGGAATTGCTTACCAAGAAGTGCTTACCCCTGCAGGATCTAATATTACAGAATACCTAGCAGGGAGAACATATGCATGGAGCAGAAACGTGCAGCTAGAGATATGATGGCTCTAGAACTGCACAGTTTAGATGCATTTAAATATTACATCGACTTCATGAGGTTCACAGTATGTGCTACAGATAAGATTAGGCTGCATATGGTCTTGGTGTCTGTGACTGTCAACACATCCCTTCTCCCTTCATTCATAGAAAGCTGTCTTCCACAGGTAACCTGCTGGTGGAAAAGACCATGTATTTATTGGCAGTCTTCTCAGAAAGCCAAATTTAAAAAGCTGGAACAATGCATTAAAAATTATTGAAGATCCGAGATTGATTCCTAATAAACATCCCTGAGAAACTGTCTTGATAGAGAGCTATTTTTAAAGGGAATGGCATTTACATTTTGGATACAAACTAGTGTATTTCTGTGCCTTTGTTTTGTCCACAGACACACAGATGATGATCAATGAAAATCTAACACATAACCTTTAAAATGCTTCATCCACTACATTGTCTTATTGCCAAAAAATTCAGCGTTCAGTTTTGGTTAGCACTGGAGATGAGGGAGGGAGTTTCTGACTAACATAAATGCATTTTTGATGTGCAACAAAAATGCCATATGGAGTCAAGTTGGTGATCACTGCTGCTTCTAATAGACTGTGACTTTGTGACATCTTTTCTTAAAGCTTGGCTTTTAGTCCTGGGCACTCATTTATTATTGGTCAAATCCTTGATGAGAACGGAATGATCTGTAACAGTTTTACACAGAGACTTTCTTCATTTTCTTTCAAAAGGTCTATTATTAATAAACTGTTAAGAATATTCTTTTAATCTACTGATGCACCTTCTCATTAACAGAAATTCATTTCCTGTAATGATCATAGTAGTACAAAGCATGGCTCTGTAAGTTCTGAGTCGTGCAGTCAGAGCTAAAATTGCAGTGTTCCTGTGCCTCGCTGCTGCAAGAAGAATGTGTGTTCATAACTCCAATTTACGGGTGGCAATTAGCTTTCTAAAACTACCAACCTTTCAACCTCCTTTCTCTTCTCACTGGGGATAATATTGACATTTAGAATCTGCAGACAAATTCTGCAGCAAGGAAATGAATGTTTTTTAATGGAGACTTGTGCCATATCTGTGAGAATGTATATGTATGTACACAATTTGGATGCATTTCAATTTATACATATCCTGACAAATTTCAGTGGGCCATTTTAAACAGGGGGAAACATAGCTGATGTAGCCACCATGATTAAATGAATATTATTTTAAATACTGTAGCACAGGAGAAAATCATTCTTTGCAGAAGGCCACGAGGCTGTATACCAGTGAAGTCATGTTAGTCCTCAAAACAGACCTGAAGGAATTCGTAGACTGTTGGCATGGATGTAGTGTGCATATACATGTACTCTCATCTTACATTTCTTAGTTGATGTGCAGAGGTTTCAGGATAAGCTGCATGAACCCACATAGGACTCTGGTTAAACATTATTGACATCTAGAGCTTGGGAACCAACTTGTGTACATTAGGGCAGGTCACCTTCATGCTTCTGCATCTCAGCCTCAGCTCCTCAGACCCCTGTCTGTGGCAGAGGCTGATTTTAGCTCTTTGCATATTGTGTTCAGTCCAACGCCATAAGAGAACACAAAAAACGACAGGATGAATTTCCTCTGGCAAGCTGCCCAACATCTTATTTTTCTTTGCTTTAATAGTGACTGTGGGAATGATCAGAACATTCATCACTTCACAATTCGAGCAAAGGCTTATCTGACCTCTCCAGGAAGTTGCTTCCCTTCCATATTCTGTTACAAACTCAGAATTACCTTTAACTGAGCATTTTAATTCAGGATTTTTGTTTTGGTTTGGTTTGGTTTTTGTTTGTTTGTTTGTTTTAGTGTAAAGAATAGGGAAGAATTTTAGAAAATTGTGTAGAATCATGTTCTACCCCAGTGGCTCATGTTAGACACACCTTCTTGTCTGTATTTGTGTTTAACTAATCATTATGGTCCTAGGCTGAAGCCTTTACAAAAACTATACAGCCTTTTCCAAAACTAGCATGTTATTTATTTGGTTGTCAATATTAGACAACTGTGGAACCAGAAGGCAGACTATGCAGATACCATCGGATGGCATTTCTTGTTCTGCAGCTCATTGTTTTAATAGTGAAACAACTGTTTAAACACATAACTGGTGCATTCAACATTGGTGTTGGATTGCAGACCTTATCAGGTATAAGATTCTTGACAAACATGTACATATTGGGCCAACTTAAATATCCGACTGCTATTAGAATTTGTACTACTCAAGGAGACCAGAACAGGCTACAGTCATTTCCTTCGTTGTTGTTTTTTGTTTTTTTTTTTTGTTTGTTTGTTTTGCTTATAAGAGCTGCTTTTTTGTATTAACCAATTAGCCATATCAGTCTTCCTAAGAACAACAGGACATCTTTCGAAACTGAGTTTTGAATGCTTTGAAACTCTGTGTTTCAAATTGATGATCTTTTAATTCTTCAGAAATTGAAACAGAAAAGTCACAAAATGAAAAGTATCATTAGGCAGGGACCTGCAGTTGGATTTACCAATGTTTGTTCACCCTGGCTTGCTTAAGATTGTCAAACAACTTCAAGCACCAGAATTATTTGTGGTAATATATCCATAACATTGTATTTTCATATGTTGGTAACATTTTTTAGTTTATTCTTTCTTCTCCATTTTTTTATGTGGATATGAGGCAGGATGTTTATTATCCAGTGAAGCTTAATTTTTAGAGAACTCAACATTAAGAACATGGCAGAGCTGGTATGGAGCAAAGCAGAAGCAGCAGGGCACAGCTATGCCCTAAACAATGTTACTTGGAATATCTCAAGAATAGGAGTTTTTGTATCACACCACAAATGACTCTGTGAGATGAATAAGGGCATAATGGAACTGGTTCTACCAAATGAAATGAGCATTATTAGCAAACTATTTACCAAAGGCAAATCTTTAGCAATTCAGTTATTTTCCATGAAAACTTCAAGTTGCCTAGAATGTGAAGAAACAATGTGATCTGCCTGGACTCTCTCCTTGTCTTGAGCCTGAAAGGATATCTCTTGTCCACGAATGATCAAGATTAGTATTTGCATTGCTTTCATGAAAGGTTACCTGTAGAGTGCCTCATATTCATTGTGAAATTTATTTCCTGATGAATCCAATTTACATTAATGCGAGCTCATTAAAAGATAATTATTGTGTTGAGAAGAGGACCACAGCATACATCAATAGAACATCTGTAATTGTTTTAGTTGTGTGATAAAGAGATAACTCTGAGTTCAGCTTTTCATAATGCCACTCTTATAAATGTCAAAACTGGATTCTTATTTTAACAGCTATGGCAAAACTTAATTACTGTGATAATTATTATCAAGAAGCAGATGCCTCTTACCAGCTCACCTTCTCTCCATTAGCATAATACAGAAATCTTCCGTGTTTTAACAGTATGAATTTTACTACCAGTCATAAATGTTGAAACATTGGGATCAGCTGAGTTTTGCTCAGAGAAAAACGACATTTTTAAAGTCAACATTTAGAAGACACTATTAAAGAGTGATCCAGTTGTGAAACTGTCCTCTACAGTTTCCCAGCATAGATAAATTTTGACTGGATTTAGTGAAGATATTAAGTAGAAATTCTGTTTTTTCTTTGGTGAATCTACTCCATGTTTGCGAGTACATAATGGAACTTTGGTTCTATTAGCTGCCCCTATGCTTGACACTGTATAATAATAATCAGTGGATACTTGCATTTGTATAACTATATGCCTTCATGTTCCAAGCACTTCATAGCATTAACTAACTAATCATCAGAGCAGCAGTGTTAGAAAGATGCACTGTACAACAGAGTTCATGCTTCTTAGCCCTGGCATTTTACAGTAGCAGCTCAATAATTTCTTTTTGGTGCATGCAAGCAAATGTTTGATCACACTGTGGAAAGAATAAAGAAAAAGAACTAGTCAGGAAGAAGCAGAAGGGCAAATGAAGAGTACAGTCTGGTGCTGGAAACAGTGAAACCTCTGCGTGTCTTGTGCTGTGGGGACTCTGTCTCGTGGAAGGGTTAATTCTGTTACCTGTCACCAAGTATGTAATAGTTGGCAAATAGAAAATATGCTAGCAGGTAATGCCATGCACACCATATTTTTGGGATAGAAAAGCTCATTCTTTTTTGTGGATTTCTTTTCTGTATCTTTTTTTTATAACAACTTATTGCAGGATTTCTGTTAACTTCCAAAAACACTGGATTGCATCTAAATTGGTGAGGTTCAACATTGGTCTGCTTATGTTGCTGCTTATGTTTCTACACCTGTCACAAAGCTGAGCTGTAGAATTAAACATATGCTTATGCCTGTAGATACTTAGCATGGCAAGAGTTGGCTCTTCCACAAACAAGGCTTCCCATGAGGTTTTAAGGCCTGAATTTATAAGCCAGTGCATAGTCCGTAGTGATGTAAAATTGTATGGAATCACCAAGAGTGAACAAGACCTCCAACCTTCTACTGTTTTCACAGGTGAAAGCAAAACTGAAATCATATACAGAAAAAACACTTAATGAGCCCTTTGTGAGACAGAAAACCAAAAGAGTAATGAATAGAGAGTAAACACACTCACAATAAGTATTCTAAATGTCCAGAACAAACAGGAATAAGTAAGGAAAGAAAAAGAATCACCACTTGATGGAAAGCATATACTTTAAATTCTAGTTCCTAAGAGTTTCCTTTCTAGTTTGGACTACTAGAAGGTACGTATAATTGTAAGGACGTTTTTCATCCTGAAACTGCTCAGCTGTTGGAAGAACATCCTCACCAAGAACTGAGTCACACGTTTAGATTTGGTGTAGCTGCGACAGTCAACCACTTTGATTAAAATTTCTAATTTAAAATTAAAGATCTATTTTTTTTATATCATCATTTCAGCTAGATAAATGTTGAGGTTCTTTGTAAAGTGTACCTAATACAGTTCTCAGTGTGTCTCGGATAACATCAGGCTCTTAGGTATTCCAACTATGCGGTGAATTTCAGCTAGTAATGATGTTTGGCACATTAGCACCTTTCATCTGAAGATACAGCAGAAATATAAAAACAATACTTAGATCGCAGAGCAGGCTTCTGATAGGCAGACCAGGGCATATAATGTGGGACATTATTCACTTTTCACAGCAGGTCAGCCACTTCTCTTTAAATGCTAGGCTCTCAGATCATTTCCTGTACAATAGGCACAAAGCCAGTTTTAACACTGTATTTTTATGGTACTGCAAAGCAAAAACCACCTCCCACTGCTTCTTGCATTTCACAAAGGTGGGAATATGACTGTGATAAAGCTCCAACTCAGAAGTTCATCCATATTTAGAAGAGTGTTTAGCACATCCTAGGCCAAGTTTACATATGCATATGCATGTGATTAAAGCAAAGCAAATGCTGGAAGGCCGTGCTTAATTACCATGAGGGAACATCCAGTCCTATGACATGATCTAAAAGACTCCAACAGGGTGAACCTGGAATGATCCGCAGTGCTCTGGCTGCCCCAGCTGCGTGCCTCCATGCTTCCATTCTGCCCCATGGCTTTGGATTCCACATCGTTTTCCAAAAAGTGTCTCCCATAGGTGTCCCAAAGACATAAAGTATCATCTTACTAGAATTACTACAGATATTGGTGTTGTCATGAATCCACCAGTGCAGATCTCTGAGATGGTAATGAATGCCTGTCTGAAATAGTTTGCAGTTGCTTTCCAATGTTTTCTACGTAAGATTTGCTATCTTAAGCCTTTGCATGAATAGGAGGAAGTACTGCATATCATATGAAAGGCTGGGACTCTTCAGTTCCATCCTGTAGTTTTCAAGGATATCAACACCACATATATGGGAAAGTGCATATATATATCCATGCAAAATTAGGTGAAAGTAAATATACTCTGCACATACAGCTGAAATAATGAATACATTGTTTTGAGGTGAACAACACATATCTGAAATATCCCATCAGATTCATATTTTTTCTGAAGTTAAACTTAGACAGAATCTCTCCTAGGAAAAGAGAAAATTGATTTGCTTAGTGAATTACTCACAGGAAAAGCTGATGTCGAAAGTTAAAGTAATTACAAAGAGTGGGAAACAATTGAGCGCAACTCTCAGGGTTTTTTAAATGGCTGCTCCATTCAGAGCCTCTGACTTCTGTAGTAATGTAGGTGTCTATTCCCCTGTCACGGTGAGGATATAGTATGCATAAAGACATGATCACTGTATTGAGCATACGCTGTGATGTCTGAAAAACAGATCTATAAATTCTTCTCTTTCTTACTTGGTTTACCAAGCTGCCTCTGGAGCACTCATTGTTAAATATATTCATAAAATCGCTTCAATTTAAACAGAAATGCAAGATTCAGAGAAAAATCCTGCTTTGGGTTGTAGCTGAGCAACACCAGTAAAATTAGTCGGTGGCTCAGATCCCTGAGTGGTGTAAATTAGCACTTTCAGCCCCACGTGGAGTTCTGTCAATTCACACCTGCTTGTTTTGTTTGCAGCATTGCAAGTGACAGCTGAGTTTGGTTTGTCCTGCTAGAACAAATCCAAAAGGAGAGAACAAAGTATTCTTCACTATCACTGTACAGATAATCTTTTGTAGTGATAGAAGCGTTTGTGTTTTAAGTGCCATTTCCACTCAGTCCAAGTACTTTTCTTGAGCCTACAGAGAAGTGATACAAACAGACCCTCAATGGATGTCAATGGATAACTTTTTAAACCATAAACCTGTAGCTCTCCACCGGTAGCTCTTCTGTAGAATGCAGCATTGTTTACTAGGAGGTGAGACTAGCACTGCCATGAGAAGCACCTGAAATATGCAGTGCTCTTATACAGGCTGAAATTTTTCCACTGGGGAAGTCCGTGTACTTTCTTTAAAGATTATTTTTCAGCTCCAGCTCAGATTTGTTGTGCTCTTTGGTATTTATGTTAGAAAATAATTTGTGTACTCCGCAAATCTGTGATTTATAAAATCTCAATTTTATGCTTTTAAATCTATGCCATATAAAATATCAATCTGTCCACTTATTTCTCTCTGAATGTAACAATTGCCAAGCTAATAACAATGACTGATAGAAAACCAGACCCACTTGAATTGAATTGGCCTAGCTGAAAAACTCAGTTGATTGAAAAAGTTTAAAGCCATGTCATCTCGTCACCTTTAGCTGTCACAGTGCTCCCTCTTCTCCCTTCATTTTCCTTGCATCTTAAAAACCAACCACTCCTTGACAGACGCGAGGAAGAACTCAGGGGCAGGAGCAGGGCGGTTTGGGCCAACAGTTCACCTGCAGTGTGTGGGGTCAGCAAAGCCCCCAGTTCTGCTACTTTGGAGCACGCTGCCCAGGAGTCTCCGCCTGAGAGAGACTTGGCAGAGCTTGACTCATCAAGCAGCAACTTCAGTGCTATTTTTTAGCAAGGATCTAACCCTGTGTTGTCCTCATCATTGATTTGTGATTGGGACAAAAATGAGCAGAATTTGATAGGTGACTTCTGACATGAAAATGCACAGCAAGGTACAGCTAGAAAAGGAAGAAAAAGAAGGCAGATTGGTTTGGGTACCTGTGATGTGTCATATGCACATGAATGGATGATGAAGAGTGAGAAACTGTGTTTCTTACTGCAATTGTCCTCTGCACCCCTTCTCTTAGCAGAAAGGATAGTAAAGAAGTTTTATTACACATAAAATTAGCTTCAGTAAGTGCTACCATTAACTAGATAATAAAAAGAATTGCCTGAATGTTGCAAAAGAATTGTTTTTTAAAATGTCAGTTAATTGCTAAATGACTCCAGCTTGTATCCAGCTATTTCATCTTTGCAACAGTGAAAACTCCAGCAATGGAGTGAAAAATTTTATGCCTTTCTTCTTTGTTTCCTGTGAGGGAACGCAGAGAGCAGAGCCTCTCACATCCTGCAGCAGCCTTTGGTACTGGTGCATCTGGGGGCTTGGCCCCTCTCCATCCCTAGGACAGGCTGACAAAGCAACTCACTGAACACGTTCAGCATGGAGTGCTCAGCAGCACTCGGCCGGGCCCTGGCTCAGCCCTGTGTCACCTGGACTCCCCAGGAGGGATGTTGCCAAAGACTATCACAAGCATGCATTAAAAATGGTCTTCCTTGAATATGTGGGGAAAGCACATAAGCCCTCAATTAGTGTTTAAAGCCATTTCAGCTGACACTTACTTCTGTGAAGTCAGAGATGAACTGTTCATGAGCAGGCAGACGCGTGGAGGTGGGATGAGGGACAGGCAGGCGCTAGGGAATGATTCACACCAACCAGCAAGGCTTACATTTTGAATCCTCTTTAAAACATGTTTATTACTCCTTCGGACCTGACCCTGCAATGCTGTTTATAGTACGGAACTGCCGCTTGAAAAGCAGCTGGTCATATTAAGTCAGAACATTAAACTAACAGATTGTAACATTTCATTACCGTTGTGCCATTTGTGGAAAACTGAGTCTGTGCTGTTAGTGGGGACAGTTTGCGCTAGGCTGGCATTCCATTCCTCCAGGCCCTGAAGACCTGACTCTGTTAGTTTTGGCTGGCTCCAGCTCCATGGTTGCTTTTACGTCCGTTCTCCATGCTCACTGTGTCTAATTACTTAAACCTAGTTCAAGAAAGCCTGCAAACACGTGCTTAAAGTTAATCATGTGCTCTGCTGAATAGAAGTAGTTTTAAGCATGTTTAAGGCTAAGCATATGGGCAAGTGTCTGCCTGGAATAAGTGCTGTCGTTATGATCAACTTTGGAGAAGCTTCTCAGTTGTGCGTGCAATTCCTGAGTGTCTCCAAGCAGAGCACTGCTTTTTGGGAGCAGCAGATCCTAGTGACATGGACAGTAGGCTTTCTGGTTTTATTCACAGCCTAAATCAGCAGCAGCAGCAGAGAATTGTGTCACTGTATCTTACATGTCCATTTAGCCTTCAGGCGTCCTGCTTGCTTTGTTAGCATGAAGCTAGTTTTCTTTGCTTTTATACAATGACACTGTCTTGGCATGCAAGCACTCCATGTACTGTATAGAAAAACAGTACATTCCATCAAAACCTGTCACTTCTGTCCTGTTCTTCTTGGATGAAATGTGTGTTGATTCAGATGTCAAGATTAGTTCCCATTTTATTAAAAAGTGATAAGAACGCATATCAAATAGGTTGAATTTTTTCCAGCAAAAATGCCACCTCAAAGCTGTGGCCAGGCCCTGCATGAAGTTTTAATAGGGAGCTCAGGGAATTAATTACACATGTAAAAATTGTCAATAGTAGTGAGAACTCATGTCCATCACCGAAAATGTAACCTATGGTTGACAAGAAGTCATTGCTTGGGGACACGTCCACCACTGATTTTTTATGTATGGTCCCATTGACTTCAGCAGGAATTCATTTGAAGCATGATAGTGGAATATGGCGCCCTTATCATTGTTCTTTAAGAGGCTTTAGCTGCCCTACAAGATTGAGCAGATGATCTGAAGGTTTTATGTGAAGTGGTTCTGAGATGAAAGCAAGAGTGGTGTAGAAAAGCCAGGTACGAATTAAGTAGGTCATGTGCAGTGTGTGCACGTAAACCCTTCACCTTGTACCACCAAATTGTCTCTTTCAGACAGATTTACAGAAAAGAAATATTTTACTTAAGCTTTGCAGAGCTAAAATTCATGTTCTTGAGACAATTTTCCATATCCTGGCAAATGCAAATGTAAATTTTATTTAGGTGTGCTGAGGGTCCTTCTGAATAAAGATCAGAGGAGTTTTAAACACCTCAAAGCAAATCAAGCTCTCCAGGTATTGTTGTACTTTGAACATGCAAAATATCATGATGCAAGGGCTTTTAGCCAGGAGTTTACTGTTCTCCGAGCTAGTGTGTTGTTCAGGCCATTGAGAATCAAGAATTTCTCTTTCCACAATGCAGGAAGTTCACATTTCTAATTCATAGTGCACATGGAAATGACATTGCTGGTCAAAGGCCAACTCTCCCAACACAGATGTAGGTGTAGTTCTGAAGAGATGAAGGCAGGGATGTCTGTAGGCTGCTTGGAGGGTGAAGGTAGTATTGTGGGATGACCTCAGGTATGGCAGCACTTCAAAACTGCAAGGTTTGGAGCAGTACTGGGGAGGTGGGTCAGTGAACAGGCCATCACTGTTTTTCTATTTTAATTTTTATTTTATGGTATGGAGTTGCATTCCTTTCCACTTTCAAAATACATGTGTGTGTGAGGTACATAGTTAGAGGTGCTGGTGTTAACATCCTTAAAACAAGAGTTACGTTCTTGCAAATGATTCTCTGTTACTTATAAACAAAATATACACACTCTACTCCTCCCCAGGAACAATTCTGATGCTGTGATAAAGTCGTATTTATGAGTAAAGCAAAATGCTATTAAGTTCCTCTAGTAATGAAGGGAGAATTCTGTGGGTTCGTTGCTTCTTTGTTAAATACTAAAGCCTGTAAAGGGATTTGGAAGGTGCCTGGGAGGGATAACTATACAAGATAGAGAGGAAAAAAGGGGAAAGGAAGGAGTGGTAGAATGGTACAGATGAGAACAATGCTCACAGGCAATTCCCTCTGGTTTATATTCTGATCACACTTCAGTATTACTCTGGAGTAACGCCTTGAAGCTAATGGTTTATAGACAATATTACATTGGTCTGGAGAGAAAAGAAAGTATTACAAATTTGTAAAAGTGGAAGGGGAATCTGACCTCATCAAGAGACATGAGCAAAAGATAACTGGGGGAGAAATTCTTAATAGTCTTGAATTCCATTACGGATCTCTATCTCTACATGTGATCACCGTACAAATCAACATAAACAAAGCAGATTTAACCTGCTTAGCTATGCCATGGCTAGTGGTACAGATGAAACAGGACACAGCTTTCTGCAGGTTGTTGCCTCAGAGCTCTGGCAGATGATGCTGAGTTTGCTGGTGCCTCACATGCAGTGCCACCGCTACCTCTGCTGCACCAGCACAGATACATCCATTGAGTTGCAGCAAAGACATTTGACGTATTGAAAGGCAGCGATACTACAGCTTTTAATCTTAGCATCACTTCTGAAAATAAGATTGAAGCTCCCAGTATAATTTTAAGAACTTTAGAAGATTTTCTTCTGCAACTTATTTTTGTCATGGAGATGAAGCAGTTACACAGTCATCCGCACATCAAGATTTCTGTTTCTCTGAGCTGGGAGGGTCTTCTGTTTCACTGGTGTGGTCCTCTTAAAAACTGGGAACATCTGAAGTCACTGCTCACCAAGCTATCCTCATGGTGTACTTTCCAGAACGTCAGGTGATCCCATGATGATGTTTTCTAAAGGAATGGAAAACACTTAGAAAAGATCTCCTAAATTACTGCAAGGGCCATTTGTAATATTTTTGAAAAGCGTTTAGAAGAATCACATCCCTGGTGCATATCAAAATGATGCTTTTTTGAAGCTCTCAATCTGTTGCTAAAATTTTACAATCAAAAAGCCATTCCATCCAGAACATATTGTCAGTTAATGCAAACAGGATTTTTTAAAAGCTATTACATTCTTTGCTTCTCAGAACAAGGAAACAATAAAGTGAGTGCAATCTCATCAGCTCACACTTGTGACCTCGTGTGGAGTGCTGGTACTTCACAGGACTTGCTGTAGAGCTGTCAATAAGCTATGTATGACTCAGGGTTTCTGTTCAGACACAAGCCTCTCTGGAAAGCAGTGTCTGCTTGGGACTTCAGGGGGACTGTGACTCTAATTAAGGGACAATAGGCAGGAACGTCTCCAGAAGCTTTAAACAGGGTCATGATATCCTTTTGATCAACTAATAGAAACATCTTAAGATGGAAGTCATGAATGTTAAAAGCCCATTTCAAAGCAGCATTGGAACAGAATAATCAACACTTCAAGCGCCTGAGATCAAATAAGCAATTGTTTCGCAGAAACTCTTGATCAAAGTGACAGTAGTTACCTGACTGGTGAATCAACAGACTGCAAGAGGATGACATTAGGATCTGAAATTCAGATACATCTCTCAGCTTCAGACACAATGCTACACAGACACAGTTAGCTGCACTGCACAGTAGCTGAGGATACATCCCTACTCTTAGCACTATAGGAAACAACATAAGTATTTTCCTACTTGTGTTCCAGATGCAGAGAGAAAAAAGGATGTTACCAAGGGGAAAATGCAATATGCTGACCATCTGGTGAGGCACTTGCAGGCAGGGTGTGATCTCAGCTACAGGAATGGAGCACCCACATCTTTCTTAACTGCACTGCCAAGCAGCAGTTGAGATGCAGAAAAGATTTGACTGTAAGAGCTGCAATGAGATAGCCATCATAATTGAGAGAATTGGTGTATCTAAGGACAGACTTCAACTTGACTTTTTGTTTTGCACTTGGATTACATTACACAGTGTAGCAATAAGCAATGCAGTATTGCATTTGAGCATATTTTTGACATTAATATGAGTGATGTCACAGATTAATTATTATGATCTGAAGACCTATAATTTAAAAAAAAATGTATTTCAGTAAGTTGCAAGTTTAGCCCTGTTATAAGTGAAAAGTATTATCAACTGATTAAAGTATGGAATTATTATACTGGAAAATTAAGATACATGAAATACTTCTCCAGTTTAATGACAGGGTTCTGAACTGCTTGGCAGCTTTCTTTCCAATTTTATTTTCTGATTTGCTGCTTACAACACACCTAGGCTTGTATGAGTTTACATTTACTGCCTTCTCTCCTGTCAGGCAAACATACAGACAAATCTGCAACTACGTGTCCCCATTCCAATCCAGTCAGTGGTGTTGCCCCTATTGATAGAAGAGTTCTCTGTAATAAACTGATTGGAATTAAACATTGGAATATTTATCCATGCCACACTTTATTAAGTTCTGTTATGTAAAACTTGTTTTATTCCTGTGCTGAGCAATATTTACATCTCATTCATTTCTGAACATACAGAAGGTTTTCAATCAAAGTATTTGAGTCTCATATGGATATATATACAATGGCCTGTCATCTTCTTGTACATTTCTTTCTTTGCTCCTCATGAGAGTCTGTTTGAGGAGACCTTCCTACCCATGGTGACAAGCCGTGTCTGAAGTCAGTCCGGGACACTTTTCCATGGCCTGGGGACAAGAGGGCTCATGAGCAGGCAGTGCCCTGGGGACAAATGCATCTCTAGCACAGTCCAGGCCGGGACTGAGGGCCCAGGCGTGGGAACACGGCAGCACTCATGTGGTGTGGCCAGGAGACTGTATATGGACCCACATTTCACTTTTGGTTACCAAATGTAACTTCTCAGATTTGACATTTTATCTATCCCCTGCCAGCATCCTCTGGCAGCCTTCCCTAGAGAGATGGGTCAAACGTGGAACAAACCAGGAATGCTAGATCATCTGCTTTGACTGTGCAATGTAGAGGGTACATTTACCCTCTATAGTTTTGATGGTTGTGTAACAAACTCATGTTTAGAGGGTAGCAGTCCATGCTTCTCTTCTTAGAATCAGACACAGCATATACGTTTTTGATACATTATTGAATATATCCACCAGGTAGCCAAGTTGAACAGCATTCATCCTAAAGGCTCAAAAAATAGTCCATTGCAAGTGCAGTTTCTACTTATTATGCAAGTCATCTTTTGCAAGCAGAAGTGAAGAGTGGGAGAGCTGGAGATGCAGTCCCATGTGTTGATGGATTGATTACTTCAGGAATTAATTTAAGTTTTCTGAAAAAATGTGGGTAGATCTGTACAGGTCATTTGGATCTGTGCCTCTCAACTGCATACCTGCTGAGGATTATGACACTCCAATGAGTTCTCTTCTGGATTCTTCTTATCTTGTTTTCACTTTGGTCTGCGTCATACTGGAATTTAGTAGGAATATGCTATATCCCTAACTGTGAAGTTATCACAAAACAGGTCCTGCGTATCAGTTACACACCTATAATACCTATATACACCTATATAAGTACTTGGGCTAAGACATCTGGAACAGTGCACACAAAGAAATCAAGAATTTAGTTAGATGCTATAACCATGGCATACAGGAAAATGAAGGTTTTTCTTCTTTTTCCTTCCTTGGGCAGCTGCCCAAATGTTGCATCTCTGAGTTACAAGAGGGAGTTCGATTTGGCTCCTGTACAGATTCCGCATTCACTGAACTGCTTTCTTCATTTAGTTAACGGTCTTTCTGAGCAACACTGGGTTGCATTCATCTTTATTATGCAGTAATGGGAATCACTGCAAGGGAAGCCTTGATCGTGAGCTCTGCGTAAAACTGCAGCTTGCAGATGCTCTAATCCTGCATGCTATTAGTACTGTAAACTTGTAATTGATATATAGGTATAAGTCTTCCACATAACTTCCCTGAAAGCCAGGAGTGATGAATTTAATAAACTGCTTTTGTCCTTGGAGCTGCAGAGTTGTGATGTTACCCCTTCATTTAGAAGAAGAAAATACATATCGTTGCTCCTGACAATTACTGGAGTTATTGTTAACGTACTATGAGAAGTAATTCAGCATCAGAACAATTTCTGAGACAGACAAATTTAAATCATTCCACTGTGCTAATATTACAGTTGTAAGTGGTATTTTAAAGCAATCTAATCTGATAATGTTAATGCAAAACTAAAGCAAGTTGTTACTTTTAATACTACTTGCAGAAAAGCTGGTATCCAGTGCTAATGTGTGAATATTTAGACAATTACAAACATCAACATAGAGAAGCTGCTGAAAGACAAGCTTAATAAAATATAGAAACAAGTTCAGCATGATACAGTATAGTTGTAAACAAAAAAAGTTCTGAATGACTTTCTAGAAGTAATCTAAATGCCTGGTATGAGGCAACATGGGGTAATACACTGCAGTCAATACATGCCATTGACTGCGTAACTGTGTGCAGTATCATTCATGTTGTTTTCTTTCTAAGAAAAATAGGAACTCTTCAAATATAGGGAAATATTTATCTATTGCCTCCAAGGCATCATTTGACTATGTTTCTAGAATATTAAGGCTAACTAATCTTGTGTGTAGTAAATGTTTTTCCTTAGTAGTGTGCAAGAGAAGTACAATCCATCTAGAGATGTATATTTGATGAACTACAGCAATAATTATTTGATTGATTTAGCTATCCGATGGGTTACAATAATCATAAAACAATTCAAAACAACACTAACTAGCAGAGCATTTGAAATCATACAAATGAGACATTGATTTGTGGTTGTTGCTAGATTTACCTTTGTTTATATACTATTGTGGTCCTTTGTTATTAGAGATAGGTTCTGCAAATTAACCATTCTGTAGTAGTTTTCCAGGAAAGGTTCTTAGTTTTTAACCAAGCAGAAAATAAAAGGAGCATCCTGCATCCCTAAAACAAGCAAAGGAAGAAACAAAATCTACAGAAAGAGCTAGAAAAAAAATATGGAATTTTAAAGGAGGGATCAGCATAGGGCAAGAATGGAAACCACCTCACAGCCATTAGTTTAGAACAGCTGTCATGCTGGTCTGTATTACACAGCTCAGTTTGGTTTGGAAGGGTTTGGAAAAAAGTGGTTCTTTTTTATGTCTTTTATATGCTTCCTCGCCTACGGATGTCTATAAATACGCATATACATGCCTCAACGCAAGCATGTCTTTTGTTGCAGACATCAGTGATGTTTGTGAATGTTGGATAAATGCTGGCTTCGGACACGTCTGCGTGTGAGGCTGCCACATGATTCTGAACGTGTCATTTATAAATGCAGCTATCTGAGATTTCACTGCAGTGTTTCATGAAGTCCATATGCCGTAGCATAGGAACATGGACACTTTTTAGGGCCATCAGCATAAATAGAGGCCTTGTGATTATGGCTTCCCCATGCTCTCCTTCCTTCTGATATTACGCACATCCTTTACATCCAGTGAGAGAAGCTGGTCTCTTTCAGAGAATTTAGAAGCACCAGATGAGGACTCAGAGGCTCCTCTTCTTCTCAACATCAGCAGACACCAAGTGGCCATAATGTGGTTATTGGATGATTCATTTTCTACAGCTCCTCTTTTTTTGGGTAACAAAAGATTTTTTTTTTAATAGGACACACATTAACGATCAGATCCTTTTATCCTTTCTTGCTAGAGCCAAAGTCTTTTCTCCTACCCATAATATTCTTTTCCTGTTTCTACTTGATAATCAGTGTAGGCAGTTTTATTAGTTAGGGTATCTAATTTATCATAAGAAGAATCAGACCACCTCTCCAGTGTGTGAATGCATGGAAGACCTGATTCAGGGAAGACATAAGGCGTGTTAAGTGTTTTATAGGCATCAGGTTTTCTGTGTGCCAGCATTGATGACTTAAATGCAGGGAGAGTTAAGGGAGGCCATGGTGGGTACAAAAGCAGCATAAAGCCTTTTTTGTGCTAGATCCCAAAAGCTTGCCTGTAAAGATATTTCCTAAGGCAGCTCTCCATCACTACTCGTATTAAATGTTTTAAATCAATGTGTAATCTGGTAAGTCTTATTCATCCAGATATATTTGTTTGAATGAGAACTGGTGCTGCTAGCCAGTGCTGGTCAGCTGAAGGATACCTGTTCTTATTTGTCATTCTCTATTACTGTAACCATATTACAGAGGATAATGAAGGGCAAGTTACAGCAATTAGTTGGTGGCAGCACAAATGATAAGCACAGCACTGTTACTTTCATATACTGCACTGTGCAATGCAGCTTATTGATTTAACGGCTGCTTTCCTTTTTTCCCTTTCACTCTCTAGTAAAAAACAACACTGAGATTTATGTGAGCAGTACTGTTTTGGAATACAGATCAGGTTGGAGAAACACTGGTATGAATCTTTGGAAGCTTGCTATTTAAAAAAGACCAGTCTAGGTTAATTCGTAAAGTGCTTTACAAAATAGGATAAATGCCGTGTGTTCCACAGTAGGGCTCCTTGGCTTTTTTCCTCACACCTGACTGCCTATTAATCTGCCTTTTAACTGTGCCTGCATGAAGCCACACATGGCTGGAGCCACCAGCAATGTATCTCTCTCCAGGCCTCTCCGAACTGGGTCACGTTCTTGCTATTGGTTAGCATTAAATGATTCCCTTTGAGATAACCAAGACACACCATGGTGCTGTCTATTGTGATGTTCTGGCACTGAGATCTTATAACAGATTATGGGCAATCTGTCATTTCAGGCTGTTCAATGATATACCAGAAATTAGACACATGTTGCTCTCTCACACTGAGAAGTTTGAACAACAACAACAAAAAACATTTTCCCCCTTTATTATCCCATTATTATTGCCTGTTAACTTGTGATAAGTAAAGCATGAAGTGTACCTTAAATCAAAAGCCTCAGCAATGTGTGGCATTTGTCATTACCAAAATGTTAATACGTATGTCAATGGAGGAAGATTTTAGTTATTTTGGTTTGGCTTTGATACGCAGTAGTTCCACAGGCTGCTGGGAGGCTGAAGCCCCATCCGGGAAGAGGCCTTTGGCTGGGCCTAGGAGCACATTTGAGCAGTCGTTGCTTCAGGGTGGAAGCCAAATGGCTGGGGGATGCTGCTGCATTTAGATTAGCTTGTAATGAATGTTTCCCAATGTAATATTAAACATTTGCTTCCTCTTTTTCTGAAAACCTGTAAGGACGTTGTTGATTTCACGGGGATTTTAAATTCAGCCTAAACCACGGCCTTTGTACACAAGCAGAACCCACTCAGAGGTGCCCGTGTTTAACTCAACCTAAGTGCTGCTGAAGTTTCCTTAATGCAAAGGAAGCTATTAATTCTGATCAAAAGGAGGAACTGTGCTTTGAACTCCTTTGCTGAATTTCCCAGAGGATCTGATCCAACAGCCACTGACATAGCAGGAATGTTTACACTGGCTTCAGGAAGTTTTTTATTGCATCCAGAAGATATCTCATGTCTGACTGCATGTATGTACATCTGAACATTTCAGTTCTGACTAAACCATATACATTTGCCATATATTAATACAGTGAACATATTTTTTATACTTCATTTGTCTACTTTACTAATTTTAAATGCATACATATATGTAATGTAATTTTTTATATTGTGTATATTTGTGTGTCTTTGTATATGCATGTACTCGCCTGTGTGCATATAGATTTGTGATGACAGTACTCATGGTTGTGCATCGTTAGTTACCTAAGGTTGTGAAAATACGTGCAAATAGAGAGATGGCTACAGATTATTGTCTTATTTACACACTTTTCCTTTGAGGCATTTCCTATATCAGAAGCCCACGGTGCCATTCAGTGGCTACTTCTGCTTCTGCTGGATTGCTCCTCTTCCTTCTCTCCAGAAAAGGTTTCTGATTTCTGGTAACATTTGGGCCTCTTCACAAACATGAATGTGAGTGCTGCCTTCTGCTCACGGCGCAGGATTACGTGTGCTATCTCTCCAGCACAATTTCAGTATGGCTCAGTGCTTCTCTCTTGGTGAAACCCCCCCAGAATGCCCTCACCCTCCTCATTGCCTCTGCTTGACAGCAATGGCTGTCTCCTCCTTAAAACCAGTCTTGGTCTCCTTCCCTTTTCCACCTACAAATAATCTTATTTATGTATGTGTCAGCCTACACATAATCTCATTTCGAGAAACAAATTCAGCTCGTCTGTCTGTCTGGATAGCTCACTGTATCCATGTTCAGACCAGAAGTGTTTACATCCTCCCCTCCTCGCTCACTGGGCCCTGCCTGCTGCTCCGCCGGGTTGGAGGGACACCACCACCATGCTGTGTGCCGCCCCAGCACGATCTGCTCTGCTTTGCTTTGGTCTTCTGTCTGTTCACATCTAGGTGGTGACAAAGTTTTTTGAGATTCTTTTGGCAGAGAATCCCCCAGATGTCTGTTCCTTCCCTTCTGATGCTGAATAATGTAATTTAGTGAATTGCAGACAGAGAGGACTTAGCGGGATGTGGCTTTTATTGTGGTTGTCTCTGATAAATAGACATCATCTGCCAGGGAACGTGTTTAATATTTACACCTAATACTGTATGTTAAAAAGAGAATTGGGTTGGGTATTTAATTCTGAAAAACAAGCACTGAGATGATAAATGCTGTGAAAAACAACTCCAGTTACTGTGCTGCTGAATGTTTTCTAATTTGTCTTGATTTTGTATCAGTGCTTCCAATTACCATTACAAAGACAGAACACCAATGTTGATATGATTAAAAGACATGTAAGCAAATTAAGAATTGAATACATATTTTAGAGTTTAGAACAAAAAGTCCAAATAGTCTATTTACACCATTAAGGAAACCTATTTTTTTGTTATTAAAAAAAAAAACCATGATGACAATGGCTGAGCAAGGACTTGTGAGTTGGTGTTTCACATGAGGGCAGAGGTGGCAGGGAGCAATTCATTCTGGGACAAGGAATCCTTGCCTGAACCTGGTTTAGATTATTTTTCTTGCTATGTGTTGCGTAGTATAGTCATTGGATGAAGCCTCAGCTCTTGGTTGGAGAAGAAAGCAACCCCATAACGCTGCACTTGCATGCCCTCTGGCAAGTTGTGGAAGTAATGAGCCAAAAGGGCTCGAGTTTTTTATTGCAGCAGGGAAGAAGCAGGGGTCAAATCTGCACCAGAAGACCTCTAACTGAGTCTGTAACTCTTCTGTGGGCAAAGCTGCGGGGATTTCTGCTTGATTAAGGATTGCATGACTTTAACAGGCACAGCATTCACTCTGCATCTTGATATGGTGATCTGACATGTATAAAAAAAAAATCCATGTAGTAGCAAAATTCCAATTTCTTGCTGTTAGTGGCTGTATGCTTACAGTACACAAGCCAAGTCTGTAAATGGATTATATCTTTCTACTATCAAAAACAATTTTAGGAACTTCACCAGCATTGTTTTGAGGCTCCATGATCAATAAATGTCAGCTTTTGAAATGCTTTGCCAGTTTAGGTATTGGAAATAAAACATCAGCTTCAGATCTCTTTTACTTTTCATAACAAATAGGTTCATTTTGGTATACCTTGCATTTCTGTCACTTCATCTGACTGAGAGAAGTGGATTTCTCACTGTTACCTGCTGTTAGGTCAACTTGAATTCCAAAATCCTTTCAAAGCTTTGTAGTTACATTTGTCTGGAGCACAATACAATGGGATCCAGTGGGATTCTGTACACACGCAGAGCAATGCTGGGTCTGGATTTGCTTGCATTAGCTGTTCACAGCACCAAGCTAATTGCACCTTTCCCTGGGTGAGTATCTTTACGAGTGTTCAGCTTTTGAGCAGATAGTTCGTGAAATCAAATCCAACAGTTCACGTGTGTTTTCAAACCTGTTGTGTACTGACAGTTAAGAAGGGTAAAAATCGACTGCACGTTGCATTGTATGTGCACAATGGATGTGTACTTGTAATTACAACATGCATATTAATTCTTGTGGTTATGCAATTAAGTGGGGAATTATGTGTTAAATGGCCACCTGAGTACTCTATGGCCAGATAAAAAAAAATAACCATCTAAGTCCACAGGTGAGTTTATCTTCACTTAAAAAGAAAACAACAGAGATCTGTTGTTTTCTTTTTAAAATATGTGCTGCAGTGAAATGAATCCATTCAAATTCATCTTGGTTTATGAGTTTGTGTTTTGTTGTATTACTAACTGCAAAAAAGGGACCTAAAAATCCAGGAGACAAAGCAAGTACAGCTTTAACCTTGAAGCTTAATCACTGTTAGTCAGGAAGACCAAAGAACTGGCTTTTCTTGACCCCTAGACAAGATCCATAATAAAGGGCACCAGAAGGGTACTGAGGCAACTGAACTGAGTTGAGGAAAGCATTTACACTGTAAAAAAGCAATTTTGAGACCTACAGAGTCACTAAGAAGTTTGCTCTCAGCATTCTTTACAAAACTCAGGACTGGACATATATAGAAAACAGCCCACAGCTGTGCTGAGCACACTGATTACTGCCTCTGTGCTAAACCAGAGCATTTCTATATATATTTACGATCAAACGAAATTTACATAGCACCTGTCACAGAAAGTATTATAGCACTTTTCTTCGGTGACAGAAAGATGCTCCAAGAACAGACGTTATGTGATGCTGAGAAGTGTATGCATCGAGCAGAATCCAGATTCCTAGCAACTTCTGTACTCATAATATAACTGTGCTGAGAGCCATAGCAGTATTCCAAAGCTAGGTTGCAAGTTCTCCTCTTCAGTAACAGCTGAGAAGCTGCATAAAAAACAATGGAGCAGGAGCCTACTGCTGCTGCAGCGAGCTAAGCTGGTTGTCACAACATGGCAAAGATCAACTCACTGTGCTGTGAAAGTTGGGTCCCCAGTGCAATGATATACTCATTTCCCCAGAAAACAAGAGAGCTAACTGGTGATAAAGGATTTTTATCCTTGCTGTAAGAAGCCTTAGCAGGATTGCTTTCCCATTACTGTTTTGAGCATCAGTACATGTTCAGGAATGGATTGATCTTAAAGCATACTTGTAGTTCCCTAAAACGTATCCACTACTTACGTTATTTTTCAGGCAGCTTTTGCTGAGACAAAGGAGTGCAGCACGTACTGCAACTCGGTGTGGTTATTTTTCCCCAGAAAACTGTTAAGAAATTCTTTCTTTGAACTTAAGGATTTGTGACACATATGAAAAGTAGCACTTGCATTTTTTTCTTAGTAAGTTAATGAATTGAGTGTGCATTGCTGTCTGCTGAAATCTGCCTCTGAGATTTCCAATTCAGTTTTGCTTAATTTCTTTGTTCTGGAAGTTTTAAACCGTCAGCAAAGATATATTACCAGACTTCACATTATGACAGTAATTTGAACCCCAGCTTCATTAAGTGATGGGAACGGACGCCGGATATGTTCAGTAGCAGTTCTCTCTCTGCAGAGCAGGAGTAGAATTAGGTCTGTCCTCAGTTCTCACAGGAGCATGTAGGGGTGAGCAAAAACTGCTGCCAAAAGAGAGCATGTAAATATGTAACCGTAGGCAAACAATAAAAAGAGTGCTAGTCATCTATGTAGAACGTACACAGCACTTAATTAAATCAGGTTTCATTGAAATTAAAATACAAGGCATGATTTAATGAATACATTCTATCATCAGCTAGGATGAAATTTCCCGAAGTGGGAGCAGCTTGTACAAGGGAGATGTTAGATCAGATATTTTGTGGGGCAGAAGCTGTCGTCGACTGTGTGTTTGTACTGCATATAAGGGCAATGGACAGATGATAGATCTCTGCTCTGGCATCTGGATGCATCCCAGCTCTTCTGCTTCCCTGCTGGGTGACCTTGGGCAAATCGCATCTCCTTCACTGTCTCGGTCTCACTGTTTGCAGAATGGGTATTATTTTGCAAATCTCTTAAGGAAACACACTCACTAGTAGCAGTATTTAAGAAAAAGGATTATTATAACAATAATGCATGATTTGGGTGCCACTTCATTCCCCAATACGGGGCTCAGACAAAATTTATGTGATATACAGGCTTGTGCTGGATTTCTGCACAGGAGTGAATCTTATCCAGGATCAATACAGTCATTCCCCAGTCCTGTGGTTTTTATGAGTTCTACAACGTAAAGAAATCAGGTCCTTCCACAACAAAAGCACTGCCTCTGCCATAACTGTTAAGCATAGGAATTGGACAAATACTAAATTATTTTTTTCCAATGTTTTCCACCACTTCTGCAACTATGAGTGAAATTACAGTCTTGCTAATAACAATATGACATCCTGGCAGTATTAAAGGTGTGTGTGCTCTGTAAGCAAATACAATTCTGTGTGAGAAATGTGCAGGCCTTCACCTGTTGTTAACTTGATAGCTCCAACAAGCTTATACAGTGTTTTTAAAAATGCACAGAAAGTGGCATTTTTCAAGTTACAATTTTTGTTTTCCATAACGTATATCAATAGCAGTCATTTACAAATTCTGTCATAATGTTCTTTTTATGTGGAAATCAAATTTTCAGGAAAAAAAAAAACAACACTTTTGGCTGAAAAATATTGACATTGACATCGTTTGAAAAAAAGAAATAAAAATTTGCAGGTTTTTCTTTCATTAAAGATTGGCATTTTCAGCTGAAAAGGAAGGAGGAACATAATTTTTGTATAGAAGGTTTGTTGATATTTCCAACTGCCTGTTATGCTGTTAAAGGACAGCATAAAAAGCTGCTGAAGCACCTTCTGCTTCAGTCTGAGTTGGATGCTCAGCGCCTGGCCAGGTGAGAGCAATGCAAGGCACCCAGGTGTGCTCCATGTATGTGTGACACACCTGTTGGAGGGGTTCGGTTACACATCTGCTCTTCCCTTTCTTTTTCTGTGCTTTGTTCCCCATGCCCACTCCTCTCCCTGCTTCCCTTTCTCCCTTCTTGCCTCTTCTTGTTGTCCTCATCTGTGTCAGGAAGGACTGCTTTTGGAGGGCTGGGGGAGCACAGTGCTGTGCTGGCAGAGCCTGCTGGGGAGGGTATCTGCAACAGTGAGTGGCTTTGAAACCTCTGATAACTGATGCAGAGAGACTTGGGGTGGGATCCACAGGTGCTGTGCCCAGGCTTTCCGGTGCCTGGTTTCTGCTGGGCAGCCATCATCTTTCATCCCTCAAACCAGAGGGATGCTGAGTCCTGCTCTTCCCTGAGGAGTAGGGCAGTTTCACACACGTGCTTCAGGCTTCCCAGTATTTTGCCTTTTGTTGTTCTTAACGGAGTTGACTTTTTAAATCCAACCCAAACCTGTGGTTTAGGTAACTGCATGGATGCAATTTATAGTGCAAAGTCTTTTGATGCTGAACCACGTGTTGTAATGCTGTCTGATGCCCAGGCTGGGCTCTTCGATCCCCCCAAAACACTGCAGAGCGGACACAAGGGCACATCACCTTCTGCTCCTCCCTGGCACTGTGTTGCTGAGGTAAAAGAGATGTCCTGATGATGGCAGTGCTTGTGGCACTTCACATTAAGCCAGCACTTCGTCAGTAAGCCCTGTTTGAATTTCAACTTGGGTAATCATACAGGGCCCAAACTTTGAAGGTGTCCCTCAGTTTTTTCCTACTCTTTGTTTAGTAATGCTGTTTACATTTCCTTGGGCATATCTTTCAGCTCCAGTTGTGAAAGCCATTTGCTTTTTCTGAAGTCTTGGTCTGCCGTGTTGATCTGCACGTTAAATAGCCATGTCTCCTTTGTTAAAGGATCTCTGTGTTGCTTGTGCTAGGTTCAATAATGCTTTGGTGCTGTATTCTGGCCCCTATAATAAATAATAAGCTCTGTATAAGTGAAAACATTACTATATGTTATTTTCAGCATTGAGTTCCAGCCTAGCAACCTTGTGCTGAGACGTGTTAGCAGCTGGTTTTGACTCATCCTGTGGCTGGTGAGCTGCTGACTCTGTTGTGTTTCCTGAACCTTCCTGCTGCATTTTGGTGCCAGTTGGGAAGGAGTGGTGTAGCTCTGCATTGATGGGTTGGTGATGTGCATTGTTAATATTCTCAGGATGAATTCAGCTGGCATCAGCCACCCATGGTAGAACTACACCCACGTATAGCCAGAATGAATTTGATCTTGCTTCTTTATGCAGGTAATAAGAGCGCTAGAGTTTCTTTTCAACCCCAGTGTGTGAAAGTAGTACCTCTACTGTATTGGTATTTGCGTCTTCAGTATCACACGTGTGGGTATATTTACAAAGAACGTGTAGCCAAATGTCACTGAAATTATAATTAAAAGTTAATTAAGATACCGTTTTAAAAATGGGAGGTTGTAAAAATTGAATTTATAATAATAACCAGAGTAAGGATTTGGCATTCACATGTCTGCACCAAATAGCGATTCCCTTGTTAGCTGTGCTTGAGTGACAAGATGCTCTCTTGTCTCCTGGATATAAATTCCAATATTCTTGTTATTGCTTGGATAAATACCTGCATAAAGACTTCTTGCCCTGGCAGCTAACTGATTAAATTCAGGCAATTGTTTTTTTGTTCTGATTTGGGCCCTATGAGAAAAATACCCTATTGCATAAAGGACCATATTTTGCACACAGCTTATGTTCAGTTATCGCATGGCAAATACTGGCCTACTGATACAACTCTAAGCTTAGAGATTTTAGAATATTTTCATTTGTCATATTAAACCTGAACATATTGAGACGCAAGCATGGAGGAGTTATTTGGCCTATAACATACAATGATGATGAATGCTCTCTTATGTCTGAAAACATGGATGAATGAAGTGTATTTAGGGTCTATGAGACAGAAAAGTTCTTGTGGCACTTGTTGGCACTCAAAAATAGACCTAGAAAGAGAACTGTTAGGCAGTGTCCCCATGGAATCCATTAAGATGTGTATATGTACATGTAAGTCATACTTAGGCAAGCAGGTGTTCAAATGGCAGGAATTCAGGACCTGCCTTTCTTTGGCATCAAGCATCCCAGACTTATATGCAAACTTGGAATGTTTTTACTTGTTAATATCCATAGTCTGCTTCCCCTTCCTCCTCCATCCTCATCACAAACAGTTGGCAAGTCTTCCTTGGGGGGTTGGTCTCCCTAAGGTTCTTGTAAAAGAAGGTGAGATTAAATGTATAAAAAGCATTTTAAAATCATAAGCCCATAGGAAATATTAGGATCAATGATACTGTCCTCCTGTGTTGACTTTGTGGATGAGATGAGAAGGAATTACTTTCTGAAAGCACCTCTGCGCTCAGCCTGTGTGCCTGCCAGCTCTGCTCCTGGGCAGCAGTGAGGCTGGTGCTTGGCTCTTTCCTAAC
Source organism: Gallus gallus (assembly GCF_016699485.2). Lineage (NCBI taxonomy): Eukaryota > Metazoa > Chordata > Aves > Galliformes > Phasianidae > Gallus > Gallus gallus. The sequence continues at coordinate 18,310,854 of NC_052541.1, read as the reverse complement.
CACGTAGCTCCCTGCCAGCACTGGGCTCTGTTTGGGAGTACAGGAGGTGCTGCTGGCCAGTGGTTGCCTCTTCCTGGGAGAGCTGAAGGCTGGGTGGTGTTGGCTGCATTGGACCAGTTCTCTCAGGTTGTACATTAAAGGGAATGTTTAAACATCACACATCCTCCTGTTTGATTTCTTGTTACTTGGGTTTCTCCCTCGTGTCTGGCTTTGGTTTCCACAGTTCAGCTCTTTCTCCTTCCTCAATATGTATGCAGGCTGAAAAGAATCACAGCTCTCTTGAAAATCTTACTTTTCAGCCCTTTAAAATTTGGGCAGCATGAGAAATCTGTTTCCCGTACTTATAAGTAATCAGGAGCTTTGCATATGCTACTCCTTGGCCTCCTCACTTGATCCAGAAATCAGCCCATCTAAAACATTGCTTGCTTTCTTGTCTCTTAAGACTGTTGCTACAATAGTACAGTGCAGACTTTTTCATTTTTCTTATTTTTTTTTTAGATCTACACATATGTTTGAAATGCCATTTTTACGTGTTTTTATGAGTATAGGTTATTTCAAGTATTTTCTTCCTTTTAAAAGCTTTCTTCTTCCTCTTTATTGGCAGTTTGTGTCAGTCATTGTCTGTGCCACGCTTGTGATGCCACAGGCAGGAAGCATGCTGTTGTAGTGGGCACTGTACATCTTCTCCCCAAATCTTGTGATATATGCTCAGACTTGGACTGAAGGTGGCTTTTTTGTGTGTTTGCAATATGAACATCTGCTTCAAAATCCCAAGCTGAGAAAGATGGGAAGCAAATCGAACTATTTATTCTTCTTTATCTGTGCTTAACATCAAAGTTAGTACTTACGTGCTATTTAAGCATCTGCTTTTAATCAAGAAATATTAAAAATAAATCTAAATGACTTATATCTTAATCTTATTCCTTTGCAAAAAGAAGTTGGAGTGAAAGTAAGCTGGGGAATAAAGCAGTCGCTGCTTTGCTGCTAATGCACGCATCGGTAACCACTGCTATTAATTCTGTGCCTTGCCCTCGGAGCAGAGGTCTGCCTGTCCCTCCCGACCAGCCATGCTGCAAGTGTAACACTGTGCAGCTTGAAATCAATCTCTGCCTGTGTGGAAGCAGCATGTGAACAATTCCCTGTAGCTCTTTGATTTGTGCTTGAGACCTGGGAAAGGGGAGGTTTTGAGGATGACTCAGATATTCCTTCTTTCCCCTGGGCTCTCTTGATATGCCAGCCCAGCAACTAAGCTGCTATTCTGGATGCCTCTATTGCAGGTTCTCAAACTTTATCCTTCCACAGAATCCTCTAATTTTAGAAAATGTCTTTATGATAATAACAATAAGTTTAAAAAAAAAAAATCTTGTATTTTTTCACAATTGTAAGATTTTGGACAAGGTGTTTTTAACTCCTGGAGGAAAAACAATACAATAATGATACTAACTGCACTCAGTTGATGAAACATTAAAATATAGGAATTAAGGTGAAGTTTAGGTTTTCACAAGAAATTGGTTATTCTTCACAAACCAGACTTAACTCTTTGTGCTCACAGGTTTGGTTCCTGGTTTAATTAGGCTAGCTGTGCAGGTGTGATAAGTTTTTGTAACACGTTTGATTCAGTCCTGAAGACAGTCTGGTTAAAAATTAGCACTGTACTGCTGTCAACAGCATGCATTGAAAATTGAACTTGAGCTGAATGACAGATCTCAAAAAGCAGCTGTCAGTGTGGAGCAATCATCAAATGTATTTTTGGTGGGCTTCTGCTATTGGGCTCCCTTCTGCCAATATTTACACGAGTGACCTACAAGTAAATATGAAATAATGGCAGTTAAATTTTGTGAATAACAGAAAAACTGGCACAGTGGCAAGTATTGTTAGGGATGCAGCACTCACACAGAGTGATCTAAACTACCTGACAGATTGTTTTAATGTTTCTAAAGTGAATGAAACACACCACCGTAATTATTGCAGAGGGTTCTGATTCTCTTCATAGGCACTTGGCTAACCTGGGCTCTGAGAACTGCAAGGTAGGGCAGGAGACAACAGCTAGGGCTGGTGTGAATGGAAGGATTTTGGGACACTATTGGCACATCATTAGGGCAAATGGTTTTCTGACCCTGAGATTAAATGGCACAGCATCGGTCATGTCCCAAAACCTTTAATCTGATCTAATCTGAAATCTAATTCTCCCAAATGCACTGGCTGCACCCAGGTTTTCACTTGGTTTAGTCAGTATGGTCGCACCCAGGCATTGCCTGAAGAAACACTGTTTCACGTGGATTAAACAGTCCTGATAGAAATTGAGTGTTCTGGGCAGCCATGTGCTGCTATTGGTCTCCCACCCTGACTGGTTTACCAGTGTTGTTATAACTAATGAGGTGCAGTAGTCAGCATGAGGGATGATGAGAGCAGCATTCAGCACACCTGCTGCTTTCCTGCTGCCAACTTTCTCATCTGCTGCAGCATGGGAGACTATCTAAGGGAAGAAGTGATGAAGAACAAATATGATCCCTTGTCTGCTGCTGATGTCCCTCAGAGATGAGAATGCAGCGTGAGGGGAGGCACAAATGCTCTAAGATCTCAGAAGGGCATCCCGAATGATTCTGAGGAAAAGAACAGGAGCCTCATTCCCATTAGTTTCATGCATACGAATTCTCTGAATTGTTATCAGTTCGGTGAGATTCACACTGGGCTTTGCTGCCCTGAATATTGGCAGCTGCAAACCATTCTCTCTCCTTGCAGCTTAAGGATGCTGATGAATGGGCACTGTCACCCTTAAGGGAGACACAGGGCTCTGAGGGCTCTCATGCTTCTTCTCCTATTAGCACAAGCTTCTTGGACAAGATGTGCTCTTCCTCCTGTTCTCAGATTGGCCATCACCAATATTAAAACTCTTGGAACAGAAATATTATGACAGTTTGAGGAAGTTCTTAGCTCTCACCCCATCTTAAAGGAGAGTGAGGTTTAGTAGGCGGCTGTATAAATGGCTTTGGGTTATGGATTTTACATGCTATAAAAATCCAACTCACTATCCAAGGTCTTAGAGTGCACTGTACTACTAAGAAGAGCATGGGAGCTCTTGTCCACACAAGACAGAAATCACTCTTGTATAAATCTTATCTAGGACACAGTTTGGAGGAAAAATCGCTGTTTGAATGTTTTATTCCAACAAACGTCTGTGTTTGCAGTAAAGTAACAAAAAGGCAGCTTTCAACTCTCACAGCTCAAACCTCTTCAGAATAGTGCAGATCTGTGAGTCTTTGAGATCCCAGAGGAGTTAAACCATGTTTTTTTAGATTCATTTGTAAGTCTATTCCCTTGGTTTTGTAATAGACAGGAATGAACGCAGTGTGTCTTAGAGCACACACTTCCTTCCTAAATGAGGAATGGCAGAAGTTTGTGTGTCTTCTGATGAATTATGCCCTGAGGTCTGGTTTCAGAGTCACATCACTGTAGCTTGAGAGCCCGAGGTCTCCACTGCCTTAGGTCTTTGTGGGCACCTGTTGAATTCAGTAGGAGTGTTCCACTGCGCTCAGGGTTTGGCTCTGTTTGCTAAGAGGATCAAATGGTTCTTTGTCTCTCCATCTACTGAGGGAGCCTAAACCAAAGTGCCACACAGTACTGGGGATGTAATGAGCTCCTCATGCTGCAGAAACCTTTATCAGCAAGTTGTCTGACATCCAGCTCCTCCTTGGAGGAACTCTGCAGGTCAATAGGTAGTAGTCTCCATGCACCCAGAAAAGCAGCTGAGCAAACAGCTTATTCCCTACATTTGTTACCACTGCCTTCTTGCTTTGGATTGCAGATGTTCTCTTGAAGTCGCATGAAGCTGCCATCTAGAAAAACAGAGAGATGAGCATCTCTGAGTCACAGAACGTTATCCAACTCTTTCTGGACTTCATAAGCTTGTTTCAATCCTAGTTTTTCACCAGCGCTCTGCAAACAGCTTCCAGGAACACGGCCCTGAGGCGCAGGAGGATCTTCATAGCTTGTGTGCTGCAGCAAGGCTGCAGAGGCTGCAGTTGCACCTTAGGTTGTAATACTGTAAGATTTATTTTGAGATCCTATCAGGAATTCACTGTGGGCTGCTCTCTGCTGAACAAAATTCATCCATCAATCTACTTCTGTGGCCACATTCCAGCCTACACTCAGGTGACAGTTCAGTTGTACTAATGATCAGCCTCGTATACGTGTTTTCCCCTTGGTCTGATTCTTCTTCTCTTATGATGATTTAATTGATTGAGCACACTGGCTCCTAGTCAAAAAGCTCTTCTCAGCTTAACTCTCACTTTTAAAAAAATCACTGCTTAACATCTCTATAATGAGACTTAGCTGCTACACCCTGCATCCAGGTGATTACTGATATATGACAGATGTATCTTGAGCTGATCAAATCAGGGGTTTAAGAAAAATGCCCTTCATCTGTGTTGCGCAGTTTGCTAATGTCTTCTGCTTGCGGTATTTTCCCTCCTTTCAGGTGACCGAATGAAGCTGGGTTAAAGAGGTTTGTGCAGAATTAGGACAGCCAGGATTTTTTTATTCCTATCCCTGTTATTGTATGGGGAAGCTCAGCATGGCACACTAGTATTGCATTCACAATGGAGAGGGACTCCAAAGCCAAACAGTTCAATTATATCCCAAAGCCTGCAATGCAATGCAGAACTGTGCAGTGCAGCAAGTTCCTCCAGTGGCTTAGGACCAACTGCTACTGTTCCTCAGTCAACAGCACTGTTCTCTTCTTTGTTCCACAGTGCAGTTGTTTCATAATACAATTGAAAGCAAATGACATAGTTTGAGGGTTTCATTTGGTTTCTTACATTTGATTCAGGTTCACTGAGAGGCCCTTTTCTCCTTTTGCTTTGTTCGGTAGTAACATTCGGTCGGGATGTGCTAATCTGCATCCAGAACTGCAGAGAATCAGGAACTGGCCCCTGAGAAACGTGGCAGCTGCCCTTCCTTTTCCCCCTGCTTCCCTAACAGAGTGAGGACTTGCAATTCATTTGAATAAAACCAAGATCATGCTTTATATGCAGAGTAGGCCACTGATTATCCTGATGCTGTGATCTGGTTGCTAGAAATAATAATACATATGAATTACATTAAAAAAAAATCTTTATAGGAGACACCAAAGTAAAATGTAATTTTGCTGGATTTATGGCTTGATCAATCACCATATTAAGAATAACGATTCCACTCTCTGACCTTGTATAGCCTCAGCTATGAAATTGGGTATGATGGTCCAAACCGTTTTACAATACAACTCTTAGCTAGTGTATGACGGTCTATTGACTGAAATACTGTCAGTGCACAAATGAGATTATAACCACAGAAGGTCTTGATTGCTTTAGTCTTTTATTCAATACACTCCTCTCTTACAAGCAACTTCTTGGCATTTTTTTCAAGCTAAGCTGGACATTTATTTTCTGACAAATGATGCATTGGTTGATTGTATAGACAGTCACTTTTCTGCATTTTTTCCTGTCTTTAGAAGATTTATCTATAATAGGACTATTGCATTTGATATCTCTGCACTGTCCAAGACTTGTACTCTGTTAATAGTCTCTCTGAGCCTTATTGGCTGTTCTGTTTTCCGGAAAGCCTGTAATAGCTGTGATGGAGAGCAGTGGGGCCTTTTTACATTCTGGGGGGCATTGTTCTGTAGCTGGAGAAGAAGTGAAGGATGGCTTTGGTGCCCAGCTTTCATTTCATTTAAATGAGCAGAATGGCTTCGCTTCCCCCATAGGTATAACAATTATTAAGAATTTATATTGCTATTCATTCTGTATGATAATGAACAGAAACTGTTTTTGCACTCTTAACCTTTGCTGTTTGGCAGAAATGAAGGAGCAACAACAGTGACTGCTATGAGACCATTTATATCCATGCTATCGTACATACTACCATGTTTTATACCTGGGGACACAATGAGTTTATGCTGTGTCATGCTTTACTTTCCCGCTGTGATAAGTAACTCATTAATGCATTTTTCACTTTCTTTTGTGCGTTTCCAAAATAGATTGATTTATCATTTAAATAAATCCACCCAGCATTTCACATACATTCTGATTGTTCAGTTAAATATTGTTTATATTTAAATATAAATATTGCCCAAAATGTAGCATTAATATTTTGCCCGCTGAAGTGCAGTTCTGTATCTTATTAAAATTTAAACAACCATTATGTACATGAAAGATTTTTTTTGTTGTAGCTTGCAAGGTGGTATAACAATAATTACCAGAGTGCATCCATCATTTTTCATTGCCTCGTTTATATCACAGGGATAAGTAACTCCAATTAAAATACCATTTTACATAAATAGATATGGTTTGTATCAAACCACAGTCTGTTTCCACTTCTGAAATTCTGGCCATAGGAAATCTTTCTCATTATTCAAACTGTATGATGTGTATTGCTTATCTTTTTGTGCTTAAAAAGACATAACTCTGCGGGCAGGCATGCCTTGCTGCAGGTTTGGCAAAGAACAAATAACTGTTACTGTAATTATCTATCAAATTTACTGCTCCAAATATTTTAGCCAAGAAACTAACTAGTGTAATGATGTTTGTTACTGACACATTATAGTTTGAGTAAGCAGAAAATGTTTAAGATTAATTTACAGCTAAGGGAATAATGGTATTTTTTGTGTTACTGGTGATCTCACTTCTAACACAGTTGCTTTTTTGCTAAATCTGCTTGTATTGTCAACCATCATGAAAAAAGACCAACAAATAAGGGAAAACTTGGTGTATTACCTTCTGACAGACAGTACTTAACTCTGCAATGAGCCAAACAGATTAAAAACCCTGCTTTCCAAAAACTGGTCCCAGTCCCAAGCTGTTCCTCCCTGCACTTCAGGTAAGGGAATATCCTCTAACCTATATTTCCTACTGTGAAATGTGTGACACATCTCTGTCTTTCCACTGCCTTTATGCAGCAGCATCTGTGCTGTTCTTTCTTGTCCACTCTGTAATGGTATTTGGCCCAGCATTCAGCTCTCATTGCACATTTGCCTACAAAGCCGAGAACAACTTGGTTCCAGAGGCTTGGTTCAAACTCATCTCTGTTACAGTCTCTGTCATTGCACACGGATGCTCTGGGCTGCTATGAGAAGTTGCTGTTTTCCTTTGGATTCAGACACTTTTGATTTCTTTACTGTTATTGAGGCAATCACAGGGGAGAGCCCTTGGTTGCTCCACTCCCATGTAGGAAGACCCCATTTCATTGCAGCCAGTTTAGGTGCTGTACCTTTGCAGTAAGGCAGCAGTCCCTGAAGGGCTGTGCAAGGCACACCGCAGAGAGGATTTGCTGCAAAGCTTTTCTGTGTTTTCAAAGTTGTTACATTCAGATTGAAAGTGGTTTAAATTTTTCTGTGCCATTCCAGGTGGCTTTTTCCACCGTTTCTGCAGAAGTTGGAACTTGGTGAACAGAGAATTGCTGGAATTCCCAGTGACTTAGAAAAAAGGCTAAATAGTAGCTTGGATCACACCACACTTCCTCAGTAATTTCTCTATTATTTCTCACCCCTAGAGCACTGCTTGTGGAGGAAGCAACGGTGAGATGCTGATCAGTGAGATGCTGAACAGTGTCATTAGGGTGAACATCAGCTATATGCAGGAAGGCGTCAATGCCTGTACATCCTGCTGCCCCTGGCGAGCATCTTACCAGATGAGCTATTTGCAAAGAACAGGGAAGTGCTTACCACACATATTTAAGCATGTGCTTGCAGTTAAGTAGGTGTTTTGGAGCTGTCCAAAATGAAGATAAATTAGGAATTTAAAGCAAATGAGGTAGAGAGCTAAGTTTTACAAACTCTTTCCTGACAGCTGCCTCACCGTTTGCTTTTTGCTTCAAGTCAGTCTGTGCTAGCTTGATTTTTCTTGCTGCTGTCGCTATGGCTAAAACCCTCTTATTTGTATCATAACTTAATCACCAGATTGCTTCTCTGAAGTGCTGAAGCAGTAGATAATGTCTGTGTTTTTATTTGTGAGGTCAGGAGCGCCAATTCATAGCTCAGGGATCATCAGCGCCGTTAGCTGACAGCAGAGTCCGTCCAGCCTGTGTTTTCTTATACTCGCTCAACAGAAAATCGATGGTGTCAGGAACATTGGGATAATTCTACTGTTACAATCAATACATGCTGATTAAACTAGTTGTGTCTGTTGGGTAATTTTGCTGCATCATAATTAGAATTATTAATTAAAAATAGGAAATCAATTGACACAAATTAAGCAAAAAAGAAATTTGCTTTATTTCTTTGACACTCTCTCCAGAGGCCTCAATAGCAGTGACAACGTGGACGTGACCAAGTGGCATTTGTCAGTTTTTTAGTGCTGTCCTAAGTTTTAAAAATTGACTGGTATAACCCTGCTAATACAGCTCCCAGGAAATCAGACATCAGATGTGTGTGTGCAAGAAGCAGATATTTGTTTTATTGCAGTCATTATTCCCTGTCTATCAAAGAGTGAAAGGCAAGAAGCTTGTGCCTGGCACCGGGAGCAGAGCGGGCTCAGAATGGAGGCCTTGGGGAGCACGAGCAGGCCCATCCCCTTATCACATTGCTTTCTGCTTTTGGTTAACAAGGATAAACAAATTGATCATTTCTGTTGTAGTTGTAATGGGCTGCCCATTGCTGGCTACTTCGCCCTATGAGCCGGTGACCTTTGTTATCTTCACAGGCATATTATGTAGGGCACTAATGCAGAGAGACCTTGGTGATGCTCTTTGCAAGGACAGCAGGAATGTAAAGCCTTCCTTTCAGTTGTTTGTGTCTCTGTTATTTCTGGAATTTATGTATTTTTTCTTTTGTGCCTTTTAATGTATGTCCAACTTTGTTTTTTTCCTGATATGCATTTTCTCTTCCTTTCCTCCTGCTCTGTGTTTTCTTTTCTCCATCTAATACTCTCCATCCTTTGCTATCTTCCTCCTGTTCTGTCTGCACACATTCATAAGAGGAGAAACGAAGTGCAAGAATACTTTAGGCCCACACATTCCTGTGTTTTGCTCAACCAACAGCCATGTTTTCTCACTGGGCTTTCACATTTCACCACTTTCATCAGTGGTAAACCAACTTCCTGATAATATCAAACTTGTATGATCTAATTGTATTTTTAACTGCTTTATTTTTGTCCAGAATACCTTTCCCTGCGTCAGAGTGCAGTAAGTACTGGATAACCTGAGAAATTCATGAGACTGAGAAATAATTCCTCCAATCTTCACAAAACACGAGATCAAAACCTAGTAAAAGTCTTAACTGCTCCACTACATCTAACTTAAAATATTTAGGGGGAGAAAAAGCCCTCAGCTATTTGATTATGGTTGCTATAAATTAGATTTGGCTAAGTCCTTAGTAAAAGAGGGAAGTATTTTCTTCTTTAATGGGGTGGTGAAATGCTGATAGGTAAACAGTGCTAAGCATTCCTGGGCCATGAAGTTAAAATTAACTGGCCTGTGGATTTAACAGCAATAATATTTAGATCGCTGCTAATTAGCAAAGTATGGTTGCCAAATGTGCTAGTGAAAAAGGTTAATATGATTGAATTCATGTCGTTTCTCTAGACTTTGAGCTGGTTTTTAAGGGATTTTTTACAATAACAGTGTTTCAGTGAAGTGTATTTCTAAGAACAGTCAAAAGCAACAGCAAATAAAAATGTCTTTAGTTTAAATGCCAGGACAGATTGAGTGGTTTGTACAAGCATCGGGAAAAGCAGAGTTGTTAAAAGTCCTAATCCAAAGACTTACAGTTCTATCTCCGGCGGGCTGAGCAAGCTGTCAGCTTTGACCTCACTGACAATTGAGAACATATGGATATCACGGAGGGTCTTTCAGATATGCTCAAGCACAACTGTAGAGTGCCTTAAAACTAAGCTGTAGAACCTTGGCATCAATAAAGCATTTTACAGAGCTGGTGTAACTAGTGAGCTCAGGCAGAGGTACTGGAGCAGAAGCGGGGATGCTGGCAGCTGCATGGGCAGAGCTGTGCTCTGGGGGGGACAGATCAAAGATCTCCCACGAGGAAAATGTTACAATAATACAGAGTTGTGAAAACAAGAACTTGGATTGACAGTTTCAAATCTTTTACACTAAGATTCAACCTGGCAGTACTTTATGGGTGGGAACTAGAAGTTCTGGTGCCAGAACAAATCTGAGAACAAAACAAGTTATAGGGCTACATTTGCAAAGCAGGTGGTGTCTTTGCTTTCACTTCAATGGGCTGTGGATCAGGATTTGCATTAGCATCTTTTCTTTTTAAGTCTTTGCTGTACTATTTGTCCTGTGCAAAGAACGACCGCCAGCGTGGCTGTCCTGCTCCTCAGCTGGGACCTCTTTCCATAAGTGAGATGCAATCAGGCAGCACAGGAGTCCGCCTGTAATTGGAGGGCAGGAAGAAATCAATTGCAAGGTTATCTTCCAAGGTGTAGATGAGCGACAATTACTATTTTTCTAGAGGCTTAGAAAAGAGAATTAGTTGGTTTATGCATAAAGCGTGCTTGTTATTGCTTGGAAGTCAAACGGTGTTTGGATTTTCAGTGAAATTCAGAGTATTTGCATTATGAGCTTATAATTCTTTTAAGAGTCTGCAGGTCTAACACGCTGAAGTCGCTTGAGTGGAGAAAGCAAAAAACAAAACCCTTGAAATCTATATTCAGTTGACACATTTTAGAAGCTTATAAAAAATAGCATTCTGTCCTGTTACTGTGTTGATTGTAGAGCCCTGAATTAAAAAATGATACAAGGCATTTTCATCACAGAGTCATCGAATATCCTGAGTTGGAAGGGACCCATAAGGATCATCGAGTGCAACTCCTGGGTCCACATGGGACCACCCAAAAAACAGACCATACTGAGAGCATTGCCCAGATGCTCCTTGAGCCCTGTCAGCTTGGGGCTGTGACCACTGCCCCGGCAGCCTGCTCCATGCCCACCACCTCTGGTGCAGAACCTATTCCTGATACCCAAACATTTTAAAATGAAATATTTTTTTCACACTGCTATTAAAATTTGACATTAGCACATTTATGCACATCCTCTTGCAAATCCTAGAAGAGCAGAGGACAGGGCGCTGCTTTCAGCAACAACCATGAACATTAGTGGCCAGAGCCATCTCTGCAGTGCATTAAGAGATTTGGTTATGCAGTACCTAACAAAGAGTATCTGTGTTGCTTTCAGCTCCTTTTAGCTCCTGTACTGCTAGCTGCCAAAGAGTCTTCCACAGTCGACTGACCTCTTGGGTTAAAGAACTGGGAAGTTGTGAAATGTAGTCTGGAAGAAGCTGATTGAATTGCCATGTTTACTGCAGTTCCTCAAGAACTTCCTTGCTTTGCTAGCAAATTTAAAAGGTTAAAAATGCATATTTTTAAAAATGATGTGCACCTGTGTTCTCAAGTCTCAGTGGGAAGTCACCTTCTTAATCTTTCAAGTGCACAGACCTAGTAATTTCCACCACCTTAACACAGATCCCCCAATTTAATTTTCTGTCTGCCTTTCAAGAGGCAGGGATAATTCTTGGGCTCATGATGTTGCTTTCAAGTCTTCCTTATTTCTGATCTGCTAGGAATGAGAGAAATGAGTCAACACTGGGGGTTTTTTTTAAGCTTTTTTTTTTCAAGATTTACACCAGCTCCCTGACAGAAAATGTTAGAATTCTGTTAGCTTGACAGAAATTAAGGATGTGCCAAATAGAAGAGTCTGCATATATGCGAGTTACAGAACAATAAAGCATTCAAACTTTTCTAGCTACAAAGTCTCTGTAAGGACAAGTCCTTCTGGTACATTATGAACTTAATTAATTTTACACTCGGCAATTTCCATTAGTGGATGTTTGTAGGAGCTCCAGTGGTGTCTGTGTGTAGTTTTACTGCCTTTTGAATCCCTCGGTTTGCAGAAAATTCTAGACCATGGCAGTCAAACAAACAAAACGCATCAGGTGCCACTGCAGCCTGTGGAAAGTCTTGCAGCAAATACTGTGCCACTTAGGCTGAGTTTTGTTTTGCTGGCTTCCAGGTGAGTGAGGAAATCAGCACAGGTCTGTAAAACCCCATGTGAGTGTTTGTGGCGATGGAAATAAGCACAGAGAAAAAAGATGTGGTCTGAGCGTCCCATGGTGCCTTAAAGAGTGTGGTGGAGCTGGGAACTGAAATGCTAGGAGTGGGAATCGTATGAACCGGAACGTTTCTGCTGAATTACTGCATATCAGCTGCACCTATAAAGGACTTGGAGATTTTCCTCAGTTTCTGTTGTGTGGTTTTCTAGTGCAAGCTGGGCCTGTTCCCCAGGTCAGCAGTGTCCCTTTGCTCTGTACCACCTGCCTCAGTTTGTCTCTGCTCAGGACGCTCGGGGAATGACACTTAGAGCAAGTGAACAAGTGATTACTGCTTTAGCCACCTTTAATTAGAGTCTAATTATACTGAATAAGCAATTATTAGGGTTGTATCCACCGTTGCAATCAGAGGGTGATGGCAGCAGAAGGGGCTGGCATTGTTTGTGCTGAGCTGGGCTCCTGCCAGCTGGATCTCCTCATGCGTGCCGCAGTCACAGCGCTGTGTGGGTGTCTCCTGAATGTCACTTACTGTCACCTTCTAGGGCTGGCTGAAACGGTGCTGGCCAGGCTGCAGGTGCTCCTTCCTCAGGAGGTCTGAGTCCTGCACCAGCCTCACCTTCAGCCTGCATACAGCGATGTTACCTGTACCGATGTTGCTGATGAGAGAGAGAAAAATACATTACAAATTAATCTCTCTTTACACAAAAAAATAGTTTTTCGTATGTTTAATTCAGCGTAGAATTATAAATGTAGAGAAAAAATATGAAGTGTAACATAAATTTAGACTTTCAAAACTGGACATAAATTTAGACTTCAGAAATTGGAGCTATTCTGTCTCCATGCTGCCACTTACTTTCTAGATAGCTCTATAGTTTAATGTAATTTGACTGACTCTATAAAAGACCATTCTATAAAAAGGTGATAAAATATATTTTCTAGCCCATAAATGCACCATGAGGATTTAGCCAGTGTTTGCATGGGACTTTGTCGACAGAGGCAGTTCCAGTCCAAAAAAACCTGCACATTTTGATCTTACTGCACAATTTAGAACCCAAATTGTTGCGTATTCGTTTTTCTACACCACCCTACTTTGAATTTTATCTAGTAATGTACTCAGAATAATTAATTATTCAACTAATAATTATCCATTCTGAATAAAACAACTTGATTACTAAGCCTGATGATGAAAATCCAGCCAGGAAAGAACCCTTTCAAACACAACAACATTCTGCAGATATCCTTAAATATTAAAAGGGTGAGCTATATTTAGTAAATTCTTCCGAAGGGGAGAAGAACGGATGCTAATTTCCTGTGTCATCAGATTTGCGTGTGGATGTCAGCAGCATTCCTAAACCACCACCTACCCCACAGTCACCACGCACACAGCACCAGGTAGCGTTTGATATTTCCCTGGGTGGTTCCTGTTTATCAGCAAGCAAAATGGTCTGCTTTGGGGTCATGTCTTTCTCATTGATTATTTAATATTTGGTGTGTGCGTGCGCTGTTTGTTCTGCTCAGTTACTCATCGGTGAGCAGAGAACCTTGCTCAGCAAAGGAAAGAGGAAAGTTACGGCATCAATGTGATTTTGCAGATGGCACTAACTTGACTTGCTGTGGCCAACCTCAATCAAAGACCATTACAGGCAACAGGAAGAAATTCCTTGACTGCAGAGGGCACTGGATGGGCCCGCGATGCTTGTGATGGGCACTGTACAGAGTGGTCAGTGGGTAATTTTGATGATTGCCTCATCTGAAATCCTTCTTTTTCCTTTTAGCTTTTTAAAATATAGCTCTGCTGCCAGTAGGAAAGTGGAGAGAGCCGAACATTATAGGAATTCTGGCAATTAAAAACCTTAATGCACAGATGCTGTCTTCTCCTCCAGCAAAATCCCATTTGCTTGCCTGCTGCCATCCAGCCAGGAAGGCACGTATGTCTCTTTTGCTTTTTACTTTTCAGTGACAGTTGTCACTAAGAAAGAGAAAAATTAAATGAATCCAGAGATAAAGCTGCTTCACGTGGGCAGTTCCTCGGACTGCTAAAAGCGAGACTGAAGCCCTCAGCACAGCACTGCAGAGGCAGCACTGGAGCTGCTGCAGGAGTTTTCCGGGTTTCTTGGGAGCTGACCCACTGGTAGTGCTCCAGGCACGAGCACGGTGTTTGTAAACAATGAGGAAAACACATGCAGCATGATGATTTACTGTTTTCTGACTGCCTGACATTTGATTGCTTAATGCACTAATCCGCAGTGGTGAAACTGTTCCTGGAGCACTGGCTTCCATATGGTTGTGATTTTGTCAAAACATTTCAGTTCAGCAAACCCAGAGCTGATTGTGAGGATGAACAGTTTTGATTATCCTGTTTTTCAAAATGTAAAACAGTTTAAGAATTGTCTGTGTTTAACATCATAACAAAAAGTTTCATTTCCCAGTTTAGAGCAAGTTCTGGTTTGGAAACTGGCATTAATTTATGCTTCTGTGAACAGCATTTGAACATGTTCAGAAGACAAAATATCAAGCTTTAGATATCTGATCTCAATAATTTATGAGACAAGTCTATATCTTCCTCCTTGGCTTTCCAGAAACAAACTGAAGCGCTGCCATAGGACAGTATGTAGAGGAAGCTACAGGAGGGCAGTCAGCACTGAGTCTTTATTTTCTGCTCTGTGCTTTGGGGCTTTTGCATTCTGTCTCTGCTGTGAGCGCAGACTGCTGGCTCAGATTATGAGACCTGTGGCTGCTCTGTGCTCAGTGTTAGCATCCTGAGCAAGTGGTGCAGCTGTGGTGCAGCCTGTAGTGCTGTGTAGGACAGTGGGATTTTACTGCACGTACCTCTGGTGCTCCTTTGGTCCTCTGGTGTGTGTCGTTTGCCATCCATGCCCACCGAGAGCCATCTGTGCTTTGGCTCCTGGTATTGAAGCTATGCAGTATTTTTCTGCCTTTCTGAGTACCTTTTTCTTAGCAGAACATCCGAAATCTTGGTGCCCCAGGACAGTGGAAAGAGGGGCTACATTCCAGTATTTCAGTCACCAGTCCCTTAAGTATTTCTTGCAGTGGTTTAAGGCTTGTTATTTTCTATTGATAAATATATTAAATAGGTTTTTCAGAGGCTGTGCCAGTCCTCACAGTGTGATTTTGATGAGTGAACATTCTGGTTTTTACTGGGTTACATAGGGCAACCCTTCTTTAAAACACTGCTTCTTTTCATGTGCCTTAAAGGGACATTACTATTAATGGTTTATTGTAAGAGAAAGACAGCCGTGCATTTAAGATATCTTGAAGACATTAGGTAACATTAAAGAGCCATGTGAAGATTCAAGTGTGCCTAGAAGAAAAGAGAACAGCGAGCAGCTTGCGTTGGATACCTGCACATAGCTTTTTGTGAGCCTTTGAACTGTTTCAGATATAAAAGACACCCACATTTCAAAGGCCACCAGGCCTTCTGCTGCTCTAATTCTTTCCTGAAGTCCTTAGGTAACAGAATTCTCACTAGGGAAGATAAGATTTTACCTAGGTTCACTTACTGGGGCAGAACAGCCTTTAAGCTGATGTTATTTGTCTGGAAAGCAGTGCTCAGGCGGTACGGATGAGATGGGCTGTGGGATGGGGAAAGAAGCAGATTTTCCTTTACAGCTGCACTGCTGGAAATAAAAGCAAGTTTCACAATCCACAGTGCTTACTTTGGGTTTCAGTATCAATGCAATAAAATAAAATGCTTATTGACCACCTTAAAAATGGCTGGTGAGGCAGTGCTGTGTTACGCTATGCATGAGGGATGTGCATATACGTCCGCTTGAAGGTGAATCTTTATGGTATGATTTGAAGCTGGGTCAGTAGCTGCTGCATTTCTCCCTCACACTTATCTTGATAGCACCATTTTATCCACCCATCGGCCAAGCCTTATTGCTCATGTCAATTTGCATGGTGACCTGTGCAGTCAAAGGCAAAGGGCTGCATGTGTCCCTGTGTGGGGATGGGAATGACAAGGAACATACTCTGGCTAATCTAGTGGCAAGAAGATATTCTTCTTTAAGCACTACTTTAACTGTGAATAAAGGTATATTGCATATCTGGCAAAACATCAGCAGGGTGACCTTCTGATGCTCAGTTTATGCACTGTGAATAAAAAAAAAAGGAGCTGAGCTCGTCTCCCTGAGAGGTTTGCTAAATGGAGTCAGTCCCACTTGATTGCATGTGGCCAGCTCTATGCTGCAGTCACAGAACGTGGGAAGCAGTTGTCAGTGGTCAGAGCAGCACGGGCTCATCGGGTGCTGAATGTTGTCCCCATGCACCATGCAGGGAGCTTGGTGGGCATCCAGCACAGCAGCCACCAGCATGGCCCCGTAGGTCTGTGCTAAGCTCTAGCAGAGCCAACTGCTGCTAATAAATGGAGATAGTGAATGGGTTTGTTTCTGAACCCATCTCTGCTTTGCTAAGCACTCTGCTAAAGGCCATACAGAGAGGGCAACTATCTTAATACTTGCACAGAGCATTTTCTAAGCCTTTCGACTGTACATACCAGACACAGATCCTAATTTCCTCCCTCTGTTTCTGTGCGGTTTGCTTTGGATCACTTCAGAGCGATACTTTTGCAGCCTCTCTGATTGCCCCTGCAACACTTGGCTGCTAAAGGGTGCCTGAGCTCTTTCCCTGCACCTGTTCTGCAGTGCTTTAGGCATTTCCAGATGTGTTTCTACCCCTTCATGCAGGCAAAGCTGATAGTACTCCTGAGCAGAGGCATTACAGGGAAATTTCATGGTATGGTCAATGAAAATGTCAAATCCATTGTAGATATTAAAAGAGAGAGAGGAGGTTTTAGCTGGTTGGAAGGCAGAATTTGGAAATAAGCTCCTTGCAGATTCTATTATTACGAGCCCGGCCTAGACAATAATAAGTATTGATGGAAGTTTTGCCAGAGCAAAGACTGCTGGGTTTCATATGGGGGAAAGATAGTATCTTCATTTAGTTTTATTGGACTCCTGATACTCTGCCCATGTATTTTTTAATTCACCACAGTAAAATTCTAATTAAAGAACAGACTTTGCCTCCCATTAATATGACACTAAAAAAACCCAATACATTTTAAAGAATGCAGCATCTTCTCTAAAAAAATTATAATGAAAAGCAGCCAGTGCTGTATAGAATGTTGTCGCTCCCTTATGAAGCGTTTCATGATTCTAAATTCCTTGTAACATCGAGACTGTCAGTGGAGTTAAAGGCTCATTAAGCTGAGCAGTAATTTCTGCAAAAAACAGGAAGTCTTCTCAGAGGTTTTTTTTTGTTCCAATTTTCACTTCTTTTGAAGCCTCTGTCAAAATAGCTCATGCTGGAAGTTATGAAAACAACACTTTGCTATCTATCAGGAGAAGATGCTGTTTCTTCTAAAATATATCGAGTTCATTATGGGATTTGATGAGGCAGACATCCAGATAATTCTACTTTTCCTTGGCTTGGAGTGATTTGGTTTTCATTTGTCCAGAAAGAAAACGCACCTCCAGGTAACGGTGCTGACCGTTCTGCGGAGCGCAGTGGGGGTGTTTGGAGAAGGATCACTTTGGAAAGAAAGCAGTCCCCAGAGGATGCTGAATAAACTGCGGGGTCTCGAAAGGGCTGTGATTGAATTAGGTACCACATGTTGGAGAGTCATTGACTAATGCGATCATCATCGGAGATTGAATCATGACCTAAATCAGCCACATGGTTCTTATCTGATTCAGACAATGAACTTCAGAGAGAATCAGTAGAATCTTCCTTGAAGGATGAGAAACTGTCCTCCTGTCCCTAAGGGAAAAAAAAAAAAGTAGATTAATTTCCTCCTGTAAGTAATAATCTATCCATTTGGGGGAAAATCGGCTGATGTTCCCTCCCCATCTTTTCCTTTCATTCTGATGAAGACTGATATATAAACTTGGAAAACTAGGTTGTCTGCAAGTTCTGTCAGCCTCAGATTAACCTCCGGGTTTTTCCACTTGGGCTGATAGTTTTACGAATGCCTATTTACACATGCAAAATAAATTCTCTGGGCGGTCTGAGGGATGTAAACATCGAGACCGGTATTTCCTTTGTTGTAGTGGTGTGTGCTGTGACTGAAAGTCTGGCGTTGGAGATAAAAATGCCAGTGAGTTCAGAGCATACACCATCACACAGAAAGCCATGCGTAGGAACCTTAGGGCTGCAAAGATACGAGCTCAGAAAACAGAAACTGCCAGGGCTTGTAGACAGTAGCCTGTGCTCACACTGGGAAAGACAATATCATGATTCATAGACACAAACACTGAATTACTGCGGCCCTTCCAACCTTTAATCTGACATTTTCTGATTTTCTGTGACACCAACTTCATAAGTCAGATGTTTTATTTATATATGGTGTTCCATAGTTTGTTTGCTTTTCCCCAGAAAGCAAATGGAAAACGCAAAAAAATTCCATCAAGAGTGTCATGAGGATGCTAGACGTGTTTCATCAGCATGGACCAGAACAAACCTCTGACATGTGGGTAATGGGCTCGCAGGAGATGTCTGTCATCCTCTCTGTGGACCGCTTGCTGCACACAGATGAAACAGCCGGTGGCCCATGGCTGCTGCTAGGAGCAATCGTAAGAGAAGTCCAGCTCAGTACCCAAAGACTTTAATTACAGATAGCTTTTAATATAGATGAAATCTTTGAAGATTAAAGCTAATGAATTATCTGGAGATGGCATCGAGTATCTGCAAGTCGCATTTTTTATAGCTGGGTCAGATACAGGTGGGTTCTTACTGAGGCACATCCCCTGAGTGTGGCACAGTGCTCTGCCAAGTGCCAGGTGCTGCTCTGTGCACGGACAGGGTCCCAAGTCGTTGCTGAAAAGGATTAAAAAATGAATTGTAACCAGCAGAAAACTGCTAGTTTAGTTTACTGTTCTAAACCCATATCCCTTTCCCCGCCAGCCAAAACTGGAAACAGTAATTTCTGCCTAACAGAGAATTTGTCAGGAGCCACACATAGAATCTAAATGGCATTTGCAGCAAGGTTATGTATTAAAAATTCTTCTAACCTCACTGTCACCCAATGCAGTATTTATTTACAAAAATCCAGCTTCTTTATTGTTGTGGCAGTTATGGAACCTCATTTGTAACACCTGAGGAAGGCAACTTGATGCATGGTATCTTCATGCAGTTAGGAAAAGGAAAATCAGCTGCAGCTTAAGCAGTGTGGCCTAATCCATCTGCACCCACTGGTGTATCTGTTGTATAGAGGATGTTTTCTCCTTCCAAAATCTCAGAATTTGAATGTTGGTCTCTAAGCATTTGTAAAAGCACTTTTGAATGGAATTTCTGTAAATCTGGGTTATTTTGAGGACAGCCACGGTCCGTAAACATGTGTTGGAAGCTCTGAGGATAAACAGTCTTACAAGATAAACATTTTTTTGGTTTAGAATCAAGCAGATCAGCAAGTAACTTTGCAATATACTGGCAGATTCCTTTCGCAGTGTGTGGGTATTTTGTGCAGTGCCAGCACGAGGGATGCATTGCGCGGCTCAGAGCCAAACCCCGTGATCTGTCACTGCGAGAGGATTCCCTTCTCACAAGCCTCGTTTCAAACCTATGGCAGCCTTGGCTTCCGTTTCCAAAGGTGTTGAACTGTGCCAAAATGAATCATGTTTGTACCATGAAGAGACATCAGCGCGATACAGGGGCTATGATTTTCCTATTGGGCTAAGTACAGGGAATAAAAAAGCTAATTGATTATTTTCATTATTTATTCGCTACATCCAGGCACGTGTTGTAGCTTTTGCTGTTTCTTCTCCTGGTTTGCATTAGCTTGGCCAACCATTTTAAACCCAGTCAGATTCCAAAACTGAATTAGAGGTGGAAAAATAGAGTTTGGGTTGCATTTCACCTTTATTTGTACCCACAGACTCGTCATACAGGATTACAGCTATACCAAGGGGAAATTCTATCCCTAATTTCAAAAAGGTTCTAACATAATCCATCTTAAAGCACATCTTCGTAGGTTTAGTAAGTTCATTCGCTTTATTGTTTGCCTTTTTTAAAGGGTAGCATTTAAACATCTCAAACTTAATTTGGAAACATTTCAGAACATTGATTGTTGACTATGACCTACAATATGTGCTTCATTCATTGCAAATTTGCAGAAAGTTCCTTTAAAGAATGGATTCATCAAAAATGGCCATCAGGCAATATGGTCCCAAGTCCTCAGACTGAGAAAAGCAACTGCTGGAAGTTTTCAGCCATGAATTCTTCACTGTTGATGAGCGTCCCACTGTCTTTGCACACCAGGAGTACAGGACTGGTCACTAACTATAAAACTTACACATACAGGCTTGTGCCAGTAAGAACAAAATGAGCATGGGTTGTAAGACCACAGATTCTGGTCCTGCTGTGAAACAAGATGCTGTGATGGAAAAGCATTGGAAGAGCACTTCTGATTCTCTCATTGGGTTCATTCCCTTGATACTCAGCATGCCTTCCTTGGAAGTCATTTTATTTATCTGCTAAGTTGTCAAATTCATGTGTTTGCTTCATCTATGTCCAACTTTCATTGCTGCCCTAAATATTGAGCAGCTCTGTTGACCCAGAGTGCAGCAATTCACTAATTGTTCCCGGGGGGGAGTGTAGTCATTCAGGAGGGATGCAGCCCATCCAGTGTGTCCTCACTGTGTATTTTACAGGACCAAGCTGGTGACTGGACAACATGCACAACTACAGCACAACACACGCAGCACTGCCTGCAATGAGCCCTCGCTCCAGCAAGCACTGAGGCTCCGGGGTGGGGGCACATATGTGGAGAGAAGGAAAACACTTTGTGCTGTATTGAGCAACCTTTCCTCGGAGGGATGAATCTTTCACCTGTCACACTGCCTTATGCAGACAGCAGTAATTACGCTTAGGCAACGAGCATCATCCTTTACAGAGTTATTTTCATTTTTATTGGTGGCAATTAATCTCCAGTCATATTTTTGAAGGAGAATAAGTGAATAAGTTGGCACGTTTGCCAGGCACTGTTAGCACGTGACCTGAAATATGGCAGCTCCCTTTAATGCAGCACCTCCCAGGAGAGTGCTAGCTATTCCAGACTCATCCCTCTTGGTATTGACAAACACACATGGAGTCTAAAGGGAGCATTTGTACCTTCCTGGCATCACCACTCTCAGGTTGCTTTTCTTATTGATGGTATAGTTAAAGTCTCTGTATCATTTTGACGTTTTTAATGGCATATGCATTTACAGCGTAGCTCTTGTGTAAGCTTTAATCAGTGTTCTGTTCACATGTTGTTGCTATTATTATTTATCTCTATTATGGTAACACAGAGAGGCTATCAACAAGGGTAGAATTACACTGTGCTAGGCTTGGGTTGTATTTAAAATGGTCTCCCTGTTCACACAGTAGAGGTGGTGCTGACGATGGCTGCCATGGCACTGAGGCTACTTGGCCCAGTATCTCAGGAGCTGGAATCACCATCCCACTCCAGCTGGGATTTACCATACTGATGTACATTGCAAAAAGGCACTGAAGTCTTTGGTTTCCTTTGTTTTTAAATTTTCTAGCTGGAACTACTAGACCTCAGTCCCATGGCTGTTTACACACTTGAGTAGTCTCGTGGTCCTACTGAGATCAATGGAACTACTCCTAAGAAGAAGTACTCAGATTGAGGTGATCAGCTCTGTGTCTCTATCTTTGGAATGGTACAAAGGTTATTTACTGCAGTGCAGATCTACGTGTTAGCACAGAATAAATATCACGTAATGCCCCAGTGAAATCACACAGGTAAAGAACTTACTTGCAACCCCACATTCTGTCACAGCATTATGAGACTTGAGGGAAATAAAAGGAAAACAACAACAACAACAACAACAACAACAAAAACCCAAGAATTGATAGACTGAGCAACAAAGATCTTATTTTCATGATAGGATACTGCAGTGTAAAATCAAGTGAACATGATATTTCATTATCACAAATTTTACATTAGTACTGTGCCAATGAACTTCACTCATTTCCTCTTGCAATTAATCAGCAGTAGATTAAGTGATACTGCATGAAATGGCCCTGCTCATTGTGACCTGCACAGGGCTTGAACTGACAGCTAAAGCAGAAAATCTTTATCATCTGAGGTAAAGACTTAAATCTAGAAGGGGCAACCCATCACTGTGTTGGTATGATCCCATCACTAGAGAGAAAATGGGATGTTAGCCCTGGTTATACACCAGTGCTATGGCTTGGGTTTCTAACTGTTCAGAGAGCTGCAGTCAAAGCGTGCTTGCAGTTTTAGGAACATAAAAAGGAGTCTAGCAACTGCAAGGGCAGTATCAGGCATTGTAAACGTGACACAGTAAAAGCCCCTTCTTTTAGTTGTGTTTTTCTCTGTGTCTTCCATGAGCACTCAGATGTACTTTAATCCTCATTTTATGTCCTCTCACTAATAAATCCCCATGAAATTCACATTCTTAGTTGCTATCTGGTATGCCAAGCTGTTTTATTTCACAGATAATTAAAACATTTTGGCTAGCTACTTTGGGCTAAACATACTGAATGGTGCAGTGTGTGCTCGCTGATGCCTTGTACTTAGAAGCCTTTGGAAATTCTGTTTGTCAGCTGGTTTTCTGGTCACTGCAGGCTTCTTCTCTTATCCAGATTTGGATTTTTGTTGTTTTTTTTTAAGACTTTACAACCACTCAGAGGAATTCCTGCTCTTTCCTGGAACATTTTTTTCTTCCTTTTGCTTAGATCGTGGGTTGAAATTTGGTGCAGGAAGAAAGGAAGTGTGTGACCAAATATAAGTAGTAAATAAGTGTTCAAATAAAGGGCTTACATAATGGAGTTATGTTTGGGGCAGACACTATAAGAGCTAAAAAAGATGCTTGTGCTGGTGCTGGGAAATATTTTTCCCATACTACAGAACATTTCACTTCCTTTCAGTGAGAAAAACACAAACCAAGCAGACAAGTCTGATAGTTGGAGCATTTATGTGCAATATGGAAGACAAGGGAATAGCTCACATCTTCTAATGAGAGTTATTATTTGTGTTATGCCAATTAATTGCACTTGGAGTTACATCAGCCCAGAGCAGCTGCCCTGGCAGTCAGGGCTCTATCGCTGGCTGAGGTGAGGGGAGCATCACGTTCCTGGATCAGGAAGGGTCAGCTTTGATTCCTGCACTTCACTTCCCCACACTAAAGGATGCTGCCTACGCTTGTAAGCTCCAGGTCCTTGCCCTTTGTGGAGGCGCAGAGCTGCATCCCTTGATTTTCAAGTTCTGCTGAAAAGAGATCTGTATTTCTGGAATGGAAATTGCAGGGAAACCCCATCAGCTCCAGCAGATTTGCTTCCTGCCCCAGAGGGCTTACAGAGCCTTACCAAGTGTCTGTGTGAAATAAAGATAGATCGCCTCTTCCACAGATGCACGGTAATAATTTAAGACTTATAAAGAGTAAGATTTTGTTTGCTTGGCTCCCAGTGGCGTTAGTGAGAAACTCTCATCCCTGGCAGTGGAAGAAATGAGGCAAAGGAGTAAACTGCCTTGCATGAGGTGCAGGGTTATGTACAGGAGCACGCTGCACACTCTGCTTTCTGCAGCACACAAAACCACACGTGCATCCTATAAACCCCTGCAGGTCCTCGTGGAGGCTCTGGAGTTGTCTTTTCGTGGGTTTATTCTGGTCTTTGATGTTGTTGCTCAGGAAACACACATTTGTGAGCTGACGATGAGCAGCGCTAGTTGAGTGGGATCTCCTTCTATTCCTTTTCTGCTGAATATTCTCCGGCTGACCAATGGCTATCTGACTTCCCAAGAAGAGGGATAAAAAGCATGCCAGAGTTAGCTGAGAAATACCATTGTCCACTGTGGGTTTATAAGCATGTGCTGTGAAAGAAAAGGGCTCTGAAATTTCTTGGACACGAGTTTCTGGCTTACATGGTGTTTATATTTGCATTGCTAAGTCTAGAAATGGCCATCCAGGCCTGAGAAGCAGTGTGTCACCTGGGGATTAGCTTACATGTTTGCAAGTAAAAGAGTTTGTGAAGACAGCTATGTCGATGGGATTACACACTCATTTCCTGCATGGCAGAGGATTTTACACTGGCAGAAGAGTTTCTGCCAATATAATTGAAGCCAGCTCCGGTTCCCAGCTGTACTGGGAGCGTGGTCTGTAACTGAGTCTTTAGCAGCAATTCTGCCAGTAACTGCATTCTGAGCAGCAGGCACCGCTGTACTGACAGGTTGGGAAGTGCAGGGTGGGACTCAAAAAGAAATCCTTGTTTTTCTTCTGACCATTTATGGAGGAAGCTTTAACCCCTGGCTGTTCCCTTGGAGCTGTCTGTTAGTATGCATAAATATTACACGTGTTTTTTGCAGGTGCTGATTACTGTTTCTATAGCAAATCAGGATCAAGCTGCTTCTGTACTTCTGATTTCCCTCTCATCCTGGGTATGATCAGGCAGGATTGCCATGTGAATGGTTCTCACTGTGCCTTAATGTGCTCTGTAAGAGAATCTGCCCTCCATGTCAATGGCCATAGCCTTGGGAGCCCTTCTCTAGTGCTAGTACATGCTGTTAATGGCACCAGAATTACCTGATGTACACACTCCATACCTTCATCCCTTTGTCTGGGTTAAGAAATCCTGACTCCAGTGTTGTTTTCTGCCGTGCTATCTCTTTACTCCAGAAGAAAAAAAAACCCAACACCATCAAAGGAGATAGCCTTCTTTAGATGGTATTTATTATCTCAAGGGAACAATGCAAAGAAACAATATTTGATGACATTATTAAACCTACAGGTTTTGCTTGGCAATTCTACCTGCCACTGACTGCACTGTAGTCAGGATGTGATCCTCTGCATCTAATTCCACTATAAATTCATTCCTTCCAGCTATCTAAGGGCACTAAGAAACAGGATATTAAAAGATTTAAGTTCTGATCCTATAAAGGTGTTAAACAAGTCCTCAAATCTAGGTGTATAACTGATGCTGCTGTCTCCTTGCATGCTGAAGTACATTGCTGGCTCAGGGGCTGGGTTTAGAAGGTTTGAGGGCTCTTTAGAATGATGCTGCTTTCTGTTAATGTCTCTTTGCCCACTCGCCAAGGGCCAGCGGCTGCAGTGGGATGGTTGTGCCACACTGACCTACCCATCCTGCTCAATGTTTTACAGGTTGCGATAGCGATCACTGGGGACCGCACTGCAGCAACCGGTGCCAGTGCCAGAACGAAGCCCTCTGCAACCCCATCACAGGCGCCTGTGTCTGCGCAGACGGGTACCAAGGCTGGCGCTGCGAGGAGCTCTGTGAGCCCGGGAGCTACGGCAAGGGCTGCCAGTTCCAGTGCCAGTGTCACAACGGGGCGACCTGCGACCACGAGACGGGAGAATGTCACTGCGCTCCTGGATACACGGGGGTGTTGTAAGTTCAGTGATGGGTGTACTTCACCCTGCATTGTTTTAACAGCTTTGCTTTGGCTGCTATTAATGCGATGAGTAATTATCAGAATTTGCACTATCTGTATATTATGCACTTTCCTTTGCAGAAATCAGGTAACAGAATTTCAGAGAGGCTAAATAATAACAGGAAATCTCTGTTATTTGCTGCTAATGATACCTGTCTGCATACCAAAATAGATCTTACTGCTAAAATGAACTCAAAACTCCATGACATTTCCCAACAACTGTGGCTACAACAGCTGTAGCTGTTCCTAATTTCAGTGTGTGAGTACAATCCAAATTGCAGTTCAGTTTTTTTAAGCGGTTGGGCATCCTGCTCGTTAGCAATCCAGTGCAGCATCAAATGGGACTTACCATCCCCAGTTTATTTGGCTTTCTATCTAGCAGAGGAAGCATTACTGGTAACTATATGAGCTTACTATCTAGGGGGTAAATTTTCAGCGTAGTGAGGAGGGATTTAGCGGTGTGATTCCTATTAACTTTAACGAGAATCGTGTAGCTAAATCCCCAAATACCACACAAAGTTTACCAGTAGGATTCACAAAATCTGCATATTAATTTTAGGACAGCAAGAAATAGTTCCTTGTTTAAAATTGCCCACGGTGTAACATCAGTACTCATTAGAGATCTTTCAGTAGTTTCAGAAGTAATTATGCTTTTCAGAATTATTTAAAGGGAAAAGATAATTTACTCACTGAATTTGGCTGGAGATCTATTACAGGTGACTTAATATTTCTGCAGTCTAATAATAGTTGTTGGCCCGCGTGAAGAAGGTAAAAAATAAAGGCAATATTAACCC
Organism: Gallus gallus; assembly: GCF_016699485.2. NCBI lineage: Eukaryota > Metazoa > Chordata > Aves > Galliformes > Phasianidae > Gallus > Gallus gallus. Next base: position 18,284,591 of record NC_052541.1, on the reverse strand, counting down.
TCATAAATAAGTGATATACTTTTTGAATATTTTATTTAGTACCTGATTTCCTCATAGCCTTCTGACCTCAGTCCTGAAAGCACTCACTGCTAAATGTTCCGCATGCTATTAGGACTGGTCCCATTGACATTAGCATGTCTGTGCTCAGCAGGAAGTACTTGTATGAACATCCTCATCAGAGAACAGCCACATACTGGGAAAATGTAGAGTACTGTCGGGGATATGAGAGTTGTCTTATTGAAATAGGTGGAATTTGGTGTATGCATAACGATTGCACACATGCATCAGCCTTACAGCATCAGACCTGCGTTGTGGATTTTCCTCTTTTACCGTTTCCTGCAAGTTCTTTTAAATGACCCCATTGGTTTTTGTTTCTTCTCTCTCCACAAAGCTGTGAAGAGCGCTGTCCCCCCGGGAGTCACGGAGCTCAGTGTGAGCTGCGCTGCCCGTGCCAGAATGGAGGGGTCTGCCACCACATCACTGGGGAGTGCTCCTGCCCTGCTGGATGGACGGTATGGCACTTGTTCATTTAGAGGTTGGAACGAGGAGTTAATTGCTTACTGTCTCAACAGATGCCTACCCTGTGTGCTTGTGGTATATATATTCTATTTCTTGCCATGAGGATCCCACAGTTCTGAAACTGGGGCCTCCTTTGTTATGCTTGCACAGCACTTATGCACCAGCCTTTGGTAGCTACCTTCAAAGAGTTAAACAAACAAATTAAAACTACTCATTGCTCTTCTGCGTGGGAGAAGAAGAGAGGAAAAATGGCCTATGCAGTTCTTTGAAATATCCCTGCACTGTTAGACACTGCCCTCACATGGGTCACATGGGACAGAAAGCTCAAAGCCCAACTCGGCATTGTCAAAAGCACCGTACTGTTTCCCTTTCAGGAGAAAGGGAGAGAGAGAAGTCAAGGAGAATGCAGTGGCTCAGGGAGTCTTTAAAGCAGAAGGAATGTACGCAGGGAGACAAAGACCAGTTCAGCATCCAGTCCTTACTCAGGCAAAATTTCCTTTGATTGCAGTAGATTTGCTTGCATTAGTGGTTGCCCTGGAGAGAGCAAATTACCCTAACCTTTAATCCTCCATGTCAAGAAAGCAAGGCCAAACATTTTAAAAGTCCTTAACTTTATCAATAACGTGATAATTAACTCTCTTGGGGTTTGCCAAGTCTCACAGGCCTACATACCATTTAGCTGTGCTAAGTCTCCTGGCATTTTTCCCATACCGGACAATTAGTTTCTTGGCAATCTTGCTGGATTTTAATGCATGCAAGTACTATGGCTTTTTATTTTAATACAAGGAAGACCCTGATGTCATCATATATCCGTAGCTTCTGTTATGGGCCTTATACCCATTAAAACGTCTGTGGACTGAGAGATGTTTATATTCCTTTAGATTAGTGCAGCAAATGTACCTCCATTTAGCTTCTCAAGAAGCATTTCAAATAACAAAATAGTTGGAACTTTTCAGAACCTAAATAAAGACAATGGCACCTTGCCTTGAACTGGCATTTGGTGGAGGGAAACAAAAGGTTCTTTCCTAGAGTACTGGAGTTAATGCAGTAGGTAAGCAAATCAAATATTTTGAGGGCCAGTCAGCCCATTCTAGCTGTTTGTTTAAGGACTAATTACTAAAGCGATTTACATTAAAATGTCACTTTTAGGGTAAATTTTTCTGTCTCCCTTATCTGCTTTAAACCGATATTTCTGAGGTTCAAGGCTATTTTTCTGTACTCTTCCTTACTTGTATTTTATCAGGAATTATCTCTCTCTTTTTATTTTTAGGTTTTTGCAAATTTACAAAATCGCTGAAGAGATTAGAGAATATCAGAATAGAGCAGGAAGTCTTTAGATGTCCTTTAGGATGCAGCATAGATCCTAAAGAAGAACCACAGCACTGGGGCTGTACAACAAAAGTGGTCGTGTATTCCGGCCCACTTCTTCCCTGTCCCTCACAGCTTGGAGTTTGTCCTCTGCATTTTTAGTGGCCAAGAGAGACTTTCCTGAAAACTGTTTTGTTGGTTGCTCAGTCCCCAGAGAAACCCCAGAGTTAACAATTGATGTCTGAAACAAGTCTAACTGAAAATTGAAAAGAGAGATCAGGTATTCTGGGGGAAGAAACTGAAATTATAAGTAAAAGCACTCAGCTTGTAAATGTTGAGATGTTAAGTATAAAGTGTCTCTCCAGGGCTTTAATGAAAAGTTGGTAATTCAGTACACAGAGAGAGAAAAACATTCTTTCATGCTATAATTTTAACTCTTGGTGGTTGGAATGGTTTGTGAAGTGAGACACAAGTGGGCTGTAAATGAGCGAGAGATGGGAACAGTCACTTTATTTCACACCATAGATAGTCTTTGACATCCGGAATTTTACTTGCTGATTTTCAGGCTTGAGAATGCATGTATGTATTGAATATACCATCATATTGGAAGTAGAGAATTCTCTCTGGATTTATAGAAGTGCAAATCCACTTGGATTTTATTGCTGCTGGAAGAGCTGTGGCTATTATCCTTTCCTTGGGTAGATTTATTAACAGCAGCTCAGTTCCCTTAGGGACTTGGTTGGCTATGGGATATGGAAAGGTAGGCAGTGAACAGGACGAAGTTCCGGGGCTCTTAGGTTCTTCCTTGGGTCTGCCATCTTCAAAGCCCAGTTCTTTCATTACTGGTAATATTCCTTTCCTCCTGCTTCCTCCCACCCAGTGCAGACTCTCCTGGAAGCATAGCAAGTTATACAAACTGTGTCCCAGGAGATTTCACTGTCTCATGGGTTTCTTACCAGGAGAATGGTGGTGAATGAGTCAACGAAATGTGGCTTCTTGCACACTACAACGATGGAGTTTTTCCACTTATACATATCTGTGGGGCTGGCAGTTAGTGGGTGGCTGCTTTAGGGCCTCATCAACTATTTACAACCTTAATTCTATACATATTTCTCATTTGCAGTATTAAATCCTCCAAGCACTCTCAGGAAGTGGGGAGGGAAATAAAATGCAGGTTTTTACAATGCTTCTCAGAAGCACTTTTGAAGGACTAGATTTCCACGCTCAGGAAGGCAGCAATCTTTCGTTGCATGACAAAGCATTTATCACTGGCAACACACCGTTTGATCCCAGGTCCCATTCTCAAGGCTCTGCACCGTGTTGCTTTGTATCACATTCTGCTAATCACTCCTTCCTCATTCCCTGAAACAACTGCACTTAACGAAGCGACTATGCTTTGCATTTTTGTCCGGTTTCCTTTCTGCCATGGATTTTTAACATGGGACAGAGGGCTGAAGAAGAGACAGTAGATCTGAAAAAGAAGTTCTTTTCTGTGCTGCAAAAATTGTAATAATACAGCACGAGATGTCAAAAGCAGAAGCTGATGTGATCGGGGCCTTAAAAAAGCTGCTGATGGGGTGAAGTTTGTGGATTAGATGTATAAGCAGCAGGAAATATTGGTCTGACATTTGATCCTCCAGAGAGGGATGTTTTGGATTCCCTTAGTACATATTAATGCAAAATGTATGCCTAAAGATTCTCTGGGCTCCAAGGGAATGCATCAAAGAGTATTGCTTTCTCATCATTTGTTGATAGAAATCCTGTTCCGTTTGAGATGTGAAGAGGGAAAGTATTTATTATCAAGATAAATGGATGCTTACATTTTCAGATATATAGTGGTGTGTATTACTTAAGCCCAGAGACACCAAGTTTTTAACACTGTAATCTGAGCGTTCTTGAACTGAGGCCAACCTGTCTATTTTACAGCCAAGGAGCCACCTCTCAGTGGCTGAGAAAGGCTTGAAGCATCTACTTCATGACTGCATTGAAGAGTAGCCTATCCACTTTGAGACTGTTGATATTGCTAAACTTTCCAAACCGTGGTGAGGGAGAGCCCAATGACTGACAGCAGCCATTAATGCTCCTGTATTATGTTTTGTATGGCTTTTGTCTAATATGAGTTTCTTTTCAAAACTCAGAGCCCCTGAGGCTTGGTTAGGGAAATAAGACTTCTGGGAGATTAAAACAGAATAATAGGGAGAGAAAAAACATTTCTGTCCAATGCTTTGCACTGTGCATGGCCCTGGCAGCAACTCTATTTGCTACAGTGGCCAAAAGTTTTCCATTACAGGGCCCTGTCCTCAGATCCCTGCACTGCCAGAACTGTTTTGGCTGAAATTACTCAGCTGGATGCCAGCCTCAGATTTTATGTTTGCTCACATTAAAAAACAAAAAACAACATTCATACAACTTCTAAGAAATTCTGTGGGGAAATCCTTGCGAGGCCTTGACACTTGGCAGGGGGTGTTATGTGATACCTGGGGGAAAACCGGCTGAATTTGGCAGATAAGTGCTCCAAAGGCACTACCCGTGGAAAGCATTCTTTGCATTGGGAACAACCAGCTGGACAAAGGCTTGCCCTGATTGCTTTTCCTGATGAGCAGTGCCAGAGTGCACAAAGAGTGACTGACTGTCTTGTCTGTCCAGTGCAGCCTCTCCAACAATCCCCCTCCTCCCAGACATTCACTTTGAGACACTTACCCAGGGTAGGTCCAGCAGCTTCTCAGACACTATTTCACCTAAAATCACCAGCCCATGTGCAGCTTTGTAGCCTTCTCAGGTTGCCTTTGACCCCCTGTCTTTAATCAAAGGGCCTGGTATACCCTGATGCCCCAGGCACAGTGTGCAGGGGAGATCCAATGAGGGGAACTGTCACCAACTGTACAGTGGGGAGAAGAATCCCTCTGGAAGTAGGGCAGACAGACATTTACTTCAGCAGCTGAGACTGTCTTAGGCCATCTTAAACAGAAAAAAGTATCTCCAGTACACTTAGGTGTAGTTTCAGCAAGAAGAACAGTAAATACCCGACCTTCATATAGGAGTTCATTACATGATGACAGTTGACTGAAATATTGCTCTTTCTGCAAACTTACCAGGGGTTGGTGTGTGCACAGCCATGTCCTCCTGGGACATTCGGAATTAATTGCAGCCAGGTCTGTCCATGCCACAACGGAGGACACTGTGATCCCGTGACAGGAAAATGCATCTGTACACCTGGCTATGTTGGAGACAGGTAAGAATCAAACCCTCAAAGCCTTTGCTTTTAACCAAGAATTGGCAATATTTATATCTCTGCTAGGGCAATCTTACTCTTGACAAAACAGTGTTCTGTTTCTGTTGCTGCTATTAGGTTCATCCTTCTGCAGCAGTTCAAGTATTATAAATGTGGCAATGTTATTACTTCTTATTGGCAATGCTTTCCATTCACCGTTTTTTTAATATAACTTTTAAAATTTAATGGATTAAATTTAATTTAGATATTTACAGTGATAAATTTAATAGAGAGCATTGCATGTTTACAAGATATGTAAATGAACTATATTTATACAAATTAATATCCTCAAGAGTAAGCAATGCAGCAGTTTAATGTTTCCATCAGCCCCTCTATGCTGCTGCTGCACTGATCCATCTCAGGCACCAACAAAGGGTGATAAATCCTCAACATTTATAAACTAATGGCTTCACCCACAAATCAATCTAAGATGATAATGTTGCTTTACGAAGGTGTCACAGGTTTAGCAAAATGACTACACAGCAAAGTCAAGGTGGGATTGTGACATGTGCTGGCTTAGCCCTCCAGCTAATCCTGCCAGTAGGTGAGGAAACTGTAGCTGAGCAAGCTTTCATGTGCAGCTTTCACATGCAGCTTTCACTAGGGATTGAACTCTGTCACTGGGGTTTCCAGAGACCCTGGGCACAGCTCACTAGTGTTCCATATGCTAAAGCCCTTTGTCCTGTATCTTCCCTTCTGTTTCTAGCTAGAATGAGCTAGTACTGCTATGCTGATATTTGCTAAAATTATACTTCTCTGCAGCAAAGCATAGGAATTTCTTATTTCTTGCCTCACTGCATAATCAGCAGGTCTTTACAGCACACAAGACAAGCAGACCAGCCTTCAATATGCTCTGCGGTTCAGAAGGTCACATTCTGTCCCAGCAAATGTGGATGCTCCTTGTTTCCATGTTATTGACAGTGGTAATTGGCAAGGGGCTCTGGAGATTATGTCAGGGTTTGCATGTGATTAAATATGGTGGAAATATTGTTTTAAATTAATTTAATAGAGAAGGCATCAGTGTATCTCTCTTCCCCCATCCTCCATCTGGAGGCAGTGATTTCAAGATCCCTGGGATATAATGTGAGAGCGCTGTGTATGACTAACCAAAGCTTTCTCTTTCTCAACTTTTGGAGATAATTCCACTTGAAGAGGCAACTGTGCAGCCTGGACACTTCCACTGCTGACCACACTTCAGTCACAAGCCATCCTCAGTCCTGGCTCTCTGGCTGGAGGTCTCCTCATCTGGTTGCTGCAGACCTAGATCAATTCTTGGCCATAGGTGAATCGACAACATTAGAGCTGTCAGGAGCCTCCAGCCAGCAGCCTGCAGCTGAGCCAGCTTCTTTGCTCAGCTGCCAATATAGCCTCCAGCCACGAGGGAGGACGTGCAGCAGAAGAGCTGGCTCTGTTACTGGCGTGTGGCATGGGGAAACAGCAGTGATGGAGTTGCCATACTTCCTGCAACACTGAGATGTACTCCAGCAAAATAGCAGAGAAAGAACCAATGGGGAAAGGGATTGCCAGAGGACAGCAGAAGACACAGTTCTGCCTCTTGCCAAAATCAGAGGTTCTTATACTTCATCTTCCTTAGAGAGGGCCTGGAGAAGGAGTCTAAGAAAGAGAAGGGGTAGAGGAGGCACTGCAGGGCAGAACTTACAGGAACCGTATTGAAAAAAGGGTCTGTGGGCTCTTCAGATCTGGGTTTGGAGAGAAGTGGTAGACATTAGGACTCTGCAGAGGTGTGCCTTGGAAAAACAGAGCAAAGCAGGGAGGCAGAAAATAAAGCATGACCAGCTGGAAGCCGAGGCAAGAAGCTGTCCCAGAGAACCTGTGCCTAAGCAAAACCCTTGGAAGTAGCTCACCTGCCCTCTCCTGGAGCAGGAGAGTAAAAGATAGAGTGAAGGGAGAAGTCAGAGAGCAGAAATGCAGGCTCCATTTCTGCTGCTATCTTCCCACAAATAAGAGCAGAGGGTAGTAAAGTGAAGACTGTCCTGAAAGCTTTTCTGGTAAAGCTGACATTAGCCAAGAAATTACCACCTTCCAATTGGGTTCTTTGGAGCTTGAAGCAAGTGAACATTGGGCCCATTGCAATCACTTGGTCTGGGACAGCACATTGCCTGCAAGGGTTGCTGTGAGCAGGTGTGCGTGCACGTGCCTTGCTGGCAGCTGCAGCCTGCAGATGGGAGATTGCCCATTGATTTTGGTGAGGCAGGAGCAGGCACAAAGTCTTAAAGAAGTCTAGATTGCTTTCCTGAGTTGTGTGCTTGCACGGCGCAGACAATGGGATGGATTAGTCAGCAGCATTTTGGGTTAGTCTATTTTATTTTCTGGGTCTCATGTAAGCATTGCGGTGCTACAGTATAATTGCAAGTGCAGCAGGAGAATGGTGCTGCACAGCAAAATAATGTTTTCTTTGAAATTCTACAAGGCGCTGAAAAAATATTTCTTAGTAATAACAGACTTTGTGAATAACCACAATAAAAAAGTAAACACTCTCTCTACTATTATCCTCTCTAATTGTCAGTGAGTACTGCATAAAATCGAGGCTCGTCGTCTTGTGCAGGAGATAATAACATGGAGTTGGGTAAATATTTGTGGCGATGAAATGGTCATAAAGGTCTGTGTAAGTGTAATTGTGACGCTTTATTCCCCACCTGTTTTCCAGGAAGAGGCAACACACAGAATATCTTGTGAATTGCCATCACTATTAATAACTGCAGGCAGCTCTGTGCTGAAGTGACGGGATGTGTCATGCAAATGTGTGCTTTGCAAACTGGAAAGGAATAATAGCAGAAGCACAGTTAGAAGCTGGGGATGGGGAATTCAGTGTGTGACTGGAAAAGTGAACATACTGTTTTAGCTTTGCTTTGCGCACTGCCATAAAGCTTAAAGAGTGAGTCTTAACAGAGTGAATGCCACATTTGTTACAACAGCATGAGCAGACTTACTCTTTTGTTGTTTTGTTTGTATCTGTATCTTTTATACACAGAGCAGTGATTTGCAGGTTAGTGGTTTTGGATGGCTTTAATCTTTGTGCTACTTAAATGTGATCACTGTTATGAACACAAACAGAACCTTAAAAACTTAACAGCATTATTCAACAGAAAGGAATTATGTAGACAAAAACGTAGGTACATGTACTAAGTTCATCTGTTAGCAGGCTGTCTTATGTTTAATATTTTGTAAAATTGCTTCCATTAATTCTACAGGTGACAGCCATATTATCCTATCCAAACCCAAATAATTATAGTACGTATTAAAGTTCAGTGGATATTATAATACGGATCTCCCCAGATAGGCAGAAACCAATGTAAATTAAACAAGAAACATAACTAGGGCTTAGCAGCTCATTTTGTAATTTAATTGAACAATGTATCTGGTTGTTAATGGTGCTATGGACACATTAGATTGATATGTTGCAAAGGAAGGATGTTCAAGTAGAAAGCTAATTCCTGCTGTGATTATTCTTATGTTCCAGAGGAGTTGTTATTAGTATTCTTTGTATAAAATTCATTAGCGGTAGCTGCTTGATCTCCAAATAAATAAGTTGGTTAAATTGCTAGTAGAAAAAGGCTAATTATGTAAATGGATTAGGTTGTCAATATTTCATTTCCAGATGCTTTTCTCCCTGCTAGGTAATGCTTCATCTGCTATAAATATAGAATGATATAGTGCACTATTGACTACGTATTCATTTCATTGAGTACAGTGCTCTCCTGCTAACTAGTAGAGCTGTGTACGGCAATGGAGGCATAAGGCATCTTAATACGTTCTTCATTGCATTTCAGTTGCTGTAAGTGTTCCAGTCCTGATGTTTCCCATTCTTTGCTGGTTGTTTCCTTTGCAGCTGAACTGCCCTGAGAGCAGCAGGGCCAGCAGCCAGCATTGGGCTCTCTCCCTTCCTGTTTGCCACAGGCTCCTCTCTGTGGGTCTCAGATGAACTCCTGAACCTGGGTTGTGTAACTAGCAACTGTGTTGATGCTTGCTGCAATTAAATCACCAGCTCAGCCTTTGGCTTTGTTCATTTATTTTTAGTAAAATGCAGTAATCTGAAGCTGCAGTAGTAATTCTCTCCTTATATACTGACTGTGTTTATTGCAGTTTTGCCTGGCTTGCATCATGCATTAATCTTTTATTACTGATCATTATATTAACTCTCACCTGCCAGCTGTGAAATGACCTGCAGAAAGGCATTTAACAATTGCCTCTATCCACTGAGTTTGCTGTATACACTTTAATCAATGCTTAGGATTAAATTAATGCTGATAGGCAATTTCCAATACCTGGCATCCATGCGATAAGGGAATTGGGCTTTTCTGGACTTCTTTTTCTTTTTTTATTAACTGAAAAGGCGTATCTGTATTTCACGGTGGATCATGTAAGTGGTAGTACTGACTCATGGCGAGTTTCTGAGACCTCTGAATTATGTCAAGCAGAGAATCTGTAGCTTCCTGTAGGACTTCAGCTGAGCTTTTTAAAGTATGAAATATTACGATCACTTAAACTGTAGAACAATGAAAGAGATTTTCTTGCAGAATTCACAATATCTCCAGTTGGGAAACAGCGGAAAGCAGTGCATGGAAGGTGTAATTTGAAACAATCTGTGTGTTTGCAGATTCCTTCTCTATGTCTATCAAATTTTTAAAATGATGGCAATTTTGGAGGAGCTGCGATGCTAAGGAGTGTGAAAGTGATTTGTCTGGAGATTTTGCAGTACTGAGTGTCCCTGGAGTAAGAGATGAAAAGCAAATTTGGAGTTGCTCAGAATACAGGCAAAAGATGAAGGAGTATATTTTCTCCTGGTTACTGTAAAGCTGGTGCAATGGCTGCACAGAGGGAAAGTAAAGCTCTCCTTTGCTTGGACTACATTTTATTAATATTGCTCAATAGACCACATTTCCTTTCGGACTTCATTGTCACTCGAGGAGGAGTGGCAGATTTTAAAGAAGGTGTGCAATCCTTCTCTGGTGAAGAGAAAAGATTAAGTCATGTTTTCTTTCAGAAAGTGTCTTACCGTATATGAATTTGTTATGGCTTATGCATGGAGAATGCTGAGGTCCAAGAAACAAGAATGCATTCTGTTAACTCAGGTAATATTAACGAATGCAAATTTTGCAGGATATAATTGGGCAGAGACTAACCCAGGTTAACAGCTATTTACATGCTCAAGATGTCACATCACCCAATGATGCCAGTTCACAGTGTATTACTTAAATAAAAGAGCAGCGGTTTTATATTTAATTGGTTAACAAAAACATTCTCATGTAAATGTCATAAGCAGAGTAGACTACAGCATTTGTTTGCATCCTGTCTCACGTGTTTCATTGCAGGTGTCAAGAAGAGTGTCCAATTGGGACATTTGGCTTTCAGTGCACACAAAGATGTGACTGCCAAAACGGTGCAAAGTGTTACCATGTGAATGGAGCGTGTATGTGTGACCCAGGGTTTAAAGGGATTCACTGTCAAGAAAGAATGTGTCCGGAAGGGTTTTATGGCCTCAAATGCAACAAGAGGTGCCCCTGCAATATTACCAACACCCTCAGGTAAGTACATCGTATTATATACTGGTGCAGGGACTACTCAAATAAAAGCATTAGGGAAAAAAATCATTTCACTATACCCACAGCCTTTTCTCTGTAGATTTAATTAAGAACATATACAATTCCTCTGTATTACAACTTCTGATTTAAATGACCTCAGGTTTGGAACCATAAGCTTCAGTCCAGCCAGCTATTGAGCATTAACTATTTAAACAGATTTTATAAAATCTGAGACAGTGGGACACGTGGATTTATCCTGTAGCTGCAGTCTTTGGAGCATTAAAGAATAATATGGATAATGTCCACCTGAAGTTAAAAAAATATAAATATGTTTACTTTTTTCTTGTTAAATCTACAGACAGCAAGGGGACTTTCAAAATGAAGCCTAATTTGCTTCATTTTATGTCTTGTGGCAAATTACCTTGTTGAAAACACTTGAGGACAATGTATAAATAGACTGAAATCGGTATCGCCAAGTCAGTCTGTGGAACTGTAATGAAGCTGGCGTTGTCAAAATAGACATCTCCTCTCTCCTCATGGGTGCCTGGTTTTGTTCTTCATTCATTCTGTGTACGTGTGAAGTGTTCAGAAAGAAAAATATCAGTGAAGTGTACCTAAAATGGAGTAAGCCTCACTTAGAAGGTCAAGTCTCAGTGTTTTACTCCCTTTGTCATTGGTTTTTTTATAGGATGTGATTCTTGAGGTTCTCATTATTGAGAGCCACAAAGAGACTTGAGCGCCTAACATGAGATAGATTGAATTTATGTTCCCTTTGCAGGCTTCAATAACTTCTGAACCTTGAAAAAGGAAGAATTTAAGGCTTTTCTTTGTTATCCTGTTTGCTACCTTTTGTATCCCCTTGCTTACTGACTGTTGGAATTGCTGTTTGGAGGTTCCTCACTTCCTCACGTACAGCAAAGGGAGCCTGGACACAAACAGCAGCTGCCATGAGCTTTTCTGATGGCCTGGAGTGCCCACCTGTCCTTCCCATGTTGGCAGGATGCTGGGCCCCTCAGCTCCCACCTGATTCCCTTTTGTTACATTCCAGTACTGCTGAGTACTCACAGCCAATCCAGGGTTGTGTTGGCTTCAGAGCAGGGTGGGATAAGTGATGCCCAAGCAAATATGCCCTTGATGTGGATATTCTTCAATTTTAAACCAGCTGGGTGGAGGCCTGACTGTCTTGCTGATGATGACAAACCTACCTTGCAATCTTGTAGCTTACTAAAATATAAACAACCTCCTCAATTATGTATGCAAGCAAAACTGCCTAATTTGTGTGCACACACACACTCACACACAAACACTTCAAGTAAATCTGTTTCTGTGCTTGAGGTAGACTCTATTTGTCTCTGTCTTAGAAATAAACAGGTGATCTTTCTTGTGAATTCAACTTCAACTGTGAGCACTGAGGCTTTGCTTCACTGAACGTCGGAGCTCACAATGGATTATTTAAAAGCCTTGTAATTCTGATCATACAAGTCCTCTACAGAAAGATAGCTGCCAGCTCTATTGGGTTTGACAGCAAGGATGCAAAGTGTTTGACACCTCAAAGGGAGCTCTAGACAACAGGCTTCTATCACATCAGAGCATTCTGTGCATCATGATACCATTGCAAAAAATAATATCCCTGAGGCACGAGCTGAGCATTAGACACAAAAGTTTAGTGTTATGTTGTGCTGAGGGTAGGAGATGACTCAAGAAGAGAGAGCTAAGTTCTAAACTCCTGTATGTCACACTGCACTGCCAGCGTGCACCACATAGACCTGCAGTAATTACACTGCAAACCCCCCTCACTGAAAGCTCTTACTTGGGTACTGTAGGGTAAGAACATGCTTCCAGATAGTAGCTGACACTGTGTGTCTTCACCCCTCCTCTCATAGCCTGCAGAAGCCTGTGTGTGTGCCTGTTTTCCCAGAGTGCAGGACTGCAGGCCATGGTCAAGGATGACCTTGGCTTCTGTTTCTCAGCTTACTGCTCAATTTGTTAAGAGTCTCTTAAGTGGGAAAGACTGTGGGTTTGAGGTTCATCCTGGGCTGGCCAGAAGACTGCCTGGGAGCTGCTCCGGGGGTTTGCCAGAAGGTGTCCTTGAAGGAGCAGTCTGGCACCATCTGGCTGTGAAGGAAGGTGAGATCTGAAGGATGAGAGCATTCAGGCAGGTGGGGCATCGAGTCCTTTCCCAGCTCTTTTCTCAACTTATGGTTATTCCTACATGCCATGTGCCTGACCTATGCCTGGCTGCTGTCTGGCAGATACTTTTTATGCCTTCTGTCCCATCACGTGTTCATCAGCTTCACTTGCAGCATCCTCTGCTAAGATTTTATCTCTATCCCCTTAATAAATGAGTCTAGTCTCTCCATTGATAAAATCTCCCTTTTTCCTGCATCTTATCACTGCTGTTATGGAACAAAGAGATATCAGGAAGCTGTAAATCTCTAAATGTTCTTTCATTCATTCGTGGTACTTCAGCTTTCCACTTTTCAGTGAGCTCCTCAGAGCACTGTCAATTTCTGAGCCAAGGAGTGTCAGAGTTGATGGAATATGACCTTCTCCAAAGGCACTTCATATTCTGAACACATCTTTTACTGATTGTTTAACCTGTCCCATACAGAACACTTCTCTTCCCAGCCACCTCCTCCCATGAATTTTTGTCACGGGAACCACAGTCTTCCAAAGTGATTCACTTCCTGACAGCCATCTATTTTTCCAAGAATCCATTTAAACTGTTGGCTACTTGTTGAGATACCTAAGAGTGCAGGATAATTTAATAAACCTTTGAAAGGTGAGGGAAGCTTGCTTTTTTCCTGTCAGAGGTTTTGACTCATCTGATGTGGTTATTGGAGAGCTGGAACAGTAAGTTCTGGGGCCTTTGAGGAGCAGGTTGGAGAGGAACCTTAAGAGGTACACTATCAGCTTTCTTATTTTCACAGATCTATTTTAATGTCTGAAGAGACCAACCTGATCATGCAGTCTGATCTTCTGCCTAGCAATGACCAAAGAGCATCATCCAATGATTTCTGCACCAAAGCACACTGAAAGGCACATTGTGCAGGATTTCTGAAGAGCTCTAGAATTAGGTAGTTTTGGGCACACTGGTGACTTGGACTGTCCTTCCATGGAGAAGGATACACTTGTGAAAATGCAAGAAACCCATGTTGAAACAGCCTGCAAGAGACAGAGAAGCATACTTTTCTGAGAAGTAGAGAAGGAGATGAATAGATGAGTGGTCTCAGCCACTCAGCTTTCTTAACCATGGGGACCCACAGCCTTTAGTGGTGTCTTTCCCAGGACAGAAACACAGGGAGGAAAGCATGAAACAATGACCTCTTAAGCCGTGTCACTTTCCTCCCTGTAGCTCAGCAGTGACGGAGTCTGATGAAATGAGTTAACCATGAGAGGCTCTAATTATTATCTAAATATTGGAAAATTGGGAAGGAACAAGAAGTTCTGTCCCCAAAGCAAGAATGCAGTGGAATGAGCCTGGCTTTGTAAATGTGCTGAATTGAAGTAGAGGCCCTACAGACCCACTATGACTACTTCTTTAAAAGCAAGAGGGCATTTATAAGGGAGACAGAATGCAGTGTAGACACCAGAAGAGAGAAAATGCTCTTAGATAAGGATTATTAAGGCTATTAAGATGAGATGACTTCCACTAGTGTGTAAACTAAACATTGAGAAATTCACTGGGAAGAAGTTGTTTTGACTGAGACGTGTGGAGAGCAAAAGCAAGATTTGGAACAGACTGTGCTGTCTAAAGCGTTTCTTTTCCCAATTTGCCTTAAGAAAGTTAAATTCCCTGGAGTGAAAGGAAACAGATTTCCTCAAAATTAGATGTTTAACAAAATTCAAAGGTCAAAAATGACTTTCTGTTTTTCAGTTCAGCCAGTGAAGTTAAAAAATAATAATCTTTTGTTACTGCAAATGTGACTCAAAAGCCAGGGAGCGTATGGTTGGCTTCTAAACTGCAGCAAGAGCCATGGAACAACTTTCTTCTCATGTTGTGTGCTGTGGACAGCTTCCAGTTTCCACCTCTGCTTGGCCCAGTGCCAGGGAAACACTTGGCTGCTTGCACTCATTCTAGGTTTTCTACGCTACTCCTTGCTGTTATCCAAGAGATCAGAAGAAATAAAAATTGTTAAGATTCAATGCAAAATACCAATGCATAACACTGCCAAACTCTTTCAAGACTAAGGTTCTTTTATGCTTACAGCAAGTGGTTGGAAAGCAGATGTTAGTGTGTTTGCTTTTTGGGGTCCTTCCAAAAGCCCCAGCCCATCCATTAAGAGATGCCTTTCCAGAGGAACTGTTTGTGTATTTTAATTTCAGTTCATTGATGGCATGGAGAAGTACCTTATGCAACCTTCTGTCCTGACAAAACGATATGTGGACCTGAGGTGGTGCAGTCAGAACAGGAAGGGAGGAATTATACAGATCACATTTCTAGTTGTATGTCCTATTCTTTGCTTTAACAACTTTACCATTAACATTAATTTCAGTGCAGCTAACATTCAGTTCACTGGATAGGCTGGACACATAGATGTTTGAATGGATGGCAGATGGATTTCCTACCTATGGTTATGTGTCTATGTACATAGTTACAACACAGAATGAAAGTTTATAGAATACCCATACAGTAGGAAACAAACATTCCTAACTCACTCACATGTGCGTTCAAACACTATTTTGCATCATATTTAGTGCATAGCTCTGCTAACTTTAACTAATAGAACATTTCACACATAGCAGAATATTAAGAACAGTAATGAAAACTTACTATTTAGTGACTTCAACTGCAGATCTTGAAAGGGTTTCCAAAGTAAGAGAGGCATCATTTTACAGATGGAAACGATGAAATACAGAATTACATGGCCAAGATTCACTGGCAGAGTCAGGAATAGAACAGCTGTCTTCTGAATTTTGGTTAAGCATCTAAGTTGCAGCTATCTTCAATTTAGCACTGCATCTGGGCACCTTAATTGTCAGATGGTAAAACCGTCCTTTCTTTGAGGGGAAGATTACATGAGTGCAGGAACCCACAAACACATTGGGGTTTTCCTAGCTCATAACCTTAGAAGAAGTAGAAGGTGGCATGAAGGGGACAGAACATGATCTTTTACTGGACATTTTACATGGAGTCCATGCCCTTTTTTTCCCCAGATTCTTCTGCAAAGTCTCTTTGGTTCATGCTGGTTATTCTAATGCATGTTAGGGTGATTGTTAGTTCTTAATAAATAGCCTGCATCCCATGCAAAAAAAGCTGTCATTTGGATGAAGAAAGCAGCCTGG
The DNA here is from genome assembly GCF_016699485.2 of Gallus gallus. NCBI lineage: Eukaryota > Metazoa > Chordata > Aves > Galliformes > Phasianidae > Gallus > Gallus gallus. Next base: position 18,268,664 of record NC_052541.1, on the reverse strand, counting down.
GAGTAGAAATTCTTACTGAGCATAGCATTTTCAATTGAATTGTTATAGACTGATTCAAACTGCCATGGTCATATATTACATTTGGAAGATTTAATTTAGCAAACAGATGCAGTTCTCATGGAACCATATGATACATGCAGTAGTAGTGAAAACAAAGAAAAAAATCCACTCCAAAACGTTTCTTTAATGTTCAGCTTCTTCTTCTACTAGGTGATGATTAATAGACACAGAAGGGAAAAGAGGAGCTTTTATTATTTTCATCTAAATGTTAAGAGGTGCTGTGTGAACAGCCATAATTTCAGGGACTGCTTTGTCAGATGAATTTCATGGATAGTAGTTTGCTAAGCTGATGAATTGTTTTAATTACTCAGTCAAACACCGTTTATGATGGAACACACGACACTCACAAAATTTGATCATTCTTAGCCACAACAGTATGTGACTAACCTCTCGTACCAGTAATTGCCAGAAACATACTTGAAAATTACATTTTATGAGGCTGCCTTGAAAATTAACATATAGGATATTAATTTTATAGGTGTAAAGAAACCTATTTAGTTGTGTTCGCAATACTAAACTATAGCAATAAATAATCATAAAGGAAAATAAATAGATTCTATGAAGCAAAAAAGCAGGAGGCAGGTCCATAGAGAGGTACCAATTGCAGAACTCTCTTCTTTCCTGTTCTGAGAATGATAGAAAAAGCCTGGCTTGTGGCACTATCATTTCTCATCTCTCACCGAGGGCCAGACAGAACTATTGAAGTGCAGTCTTGTAGTGCAGCAGCCCCTGGGGCATTCTGAGCTCACAGTGAAGCCTTGCACTCCCAGCTGGCCTCAGACAATATGTGTTGCTTTGCCAAAGATCGGATCCCTCTCCACCCTCTTCTCTTTTCTCCCGCCTTCTCATCAACCACCTCACCTCCCCAGCCTAGACATCACCCCCTGCCCCCCTTCCCACGGCCCTGACACAGCCACATCCCCACACCAGCACTTTGCACTTCTCCAGCCTCCGTTCCTGCTGCAGGGGGAAGTTAGTGCCCTAAGTGAACTTGGAAGATGCTCTTACTGTTCACAGAAGAGAAAACTGTGAGCAGTGTTTCATAGCAGGAGGAACAATTGTTCCAAGATTTCACCTCCAAAGACGTCTTCACTGGGACCAAGCGTTGCCTGGTCTTGTGGTCATGAATTTTGTTTCTACTTCTCTGTCTGTGAGCTGTCACAAGTGTGGAATTGTCTGAATAGAAGTGAAAACCGGAGGATTCATGGTGGGCAGCGATGCTCATTATTCATCGTGTAAAGGAACCTGACTCTTTTTCCTGCACAGCTGAAGTTGAGTCCCAGGGCTCCCATTGACTCCTGCCCTGAATAAATTCTTGCTCAGGCTCAGGTAGTGATCAGTTCTATTCACTATAGCTGAATATTCCCTGCAAAAGTATTTTTCCAAAGGGCATGTTCCCCTTCCAAGCACTTTCCTTTCTACCTCTCCCTCCTGTAAAGTTTTGCTGAGGTGCCAGATTTGTAATCTATTGAATCTTCCCTAACTGTGAACATCTTTAACTGAGTGTATTTCACACAAACAGTGTGGCATAAACAGGGATTAACTGTGATGTGGTTCATGTCAGTAATGCAAGTCACACTGATCTGAGAACCAAAACACAAATGTAATGGGTGCAGTGACAGCTCCCAGATGTTTGGAAGTGACCCTGCAGACTGGTGCTTAGCACCATATTCCATGGCTGCATTGCCTGATTTGTATGGCTGGGGAGGTGAGGTGGTTGATGAGAAGGTGGGAGAAAAGAGGAGAGGGTGGAGAGGGATCTGATCTTTGGCAAAGCAACACATGAGCAGTGCTCAGGTTTGTTCTGCTCTTGGTGGGACTCTTGCTGGCGTTGCACTTAAAATATTCCACTGAGATATCCCTACAGTTTATAGATGGTTTTTTTCTTCTGCATTCACATCTCATTGATGTCTGCCTGTCTTCCCTAGTTGCCATCCATTGTCTGGAGAATGTAGCTGCAAAGCTGGCTGGGCTGGACTGTACTGCAATGAGACCTGTCCCCCTGGGTACTACGGCGAGGGCTGCCAGCTGACCTGCTCCTGTGAGAATGGTGCAGATTGCGACAGCATCACTGGGAAGTGTATGTGTGCACCAGGATACATGGTGAGTGAGAGCTGGGGGTAATGGGGCATGGCATAAGGTGCCTGCAGAAAAGTAAAGAAGATCTTAATCTCATTTCAAATAATATTTACTCAAAAAGCAGCCAAATGCAGGTTAGTTTTCCCCTTTCCATTGTAAGTCCACCTAATTCTCCTTTGAGCAGTGCTAACATATTACTTCTGTTTATTTATATAACATCACTATTGTAAGTTTGTTACTGTTGTAAGCACAGAGGCATGGTTTTCTATCTTACATTCTAAGTCAAGATGTAACAAAAAAGATGTCAGATTATTGTCTGCCTAGAAGAGCAGAAAAAGAATTCTCTTGGCCTTTCTGCATGTTCCTTGTCAGTCACGCTGCGATTTTAATAGATGAAGATTTTTTTATGTTACAAATGATAGAGCAATTTATGTCTTTTCTGAATATATATGGCAGGTGTCTTTTACCTGAGCATCAGAAGGAGCCTCAGACACTCTGTGGTAAACAACCATTATATTTTATAGACGAGATATAAAATGGCTGAAGAAATCAGCCACGATGAAACAACAGAAGGAAGGTATCCTGAGGGATAGAATAAAATTCCAAATTAATGATTTCCAGGTTGCAATATAACGTGGTAGGATGTGGATCCAGGTGTCCAGCCCTGCTGCAGCTGGGCCAATGGAATTCTTGATAGTGAACTTCTTGGTCAGGGTATACTCAACTCTACATTCACATATGAAGCACTTCTTTTACTTCACTTCAGGAACATGCCATGGAGCAGATCTGCTGGCTATCTTTAAGAAACAATGCTTCCTAAGAGAAAAAGTTATTTTCAGGAGAGAATTCTGCCACAACTTCACTAGAAGCTGTCTTTATTTTGTGTCCTTACTTTTATATGAGATGTGGCTTAGAGTCACTTTTATTCTCTGCTCCTTGTTGAAATCTGAATCTGAATATTGAAGATTCCATCCAATTTCCAGGAATTCTCTTAATGTTGGGTATATATAGACTTATGTAGACATGAGGGGCAGGACTGTCAAAAGTGTGTAAAACAGCAGTCCTGTTTAAATACAAAAAAAAAAAAAAAAAAAAGAGGAATAAAAGAGCTTTGAGGTTTGATTTCCCTCTTGTTTACACTGATAGAAAACAAGAATTTATCTTGTCTGTACACCAGTGCTACACACACAAGTATTAATATAGAGAAATGGATGAAGGCAGCAGCATGTAAGTAACAAATTCAAAATAAAATGATACCAATATCCTCTTTCTTATCAGGAATGCTGTTCAAGTATGCAGCACAAGAATGTTTTGGGACCCTTTACTGTATACATGTTAAAAAAGCCACTGTTTGCCCAATATATATAGTTCCAAGACAGTGTTATTGCAGCCGTGAAGCCTGGGAAGGAAGTTCCTATTGCATTGCTACAAAATAATATTTAATCTCATAATAAAGAGCTTTCTTGCATTGACATTTAAACAGCTTGGTTATTGAGGATAGCTCTATAATCACTGAAGCATATTTAGGCATTAGTATCATTGCTCTCACATAATATACTATAATCTCTGGCAATTAGTCCATGAGGGGAAGTAAAGCCTTGAAATTGCTAATTTATTGCCTCTGAAGCATATTTGTCATTTGTATGCATGCCAGATGACTTCAGTTGCAATAGTTCTTTCAAATGCTAGAGAACACAGGCTGTAAAGAAGAGTTGACAGGAACCTTTCCTTCCTGCCCCGGCATGGCTGTGTTGTGCTGCACTGCTCTGCTGTGTGGGCAGGGAAAGGCATCAGCACTGCTGCTCGGCACAAGGAAGGTGGGAAAGGTGCGGTGGGGTCAGCACCCACTCCAGGCTTGAAGTGCCGTATCTCAATGACATGCTCAAGACTGGGCTTTGCCTTCAAGTATATATGCCTGCCTCTTGCTGAGGCAGTGGGGAGCTCTGCCTGCGGGTAGAATTTTGCCCTTGAATTCAGCTAGCCTGCAAGCAAATGCAGTGTCTGTTCTTGAATGCAGGATGTCTCTTTTGGCAGCACTGACAATAGAGTGATGCTAATGCAGAACTGGGCAGAGCTAATTATTCAGAAAAGCCCTAAATGAATCCCACTTGCTTTTTAAAGCGTGAGGCTTGGCCAATGCAGCTACAGGGTCAGAAATCTTGACATATGTTTGGAAAGCATAAAGTGAGATCAGCATCTTACATTTCATAGAAATACAGGAGCTTATATAGCAGAGCAGGGTGATGTGTTTTTAGTAAGGGAGAAGGAAGAGGGCACAATGGAGTGTAGGATGCATTTGCAAAATAGAATTGCAAAGGCATAGGGATTGGACCCATAGGACTTTGGGGTTACTGGATGGCTAGAAAACACAGTGACCAAGAAATTACAGTCTCCTCCTGACAAAGCACTCCTCCAGCCCACTTGTCTTGCACAGATGGCTTGCCTTTTAACAGTGCCCTGCCTCCGTTGTGTCAGGGCAGCTGGGCTGGGTTTCAGAATGAATCATCTGCGATCACAGCCAAAACAGGGACATTTTGTTGGGATGCAGAACAAGCCATGAAAAACACAAAGCATCTGGTCACCTTTATTAAACGTATTAAGTGGAAAGGCAGCCATCCCATAGGTTGAAATGTACGTGTGCAGAGCACCTAATTTTTTGGAAGGTAAGCAGATTTAAGTTTTAAAATGAAAAGGTACATTGTAGCTCAGAAAATAATACATTATTTATTAGCTTTGACATTTCCAAAAATTCAAATGCCAAAGCTAAATATTGGTGAGCTTGCAGTTTTGGATAGAATCTCAAAACCTTTTATGTCTTCTTTTTTTTTGTAATGAATATATTGGATCAGACTCACCGTCCAAATTTGTATATACCAAGCTCCAAAAACAAACTACACTGGTGTAAGGGTATTACTGGGTACCAGTACAGGTTATTTGTATGAGACTGTGCTCAAACTAAGGAATGGCACTGTTATAACTGGAAGTAGGGGGTACACTCACACTGGGGAAGTGCAGTATTTTAACTGCAGACTCCACACGTAGTTTTGCCTGAAGAAGAAACTGAGAAATTAGAATGATCCACTATTTTGGCCAAGACAACCCAGTTCTTGGAGGCGGCCAACGCAGTGATGAAACTAAGATAATAGGAGCAAAGGAGATGCAACAAAATCTTTCCCAAAATCTTAGAGCACACTTGGAGCTACTGCTCATATGCTCTGGCAGATGAGTCCACGCTGCTGCAAAGACTGTGCTTACTGCATCTCACTCATACCGTGAGGCTAAGGGGTTGTGTCTGTTCAATTAAGATGATTGCAGGGAATCATCATGCTGAGAATACCAATAGGGCGAATAGGGCACTTCCCCGAAACTTGTATTTTTAAAACATTTGAGGATTTCCTCTTAGCACTCATGTGATGAATTGCCAGTAATGCTTTTCTGAAAAGTGGTTTTGAAAAGCCATTCTGCTGCCATCTCATCTGCGGCAAAAAGGAATCTGATAAAACGCACACAGGGATGACTCAAAGATTACCCTTAAAAAGCAGACAGGGAAATTCTGGACAGGTGGAAATTGGATCCTCTCTCCTACACACAAACAGTCACTCCTTGCAGTAAATTCCTGGGATGCAATTATGGGGGCGGTGGAGGGGTTACGCTCACTTGCACCTCCCCCTCCTTCCAAATTCTGATCTCAGATGCTCTTTTATGAAGTCCGCTGAATTCTGTTGTACTGTAAGAATGCAAAAGGAACCAGGGTTTGGCCTGTCCTCTCTTCTTTTGTTTTTGGTTCATTGAATTTTATTTCCGTAATTCAATAGATGTGTTGAAGAAGGCCAGAGAATATGAATTAAGTATGACAGAAGACCACAGGAATCCTGACCTTCGGTCTCACAACCAACCCCCTGCACATACCTATCAGCTTTCTAGCTATTGAAATCATTATAGATGCTACTGAAATACAGCTAGGTTCACCTTCTCCATTGCACAGCTAATTGCAACTCTCTTGAAAACGGGAGCTATCTAGAAACCTCATTCTATGATATGCCTTTGTTTCTTTACGGATGCTTTGTTTTCTTCCTTTGAAAAATGTGTTTAACTTCAAATGCTTTCATTCTGTCTATTGTGGCAAGGAGATATGTAGTTAAAACATTTCTCAGCCTGGGACGCTAAGAAAACTTTAACACTTATCTGTGAAATGTGTGGTCAGCTTTACTTTGACGGGCACTTAGGTCTATATTTCACACCTAGATGACAGAACTTGTATTACTTTAAAGAGTTCATCTATTTATGCTGCTAGTTTTTGAAGACCTGTCTGCTTTTATTGAACCCTGCGCGCTGGCAAGCAAAGCTACTAGCACTTCATCACCAAAATGAAAGAATTCATTCTGACATTTTTCTATTCCTTGACTATATCGGTAGATCCCGTGAACGCTGATTCCTGTATCTCACAGTGCAGGAAGGGATGGGAACTACAGGAGGGAGAAACTCTTACTAGATTTTTCAGCTTTTGGAATGTCACTTGGATTCCTTAAAACTTCCCAAGATGAATCCCAATTCTGTACATCTCTTTTCATTTGCATCTTTTGTTGACATTGCATCAAAATTGCCTTTCAAATATATCCTTATGTAAGTGCTTATGTATATATATCCTGGCTGAGCTCAGTAAGAATCTGTACACTCAAAGACTGAAACACAGGCTTAATTTGAGTCTATAAATACAAATTTTGCCTATGTGCCAAAGTTCCTCAGTGTAATACTTTCTCTGCCACAGGAGTACAAATTACTTCCAACGTGCACGCCTGCATATTGGACTGCGAGTCGTCTTCTGTATCTTAACCATGAACAAATACCATGAACCATTGCTCAAATACTCAGTAAAAATAAGTGTATATTGTATTCCTATAAACCCATTCAAATGCATGGCAAACGTATGGCAAATTATCTAAGAGAGAATCTCTCAGTCAGTGCAAGTACACACAGTCTCAGGCCAGTCTAATTCTGCCCCATATCTACCCAGTGAGTAAACTGACCAATTTACCTTTCTGTAGACATGAGGAAGATTATAATTGTGTTTTACCTACAGAGGTCATGGGGAACTTAAAGGTACACAGTCTGTTGAGTTCTCCAGCCATGACTGGCTTCCTTCTGGGACATCTCTTGTTCCTTGAAGAAGGCATACAGGAGAGAAAAAACAGTCTGTCCTTCTATATTAAAAAAAAATGTTAACCTGCTCTCCGGTCCTACACCTTTAAAATTCTCTCTGTTGCCTAAAAGAATAATAATAGAAAAAAAGAATAAAGAATAAATAGAATGGAGCACCTTATCTTATCTTCAGTTGAATTTTCCCTGAAGGACCAAAATCTCAGGTAGGTCTGAAGGAATTTAAAGAATCGATGGCTGTGGGTGTTTTCTAAACACTCAAGGTGATAAAAACAACTTTATCAGAATATTCCCTCTCTTCTACATATTTGCTTTCATCTTTATTTTAAATGTATCATCCTTCACAGCTTCAGAAAGAAGCAGGAAAAATGAATGAGGCTTCTTTCCCTTGTAAGTCACTGGTTCAGTAATAAAGTTATTTTATAAATTTCTCTAAATTCTTAACATAAAGAAGTGAACCTAAGGTTGGAGATAGTGAATCTGTTTTGGGGGCTTTAACTTATTTAAATGATCTGTTTCTCTTTGAGATAATTCCGAATGTACTTCAGTGGAAGCTCATTGCTGAGCAACAGGGCACCTCATCAAAAGGGTTTAAAAAGAAAAGACGAGGGGAAAAAATCTTCAATAGAGCCTGTGTCCCTTTATCCTTGATTTACTGAGCATATCAGTTACCCCCCTTTGTTAAGAGCTCTTTTCATTTATAGGTATAAAATAAATTCAGCCATTTTATCAAGATGTTCTTGTTACCAATCACCAGTATAAATTGTACTTGCTGTAGGAGGGGAAAAGGTTTTCTGGCACAGCAGTTGTCCAATTAGCTGGAGTATCACAGGCAACAAGAATAGTTTGCCCAGTCTCATTTCATGAATTACCTATTCACACAAGGAAGATGCATTTTCTTCTTCTGGTTTTCTATTTTATTCATAATCCAATGTTTCACAGCCATTGAGAATGGCTAGTTGTAGTGGCAAAGGGTATGGAAAAAGACATCCATACTCCGCAGGTGGGTGTGAGCGTGGGTTGTAATTTGGAATGAGATAATTAGTAATTAATAATGAAAATGACACAGGTTTTCCTATATGAAGCAGAACTAAAAAAAGCCTTGTTTTCCACAGATCTATGTGCGTGGTCCTCTGGCTTTTCCTATCCCACTGCAGTAGCCTGTCTCTGTCAGGTCCCCTATGACACATTAGCTAGCAAAAGCTGTTCAGGTGAGCTTTTGGACACCAAATTAACACAATCCCCTCCCTGCATAATGAGGTTAAAGGTACCATGCATCATATTCCCTAAGAAGGAATGGAATTTACCTGAGCAAAGGCTGAATATTAAGGCAGAGTATAACGTCAAATTCTGTTAAAAAATGGAGGATGTAACTGTGCCCTGCAAAACCACGTTGGGTCGAGTTAAAAATATTTATGTGGTGCTTGAAAAGCGGCTAAAGACAAAAATGCTATTAACTGTGGAAATGTAAGTCACAATAACGCAGTCAAATCCCCTATACCGACTGTGGCTGTGTGCTAGGGCTCCCTGTCTTGGTTCCGGTCTTTTTGGAATATATTCTCCTTGGAGTGTGCATTTCCTTGGTGGCTTCTAGAAGAAGATAAGCCTCAAAACTCATCTGATAATTTTGTAAGCTTACGAAGAACTTCACAAGTGGATGTGGAACAAGTAGCAGATCTAAAGCAGGCAGCAAAAAACACTTCTGCTCCATTCAGCCTAATTAAGGGTGAGCTGGAAGCTTTTTTCTTGAAATGAAAGAACTCTCACTGTCTGCTGGTATGGAAGGCTTTTCTCTATCAGCTGTGCTGCAGCTGGAAGCTCTGAGTTTATTAGCATACATCAAAACATCCCGTGCCCTGTGTTTTGGTTCATTCCTCACATAAATAGAGATGGCCAGGAATCACTTGTACCTATCCGAATTTTTGTGTACCCCTTTTCATTGCTGACGTCTGAATTGTCCCACCTGTTTCTGTATGCATACAGCAGTATATGTTTATGTCCATAAAATAGCTGTACTATTATTTTTGTAGACCATGGGGAATAAAAGCAGGCTGTAGGGTTTTGCATCCCTAGGGTACGAGGTCTGATCCAGGCCAGGTCAGTACAGATTGAAAATTATCTTCTCTTGGCTGTGCAGCGGCCTGCATGAAATGACTTTGGTCTCAATCCAGCTCCCTGTGGATAAGTATGTACATCACAAACCCCATTTCTATCAGCAGTGACTGGCAAATTTGCTGGCAGTCTGAGCCATTTTACCATTTTACCTTCACAAACCATTGCTTCAGGTCAGGCTTGGTAGCATGACTGCGTGATCCATTTCAAAATCCCCCGTAGGACTTTTTCTAGGGGACAAAGTGCGGGTACTTTGAGCTTTCAGAATGGCACCCTTCATAAGCACTGCATTTAACACAGATTGTACTGCATCTTTGTGCAATGGCAGGTGCCTTTCTGGAAAGTCAGCCCACTGCTGAGATGGCCCTGCTTCATGTAGGCTATGAAACAATGAGCAGCACCACAATGTGATGGAACTGGTTGCGGGCTAAACCCAGTATTTCAATAGCCGCTCACAAATGGATTCTTCTGGCTCTGCTGTAGGAGAAGATATCCTACATTCAGAACCCAACGGGGAAGGTCATTATGGGGAGACCTCCTGTGTATTCCCATGCTTTCAGAGTAAGCCGCTCCCCTATTGATTTTTATATCAATGAACCAGGTGCTTGCTGTCTATTAGGCTTGCTGGTGTTCTCCCCCCGGAGCTCCTATTGACCAATTAGACATTTCTGCCGGAGCAGTGGCAGCCACAGCGTTTAGGAGCCTGTGTTTTCCTAAACCCTAACAGCATTCATGTGAGCAGCTGGCTGCATGAGCCGTAGGGAGGGGTCTTCTTGCACTTCAGGGCATTTGTTGTATGCTGAACTATTGTACTGGTGTATTTAGCAAGGTCACTGGATGCACGAGGCACAGTGGGTCTCACTCAGTTGTGGAAACCGCATCCCTTTCTTTGAAATCAGTGGATTCTTTTGAGATCATTTTATGAACTGCTTCTATTTCATTTTGCTTACTCTCTCTTATCAGTGCGTAAGCTCCAGAAATTGTCTGTGAAAGCTCAAATTCTCATTTGTCAGCCCAAGTTTACCTGAACACCACTGCTAGTTCCAGTAGGATTGTCCCAGATATACAAGAGTGGAATTTGTCTCAGTGACTGCCTCTGCTAATGAGAACTGATTCAGTTACACACAGTGTGTATAATTTGATAAGAACTGTAAACAAGTCCCAGGTCTCTTCCACTTTCTTCTTATATTTACTTTTACTTCTGGGCTCTGCTGCAGTTTTATTTACCTGAATAATTCCAAAGTTTTCATAAGTGGGTCCAAAGGAAGCAGCTTCATGTAGAAACCCGGAATGTCCCCGTCTTTGTTATTAGCTGACATATTTCCTGTATTTTATCCTTAATTGGCAATGTGGCTGTGTCAAATTGCTTTTCTGTTTCTGTAGCCTCAGTCATTGTCACTGGAGCTCAGTATCCTGTTCAGACTGAGTCATTTGATCTGAATTTTGCAGAGGAATAAACTGCTTGCCAATAGCAGTGTCTCTTTCCATCTATTAAGCTTATAAATGTATATAGCCTTACCCACACTATTTGTGGATCTATGCATAGAAATGCTGGTAGCTGATTCTCTTGGCAGTTCAAATTGCAAACGAACTTTATTAAAGCCACCTAAGTATAGGATTTAAGTCACTGGTTTGCTTTGCATTTTATTTTCTGTCTAACTACACTGCGAAAGGATGAGTGAAGTTTTGTCCTTTAAGATCAGACATGTATAAGTGGAAAATCCGGGTGTGCTTTTTATGCCAAAGAGCAACTGAACTTCTAACAAATATTGCCCTCTTGCTTTTGGTTTTTGGTTTTAGGAAATGTGTGAAAATGTGAAGAGGACATCTATTCATCTGCTCGTCTGTGATTGCCAGGTTATTTACCAGCTCTTCAAAAGCTATATCACAAACCTAATTAGCTTAAAGTTGACATGAAATGTTATTCATTTCATGCCATAAAGCATCTTTTCCACCGATGTAGGTGGTTTCCTTTTTTTTTACTTTGGTCCTTCCACATGTGGATGATGCAGCTCAGAGCCCATGTCAGCTGTGGGTGTCAGCATCATCAGCCTGTGTTCACCACCCAGAGCACTGCTTCTGTCACTTCAGTGCCCTTAGCGAGAGAGCAGCTGAGGACAGCTGCTGCATACAGCACATTTAACTCCTCCTGGATTCGGTCCATCCAGTCTGCATGGACAGGAGCTCGGGCATGCACTGATGTGCTGAACTTTGGCAGCTTCTGCTGCAGAAAGATGCAGGTCTCAGCTAGCGACCGCACTGACCGGTGCAGGCAGCATGCGTGGGAGGGGGTTTTAGAGGTAAGACTGTGCTTGGACATTGTTGTTATAGTACAACTATAGAAGAGTTCTGTAAGAAAGTTTGCATACAGTGCTGAATTGTTGGGATAGCCAAACACTAATGGTAAATTTGCAGGTTAGATTCACGCTACTGAATGACTGGGTGAGGTGAAAGTTGGTGTTCAAAAAGACAATATAATAGACAAGGGGGAAATAATTTTAAGTAAATACACAAAAAGTGAAAATCTAGTTTAATTACTACCATTTGGGGAAAAGCATCAGGTAACCACAGTGGGTAGTTTTCTGAAAAACTCAAATGAGTGCTCATCACCAGTCAACAACCCAACCAACCCAGAGCACCAGACGGCGGTTAGAATGACCAGGAAGAGGACCAAACAGGAGAGAAAAAACATTTTTTGTGCTATTGTACACATCCATAATATATCTAAATCTCAAATTACTGCATGCAGCTTGTCTGATTGCTGCTTATAGAGGGTATAATGGAAGTAGCAAATGGTGACAAAGATCATCTTTTACATGGAATAGCTTCTATACAAAGAGTGACTCGATAAACTAGAACTGGGCTCAGAAAACGGATGGCTGAGGAGGGATGTGATAGAGATCTATGGAACTGCGGTTGGTGCATAGAACACGAACAAGGAATGATTATTTACTATTTCTAATAACACGGGAACAAGGGGCAACCAATTAAATGACTGCACAGCAGGTTTAAAGACAAAGATAGTGCTTTTCACAGAATGTGTAATTAAATTGTGAAATGGCTCCCATAAAATGAGAATAAGAGAGTGGGACGATTTTGCTTAGAAAAGGGGTCACCAAGGGTAGATATGTGAGAGGTCCCTTACATCACAGGGAGGAGGAAGAAGGTATGCCTGTTTGCCATTTATCACAATATAAGAAGCTTCCCAATTAAAACCAGGCAGTGGTTTGAAGCAAACAAATAAACATAATTTTTCTCCTTTGTATTTATAATTAAACTGTGGATCTTCTTGCCAGAGGATGTCATATAAGCTGAAAGTATAAATGATACCTTTTATTCCCTGTTTTTGCTAATGTCCTTTCTGCAGAGTTGTTCAGACTTGTCAGCCAAAGCCAAACTGACTATTGCAAAAATGTCAGGAGGCCACAGTCATTCTGCAGGGCAGATCTTGGACGATGCCACTCAGACAGAGCAGGAGCCATCTCTGATTTCCAGACAAGGGTACTCCCATAAAACAACTGATGCAGAATTAGCCAGCTCTGAACTGCACTGAAATGCTTCTCCACAGTTTGAAATGGCTTAGTTGCCCACTGTACAGTCGGATCAGCCTCCAAACTGGTCTATTCTACCCACATCTGGGAAAGAAAATGATGGAACTACACATAATGTGTCAGAGTCTTGTCGGATGGTTGGCCTTAACTGGTGATACGAGGGGATATGAGCTGCCTTGTTGCAGAACCAAATGAACTGTTGTTCTTCTCTAGCAGGGCCTGTCCTAAAAAGGGAGACAGAAAATGGAACAGACAGGGCAGTTTCCTTTTTCTTGCTCCCACATTATTTATAACTGGTGAAGAATGGTCGTAGCTCAAAGGTCTCTGTGCCTCCCAGAATGGCTCTGGCATGCACAGGAGCAGCATTGGGTCAGGGTTGTCCCTTTTCCTTTACCACATTAGTAAAGAATGGTATTGGTAAAGAATTGGTAAAGAATTGGTAAAGAATTGGTAAAGAAAACTCCAAGTTTCTCCATCTGAAAAAGCAGAATAAAACTGAGCTTTTTTCTATAGCTGTTGTATTGAAGGGCTGGTCCTGTCCCACAGCTTGGACACAAGTAGTTTGTGGAGTACATCATAAAGAGCACATCTAGTATATGTTGCTCAGGCATTTAAATATTTTCCACCAACTTGAAATAATCCACATTATGCCTGGGTCATTTTACCTTTTGGAACATTTAATGATATGCCCATGTTTTTTGGAGCATTTTAGAATGGCAGCTGATTAAAGTTGATTGTGATAGCAGCAATGAGCCCTGCAGATGTTTGATTCCATATAACTTCCCCAGAGCTAAGTTTAAAATATCCTGCCTCACCTGAATAAATCTAAAATGGACCTATTCCAGATTTAAATTGCTTTAACTATCACAGGACCTGGTTATCCAGCTGGCCCCATAATGTATAGTAGTAATCCTCCCAGTACAGACATGATTGACCTGCCTTGATAATATATCTTCCCATTATCTCAATCTAAACCCATGTATTATAGATGTTTTCATTTCTCCCTGAAATATCTGTTCCATAAACAATCTCCCCAGCTCCTCTGTGAACAGAATTAGGAGTTGTTTTAGCACCTTGCCCTCACACAGCCAGCTGCTGCTGCTGCCCAAGCTCTGTGCACCCATCTGATTTAGCCTCCACTGTGTTTTTTGTCCTCTGCATGGCTCTATTGCTTGTACTCCATTACAGACTGCCTGGGGGAGGCTGTCCTCTCAGGTATATCACCGTCTCACCGGGTGAAATGTCCCAAGGAATTGATGTAGGAGTTGTTTCACCCAGTCTAAATCCAATCTTCTATTTTTGGAGATGTCCCTCATGGATAAATGTGTTTTGTGATATTTTATTAGGTGAAAAGTGCTGACTGTATTAAAAAATCTTGTTCAGAGGTTGATGATCATCTTTTTTACTCTCCACACTACTTTCCTTGTGAATATATTTAATTATATGAGGCTGCATTCATTGCCTCGCTGCCACTGAAGTGCTCTGCAGTTAAGGTCTAAGTACTGAGCCAGGCAGATATTCAAGTGCTGTAAAGTTAGTCTCGATTTCTTTTTGCCAGCAAGTGCTACACTGATTTACAGAGTGGGGGTCTTCCTGCTCTCTTTATTGAAGTCTCTTTCTTATTTTAATGCCCATATTTAGGTGGCTTGAACAGCAGGAATGGATTATTTTAATTGCAGATAACTGGCTGATATTGGGCATATTTTTAGTGCAAACTAGAAAACTGTTCCCTTGTGCTGAGGGGGATTACAGTGCTCACTGACAGAAATCCAGCTCAGTCTTGCTGCTTAGTATGGAAAAATCCATTTTTTTTAATGAAAGTTTTATTTGTATTTGTTTTTACTTCATTTCATGGAACCAAAAAAAAAAAAAAAAAAAAGCTCAAACCCTCATGAAACTGGGATTTGCTGCCTTTGTTCTTACAGAGTACTGCTGTGTTATAGCAGTTCTACTGAGCGGGGCATGGTTCCTTTTGGATGTACAAGCATGGGGAGCTGAGATGCTGGAGGAGGTGGGCGGTGGGGATCTGTGCACCCTCCAACTCAAATGATGAGACCCACTCTGCACACACATCCTGGTAGTTTTTCCATGGGGGTTTACTGCATGTGGATCATGCAGGGAAGAGCTCTCTTTTAGGCTTTTTTAGGGTGCAATGGGGAAGGGTCAGTGGTTGGACTTGGTGATCTTAGTGGTCTTTTCCAACCGTAGTGATTCTATGATTCCATGATGCATTCCAGTTCTGCACATGCAGACATGGTGACTGTGCTGAAAGGCTGCACAAGTTCTCCAGTCTTGCTAGGTACAAATTATTCTCCAGGTGGCCAAATCCCAATCAAAGCCTTTTCTGTGTCCAAAGGCTTCCCAGGTGCCTGCTCTTTGTGGTGGGAGGTTCCTTCTGGGCAATGGAATAGCAGCTGTTGCTCAGAAACCCATACAGCCCTGGGAAGACTAGGTTGAGTAATCTTTATTTTTGAAGCAGAAATAACCCAAGCATTCTGTTATTGTACCTTGGCTCAGTTCTGGGGCTGTGCAGTGGAAAATAGAAGAACCACAACAGAGGAGCACCAGGCTTAGAAGCCCAGAAAGGAGAATCTGGCTCACGTTTTTTTTTACTGAGGCAGTACTGCGTTATGCCAGTAGCAGCCTGTGGTTGAATCGAGCCCATGGCACACACTCCTGGGTTTGCAAAATAGGAATCCACCAAATTCAGCCGTATTTTGTACAAAAAAAAATTGGAAGGTAACAAATCACAACTGCCTTCGAGGTAATCTGTGCTCCCCTCACAGCCGTGCTGCGTAACAAAGGCTTTGGCCACAACCAGTGAAATGAATTTGGCACCTTGGATTCGGATCTGCTGGATTTGTGCACGTGTGCATGTCAGCTCCGTGTGTATTTTTTAGCAAGACTGGAAGTACATTCTATTTAATTTATCTTTTTAATACTGTCGAATAAAACATTTATAATACTTTTAGTTACTAATCTATATAACCAGCACTTCTCATGTGTGTGTTTTGCTGGATGCTTCTGATCAAACACCAAATTTAAGAATTATTATCAGCATGACTAATTCTGAGCTTGGCATTTACTGTGAAATTTACTGGGTTCATTACCACATTAGCACAAATTCCGAGGTGAAATAAAATGCTGACATCCATTTGTAGAAATGTTTGTAAATCACCGGAAGATTTTAGGAAGAAAAGCCATGCGTTCTTCCCGCAGCCCAAGGTAGCCATGCTTTGCCTTCCTGACAACTTTTATGGGATCCGAGGGCTGGGGTGCCACCAAAGTGCAGACTGGGAAAAGTTTTGCTGTTGACTATTGGAAGTATTGAATGATTTAATGTAGGACTTCAGCATTCCACACTGCAGAGGGTCCTTGGCTGAGTCGTGAGCTTGTGGCTTAAAATGTCACTTTTTAAACACAAGAAAAGCTCTTTCCCTTTCTACTTTACTCCGTCTTCTTCCATAAAAGGGGAGAAGGGAAAAGGAGACTGAATAAGGTCATCAGTAGTTTCATTGTGCCATTCTAGATGTGTATCAGATTCTAGTGCCGCTACATCACATCGTGTTATGCAATGGGCAAAGGAACATTTGTCAGTTCTTAGCAACGCCGATTACCTGCAAACTGAAAGCCTGGCTTGTACGGGGCACAGGATCCCTCCCCAAACTTTTTGCTGCATTATATCGTTAGCACCAATAATAGCATCTGCAGGGAGTAATTAGTAACACCCAGAGGGGAAAGGAATTCTGCCAGAGGACATCATTATGTCTGGAAAACTAAAGATGCTCTGTAGTAAGGTCATGAATAAATTGCTTGAGCTGAGGGTAGAGGAGAAGACCAGTAAAAGTACAAAGTTTCCTACTGCTGCTGATATGCTTATGACAAACACGTTAATTTGCACGGGAACACCATTAGGGAAATTAGTTTGTTCTGCCAGTTTGTGCTGCTGGATACCATATGTTTACCTTGAGGGAATGTTTGTGGAGTTATGTTGGGTTAATGGTAAATGTCACAATTAAATAAGTAAATATACAGAAGTGTATCTGTGACCTGCACCGGTGCACAGACACTGTACCGGCACACCGGTGTGCCACGTTCCATGTGTACATACAAATATGTACTTTCATGTACTAAGTCCATACCGATCAGCTTATCGGGACACACAGACATCAGGTACAAACAGCATCTGCATCCTTTTTCTCTCTGATCTGTTTACGGGTGCACACATACAGCTGTGCCCCGTGCCCTTTCCATTCCATCACTGTGAGCTGCGAGCACTGAGCTCGCCCTGCTGCAGGTGGCAGTGCTAATTCACCTGGCACAGAGCAAAGCGAGGGGGAGAGCAGGTCAGATAGCACATCCAACACCTCGGATACGGTGGAGTCCCTTCCCAGTTTACCAGAAGTTCCAGTGTTGCCTTTTGCTGTTGCCAGCCCCCTCTAATAACCTGCACAGGTGCCCAGGGTTTGCAGCACCTCTGCAGATTAAACTTTAAGAACACTCAGCCCAACCTGTCGCAGAGGTCTTTATCATGCAAACTTGACGCCAAGTCCTATAGCAGTCCTGTTAGTCTTCTGCATTGCAGAGGCCTTGAAAAATTGATTTTCTGTTTTGCCTCTGACTTCAGTGGAAGCAGCTTTTAGCCCTCCAAGGCAAATTTATTCCTGTAGATTGCAGCTACTTCTGAAATTCTTAATTTAATGTCCTTAAAGAGTCAAACTTTCAGAGGGACCAGGCATGGCTGCAGGCTTTGCTGGGTGCTGTTGACCACTGCTGGATTATTAACTCCTCTTACAGTCTGAAATTCCATCCTTTTCCTTTTATAACGCATTTCAAGGGCTTAAAGGCCCGATCCAAAATGTACAGGAGTACATACAAGTCTTGTTATTGAGGAACAGAAAAGAATTTTAAAGATAATTGGCCACTGTTTGCGACAGGAGTGTGTGTCTAACAGAAACAAGCAGTCTGATCCTTACTGGTGATGTTGTTAGGGCAACATTAATCCAGTGGAAACACTTTCTGAAGTGGCCATGGCTTGTTAACACAGCCAACACCTAAGGCAGCAGTGTGTCTTTAAGCTCCACTAATATTGTACAATAATAATTTCTGAGGAAGAAAATCTTCACCTCTGCCTGAACAGAAACAAGACATATTATTGACTGCCATCTGGAAAGATGTATGCTCTGGCCCTCATGAGTCTATTAATATTTGATGCTGATGGATGTGAGCTGGCAGCCTGTGTTATTAATGGAGTTTGGTTCCTTGGACCTAACCCTCAATGCATAGGGGAGAATTAACAATAACAAGAATTGTATGCCCAAACCTCTCCTGATACCAGAAAAGTCTGTCATTGAGTTTCAGCATCAATTTGTTAATATTTCTGAAGTACTTAAAGCTATGAAAGGTCACAGAGGTGGCATTAGTTACATTATTGGTGCCATTCATTTTGATTTAAAGCTGACTTTTTAGGGTCCCTGGGACCACAGATCCCCACCTGTATCTTTGCCAAGTTAGGGTACTCCCATCAGATATGGATTTCCAACAAGAAAAGGCTCGTTCCTATTAACTGCTGAGCAATTGTGTGGAGTTAGGGGATACCCTGCCTTTGGTTGAGCTGAGATGCCATCCAATGGGTTTGGATGCAGAGAAGAGGGCAGGAGCATGCTGCTTTACACAAGGAGGGGGGCATTTCCTACAAAGGGCCCTGATCCAGCACTCAGTAAGGGGGAGTTTTTCCTCAGATTGAGTCTTATTTGGCCGCTGAAATCAGGAGGCAATGTACTGTATATATACTGGAGATATATATATATATGTATATCGGGGATGTATTTTGATAAACTGGACATGATAAGGGAAAATGCTGAAAGAAATGAAGCACTGTTGAAAGTCTGTGATGTCCATATGGATCATTCTGCCTTGGAAAATAGAGATGTGAAATATCAAGTTATTTATAGCTGGATTTCTTAATATAGCTTTAACATTTTCAGGGGTATATGTTTGATTGAATTAGCTTCTCCTTGCTATCAAGTATACCACATCCAGACATTTCACTGCTCTCATTAACCTCCCAATCTTAATAGAAAAAAAAAAAAGAATAATCAACTTAAGAAGCACAGCTGTTGATTAATTTTTACTAAATAGGATAGAAATATAAAGTACCATATTGCAAGATTGAAGATTCAGTGCACAACATTTAAAATCACTTTAATGGAATATATAACTCATTAACAGCTGGATAGACAGATACTGCAGCATTATTCACTTGGGCAGGTGGTGAGAGGGAGGTGGAATTTACATATCTTTAACGGTACCTGAATGCATTTCATTTCATAGGTCATTCTCCCAAATCAAGTTCAAAATGTTAATAACAGGGTGTGCATTTATAATTAATAAAATCTTAGAGCCAGTGCTACAGTTCAAGTGCATTTTCCTCTTATGTAATTAAGAAGTTAAGTATGTTTGGCAGTTGTCACTCAGGCAGTTCTGAAGGTCTCACTTGTCGAGCCCAGAGACAGCAATCTCATTAAGCCAGTGATGTTGTCCGTTAAGGTTTGTTTGCGAGCTCAGGGCATATAAGGTGGACGGCCAGAATGACCAACCTCAGATAGTCCATAAAGTACAGTGTATTAAAGTAAGTGCCAGAACTCAAAAGGTGTTTTGAGTTGGGAAGAAACATCCTGATGCTTATCTTGTATATGGAACCGTTCCTTCTGCATGGATGAATTATCTCACCTGTGTCTGAGCGTCCTCTGTGCAGGGTAAGCATACAGAAACAGGGGGATCTGCTGTGCCCGTGGCCAGGGTGTGCCTGCCTGCACCACGCGGGGACACCTGCGGCCACAGGACCCACTGGCCAGCTGGAAGCGCTGGTTCTGTGCCTCCCATGGCCCGGATCTGCTGTGTCAGTCAGCCCGGCTCCCAAGGGAATGTGTTCACATCACTCTGAGCTGCTTTCCTTTTCAAAGACATTTTCTTTTACTCCTAGATCACTAGTTCACATCCAGGTAAGGTCAGTTGTCATAGAAATTACAGCAGTGCCAGCAGTCCTGTGCTGTACATGAAATGAGTTGGGAGTTCCATTCGCACAAGATACAGCTTTCTAAGTGGCACTAATTGGCTGTCTAATTGTCACACATAGGAGAAAGGCTAGGATTGATTAGGCGTGGAGGCTGAATGCCCCTCTGCCATCCCGCTCGCGCTGGGTTCCTGTAGCTCATTCTGTAGGCATGCTGGCAGGGTAATGAGGGGCAGCGTGCTTCAGATTTTCTGGCTGTCAAGACGGCACGTTTTACAGCCAGTCCTTTCCAGGGGAACTTGTTTTACTCCACCAAGGTCAAAGACAGCATCTTTTACAAACACTGCTTTCACTCAAAAATCAGGGGCTCATAGGATTTACTTCTGAGCAGTCCACATTTTAACCATTTCATTTACCTCCCCCTAAACCGAAGTTTTTAGTATAAAATAGGAAGAGCCCCACTGGTGCCACACGGAGCTGCTGCAACAAGCACGTGGGTTCGTGGTGCTCAGAAATCTGCTCGTATTTCCTGTTACCGTCTCAGTGTCTGATGCTGTGATGTACGGGCTGCTGGAGGGACTTGCCATGGCATAGGGAAGCTGACACTTTGTGCATTTATCTCCTGATAAATGGATGCTCCTGTCACACGGTGAAGCCTCTCACCTGCAAAAATACATTTTGACCAATATTTTTTCCCTTGAGCTGTGATATAGGTCAGACTCCGCAATGTAGTTACTGTTTAACTTTGGAGCAGGGTAGCTCTCTCTGACATAGGACTAAATTATTACAGTTTAACTCACTGGAGAAATAAAGATAGGAGCTCATTTGTGCTGTGAAAGTCAAGAATACAAAAGGAAGCAAATGGAGTAAAAATACCTCACATATGCTACCATTTGTTGGCCAGACTATGGGTTGAAGGGATCATCTCACATTTTAACTCCCTTGTTGCATCAGATGAATGACACTGATAAAGAAACGTACCTCTGCTTTTGACCACAGGAGGTAATCAGTGCATACAGCATGCCATAGCTTAGTGTTGACATATATTTCTGTAACATGTACGTTTTTATCCTCCTTTTCCTGCCTTGCCTCACACCTAGGGCAGAAATGGGACAGACTGATTTTAAGGTTTGCTCTGCATGCCTCCTCTCTGACATCACACCTTGTTCAGCACTCCTCCCAGTGTCACCATCTCATGCAAATTAGCTGAAAACAAATGCAGGTACCAGCTATGCACCACTAAGGTCTCATCCACGTGCCTTGTAAGTTTTCCCCTCTGCCAGGCTGTGGAAGCTGAGCATGCAGGAGATCCTTTAGCTTTTAAACAACCATATTCTTTGAATATATTTTCCAGGAAATGCAGAGCAATCTTTGCACGGTTTCAGACTGTATATTTTGTGATTAGTGTTTCATAAGTGATGTTTTGCTTAATGATCCAACATCTGTTCTAGGAGGTTTGTTTTTGTAACTTACACACCTCCTGCTGAATGAACGCCAGAAACTTGTCCCTTTCCTCCAAGTCAATCAAAGCACTAATTGCATCATAATCACGGGAAGCAGCAGTGACTGCTGAAAGTGCTGAGGATTCAGCAATCAACTCACAACACTCTGCTCACTGTTTCGAAAGAGAAAGCCTCCCTGTGCGGAGATGGGAATTTCCTGAATTCACATTCCTTTAGCTGACTCTGTTTTTTTTCTGGTTTGCAGGGAGACGACTGCACCATTACCTGCATGGCAGGAACCTATGGCACCAATTGCTCATCAGTTTGTAATTGCAAAAATGATGGTGCGTGTTCCCCCGTGGACGGTCTGTGCATTTGCAAAGAAGGTAAACAAAATTCACATTTAACAGTCGCCTACCATTTGGCATCAGTGCTTCTCCCCTTCTAAAGTGGCACAGCTGTGCAGTCAGTAACTCCACTATTTATTTGTGCCTGTTGGTAATTCAGAGCTCTGCCCCAGGAACAAAACTCAACAAGGGCCTGACTGTATGTTCGTCTCTTCCCTGAACGAGGGCCAGGCTTAACCGCGGTGCTGCAGGAGCAGACCCCAGCGCGAAGTGTGCCTGCAAGGACGCAGCTCCTTTCTAAAGGACGTGTGAAGCAAACATCAAACAGGGTGTTTGCAGTGTGATTTTTTGTTTTTTCCCTTCTCTATCCCCTCACTGCTCCATTTCTCCAGGACTCAACATCCCCATTTGCCCCTCCATGCCAAGAGTAACACAGCTGGGCAAAGGAACGGCCTCCTGCCCACCCTTCCTTCAGTCCAATGAACCATCAGTGGGCTGCACATGGCTGGCTGCCATCCTCTGGTCATGGTGATGGCTCACCCATGTGCAGGTGACCTCTGTCCAGCATGGGGCTGAGGACATTGATGTCCTTTGTCTGGAGAAACAGGAAGTCTTATCTGTTGCAAGAATCACCAATTTTCGTACCACATATGTCCATAATTCCTATATGTGCTTGGTGGTGACCCATGTTTGGGAGATCTTGCAGATCTCTACTTGGGAGATCTTGCAGACTCCCCAACGTGATGTCTCTGATGTTCCATGTGCAGTGGTGCCTTCCCCCAGCACACCAACATGAACTATCCTGTATGGCACCCATAAGCCCTAAAACAGAAGTGAGGCAAATAGCAGTAAAATCTGGCATTTCAAACATGAATTAATGAATCACTGTAGAACCCCATTTAATGAGGGTGTATAAACCATGAGTTACTGCTCAACTCCATTACATGCAGCTGCGGTGTAATGAAAGCCATTGTGGGGCTGGTCGTTAAGACTTGAGCCTTAATGGTTAGAAATGATGGCCTTGGTCTTTTTTTTTTTTTTTTTTTTTTTTTTTGGTGTAATAGCCTCTTTATATTAAAGAGCCTTCTCAAAAAATACGAGGTAAGAAACAAACAGCACTGAATGGCAAGTGTCTAACATTCAGCAAGTCTCCAGCAGACGTTGCTGTGCTCTCTTGCTGCCTGAGCAGTTCCTGAAGAGACATCAGACACAAGAACCTGGCAGACAGCCACACAGAGATACCTACACTGCCCTTCTCCACCTATGGATGTTGGCAGAAGAAGCTGGGAGGTCATAATCAAAGGGCCAATCTTTGACCCCATGGTTGGTGTCTTAATTTACACCAAGATCAGGAGGAAACCGGCCCTAGGATCAAAGAGCTGCAGTTTGCAAGGTGCCTTTCTTGTCTCTTTTTTCTGTGCTGTGCAGGAAAAAGGCACTGGATCTGACTGGAAAGCATGCATGAGACACCTTTGCAGGGAGTTTTAAATCTCATTATGTAAAAAAAAATCATTGGTTTTTCTGTGAAAACATGCTGAAATCTTTTTCTCTCCAAACTTTCTTTAGGGTGGCAAGGAGTGGATTGCTCTATTCCATGTTCAAGTGGAAGTTGGGGTTTTAACTGTAACCAGACGTGTTACTGCACAAATGGAGCAGCCTGCAGGCCTGCTGATGGCTTCTGTCTGTGCTCCCCTGGCTGGCAGGGGGACTACTGTGACCAGCCGTGCCCTGTAAGTGTAACCGGGATGGTCTCACATCCCCTTTTAAACCACAGCCCACATAGCTCTTCTAATCACACGGGCTCAGTATCTCATTTGCTCTGTGGATATCTGTAGGAAATCATGTATAAATGACAGATTGTGGTTCGAGCAATCGAGTCAATGTATTACCTTCTGCACTGTATTTTATCAGAGCTATTGCAGCGTTATCTGCATTTTCTTGAACATCATTTTTTAAAGTGATTCCTCATTTGGTTCTATATAGAAATTTTAGGCACTGAGTTGTTTCTATTTTCTCTGTCTGTTAATTTAAAAAATGCGACTCAGCATTAAGAGGGACATGATAGATGATTTTGCACATTTTACAGCAAAAAAACTGATTACTGAGAGTCTTTTTTTTTTATTTATATTTTTGGAAGGATGGAACATATGGTCTTAATTGCAGTGAGCGCTGTGACTGTAACCACGCAGATGGGTGCGATCCCGTCACCGGTTACTGCTGCTGCCTTGCTGGCTGGACAGGTAAAATGAGCAACTCTATGAAACTTGGGATTATTTCTGTTTGTTTGTTTCCCTGTTTATTGCTAATGCATCAGTTGTAGCGCTGAGTTTCTGACTGCAGACTCTTAGGTAATAGATTGAGACAAGCTCAGCTGCATTTACCCACATTTAAATCACTCGTGATGGTGACAAAAATTGGCGTTTATTAAATTTGTATTCAAATTAGTTGAAGATGGCTCCAAACCTGGAGCCAGATGTTAGCCTTCTGTAACATGAATGCTCAGGAGGGATGCAGATTGTATGGAAATCCTGCAGTGTTTTTCTCCTTGAACGACCTTTTCCACGGGGGTTTTGGTGCCATAATGAGTCCTGTGGCCGTTGTACCTGAGATGCAGATAGGTGCCGTCTGGATGCTGAGAGTCAGTACAGCTGCTCCATCATACAAACCAGTTTGGTCACAAACTGTTGTCTTTATGCCCTTTTCCCATGCTTCCTGTTGCACAGAATGGTAGCGCTGGAGAGCAGATTAATGCTGGTTTGATAAAGAATTCTCTTGATTACACAGAGGCAGAGAGAAATCTTGAGTGAAGTCTGAAAGTCCAGGCTGGAGAGCTCAGTGCAAACAGCCCTGCACTTGACTCCATCCTGATATGTCTCTTTGCTAGCTTTTGACAGCTAACATAAACAGCAGTGGGGGACAAGTTATTGATCCAACCGATATTTCACACTTAGCTGCCTAAAATACGAGTTAATCTCCCCCTAGCTCTCTGGAGAGTCCCTGGAGGGAAATAAGCGTATACTCTTGCCTATATCTGCACAGCCACCAGCAGCACTGGCAGCCAAAATGCATTGGTATTAACAGCATTCATTTGGAAAATTTAATTGTTTTTCAAACAAAAACAAGTTGGAAGAACGTATGGAGCAAGGCAGGCTCGGGCAGCAGGCATCTGGGATGCTGTTACCTTACACCGTCAGTTATGCCTCAGACAAATGCACGTCCCCCATTTCTGATGGACAGAGCATCACTCACTGTACAGCCCAGCTCTTAGAAGCATGAGGCAGAAGGAATGAAAATAAGCTTTTACTTTACAATGAAAAACATCCTTTTAGAATGAAATCAAATGCAAAAAATATGGATTTCTTTTACAACAGAGTTACTTTTCAAAGATGAGGAGCGTGCATCCCTGAAAAGGGCTTTCTGCCCTCTAGAAAATCCATTCTGTAAGCACACTACAGCCCACCCCAGCTTGTGTTCTTCACTCATGGACTACATTCATCATTCTTTGAGCCTCTTTGCCATCACATCCATCTGTCAGGCTTTAAAACTGTACTGTGCTTTATTTATAACCATCAAAAAAACAGTTGATAGGTTTTCCTGTAGTCATCGTGTGTTTCTTGGAGGGGCAAAATGTTTTTTAAAAGTACAGAAAATGAATATATATTTACTTATTTAGTATAAGGGTTTATTGCACATCTTTACGTATGTAGCATTTCAGAGGAAAGTGCAGAAAATACTCTTTGCAAACTGAACTTGTGGCTTTTTCTCAAAGGCATTTGGAACATAGACTCCAACTCACAGCACGTGCATGTCTGTAATTGTACATCACGTGCAGTTACAAATTACTCCAACTAAAGGTAAGAATGATTTCTGTGACGTGTCCCTCTTTTAGTTTCTGTGTTGGGTGAGGTGAATGTGCATTAACTCACTGGCCACTTAAGCACTTTAACCTTCAGCATGTCCCTGCAGTTCTGGAGCAACCTTCTTCAGCATCACGTTTCTGCGAGGAAAATATTACATTAGCATTTGAGACCAGGTTGGAGCTGAGATGTTGACAGGACCATGTAAGGTGTGCGCTGGAAATGCTGATAGACAGACAGAGCCAACATGTGTTTTGTCAATTCTGCATTCAGTGTTTTTTCCACTTGGCTTAGCACGAGACACAGGGATAAATTCTGCTCATGCTACTTTGAAAGTATGTAATTTCAGAAACTCTTCAGCTAGATAATTATATTTTCATTTTGAGGAGTGTGGCATTGGTAAAAGATTAATCTTATTCCTAGTTGTTGTGAACTGGCCCATGATGTGTTTTGCAGTATATTTTATAAATATGATGTGATAAATAATTCAGGCTTAAATTTGTGCTTTCGGAGTTTGGTACTAATTAGGCATGGCCTGAAAAAGATCAGAAAAGTTCAGCATCATGGAACATCTGAAGGTTTTCCTACCCACTCACACCAGACAGAGAATTCACATGGCTTTCTGATCCTAATAGCCACAAAACTTCATCTGAAACAGCATATTCTGTATGTTCATCCCACATGTGGGACTCCCTGCCTTGATGTCGGTGTTCTGCGTGTAGATCAAGGAGAAGATTGAGCCCATTTTCTTTAAAGAAGTTTCCAAGATGCTACTGGTATAAACCTTGGGAGACTGATAGATGGTTGGAGCATGGAGGAAGGCTGGAAAAAGAAGAAGAAAAGGAATAAAAAGAGTAACATACAATATAAATTAATAGCAGTCTACCACCCTTGTCTACCGTCATGACTGCCACTCATCCAGAGTCCATTATTCAGGGCATTGCTCTCCCACTCCTCTGTGTTTAACAGCCCAGAAATGCTCGATTTGAGCGCAGAGAATACCTGGCAGGGTGGAAGATGATGAAGAGATTGCCACGTCTCATCCAGGAGGTTACGGAGCTGTGCAGATCAGCTCAGTGCCAAAATAAGCACACAGGCAGCAAGCTGCTTATACGTGCGTGTAGATTTGCCATTAAGTTCAGTGGGGAATTAACTGCATGTGCGCAGCTGAGGGCAGAAGTTAGACTCTGAGATGGATCAGACCTGAAGCTGGTTGCACTCTGTTGGTATTGCTGAAGACACCCAACCAGCACACGGGCACACTGTGTCACATGGAGCCTTGTAGAAAGCATGGAAAGTGTAGCACCTGTACTTAGAGCACCAAAACCACACAGGCAGATGCTCTTGTGTGCTGCAAGTGAAGTGAAACTTGTTCAAGTGTTGGCCAAATTCAGATCTGCAGCTGCTGGTACAGTGCAGAGCTGACTTCTACTGCCCATGAAGGGAATGTCAGATGCAAATAAAAATAAGGCTGTAGCCTTGCAGAGAGGGAGATCTCCAGCTTTCAGGTGCTTACCATAGTGAATATAAATACTTCCCTTGAAATCAAAAGAAGATTTGTACACGTCTGTCACTAGGTTAAAGAGGAGAAGTGTAGCCCCCAGCAGGATCAAGTCTTGACTGATGAGAGTGATTGCTTTCTAAAGATTAATAAGGGTCTCTCCACTCCAGATCTGCCATGCATTTTAGATAGATACTCCTTTTGTGCTTGCAGCTGTGTGTATGTGTGCACACATACCTTAAAGCTACCAGTCATTTGCAGGAGAGGTGCTATTTTGTGTACATTCAGGTTAAAATGAAGATGCTTGAAAACGGAGTGCTTCAGTGCTAATTGCATTTGGTTAATTAGAGATCTCGCACACTCTGAATCCTCAGAGAGAGTGGAAGTGCAGGTAGAGTGGTAGAGCATTTCTTGGGAGTCCTTTGGAAACAAACAGGTAGCAGAAAGGCAGGCATGAGTCTGCTCACACTGCTCCCCGGAGTGCTCAGCAGCAGCAGTGTGGCCATAAAGCTCAACCAGGCTCCTCTTATTTAAATGATTGGTGGCTGCCAGTTGCTTGGTCATAGGATCATAGAACCACAGCATGGTTGGGTTGGAAGGGACCTCGCATCCCCCAGCTCAGGCTGCCCAGGGCCCATCCACCGCCTCGGGCACCGCAGGGATGGGGCACCCACAGCAGTGCCAGCACCCCACCACCTCTGGGTGAAGGCTTTCCCCCTGACATCTCATCTGGTCCTTACCACAAATGGCATTCTGACGGATCCAAAGCCAATTCACACTGTGTGGCCTTGTGCTGCTTCACGCAGCACCACCTCCCACGGCTGAATCCGTCGGACATTACAGAAGGGAAAGCCTCAGGCCTGGCTAATGCTCACAGCAAGCTCATTTCCTCCCTGAAACAAGTCGATGTGCTTCAAGTTAATTGTGGCAGCGTGTGTTTTGTTAACCTTTGAGATATTACAGTTGGATTAAGTCAGAAGCAGTCTGCAGGGGGATACGTTCTGCTCCCGTAAATGTTGGGGTCACTTAAAATCCTGTTTATCTCAATTCCTTTAATCTGCAATGCTGTCTTATCTGAGCCTGGGTTGTGTCTTTCCTGGTTCGTATTGCTGTCTGGTTTCTGGAGAGCTGTCGTCCTGATGCTATCTCAATTATCCCACTGCACTGCTGAGCTGATGCTTTTCTGATCACCCAACAGCCGAGTTTATTCAGGAGGGGTCGGCATCCCCAGCATGCGTGGGGAAATGTGGTGGTGGTGTAGATGTGGGACGGAAGGTAAAGGAGTGTCCGTCCCATAGTAAACTATACGGGAACTCCTCATCGATGTCCCTTAGTTAATCTGGATGGTGTGGACATCAGATGTGGTGGTAGAGGAGGAACCATCGTGTTATCGCGTTGGTATTTTCCCCTTCAGGCTTCCTTCTTGTCTCCTAAGAGCAGCTGCAACATACGCAAAAGGGGAATATATATTTCGCTGTCCTTTACATCTTCAATAACCTCCAACGACATAAACCCTAATTGTCTGTTATCGTGTCCAGGAGCACTGGACAGTGGCTGTGCTAGGCTCAGGCTGTAGGGATTTGCACCTGAGATTGTTTGAGGGGGCTTATGGGGTCAGGGACGTCGGCTGGTCGCAGATAAGGGGAGCTCTGAGGAGTGAGCCTCTGCATTTGCAGGCTGCGAGTGACATCTGCGCTGTCACTCAAACACAGAAACATGTTCCTTCCCTCCTGTGGACACATTAATTCAGTAAAACTGATAAGGCTTTACTCAAGGGAAGGCCTTTTTGAATTTTAAAGGAACAGTGACCACTTTGACGGTGAGCTCTGAGGTATTCCTAACTTCACTTTTTCTGAGTGCTCTGCATGAAGGTGATCTTTCAAGACAAAAAAAATAACTTTCTATGTAGCTTCCCATAAAATACATTTTGTTTGTATTAACGTGACTCTTCCAGCGGAATTTACTTCACAGTTCTAAAGCCAGATCCTGTCCCCAGCTGAACTAGTTTGAAGCCAAAATAATTCCATTGCCATTAACAGGTCCTCTCCGAGCACATACTCCTATAATTGGTAGCTGACTCTTCTGCACGCCTTTAAAAGCAGGGAAAATCGAGGGCTGATTTTTATGTACCTCCAGGTTCACAGCAGAGCAGACCTGCGGTGTGTCCCGATCTGTGATGCTGTGGGTTGGCTCTGTGGGGTTTTGCAGCCGTGCTCTCTCACGCTCCCTTGGTTTGTAATACCAAGCCTAAAATACCAGAATGGAGCAATAGTAATTTCCTATTAAACATGCATTTTCTAGATGTCTAATCCCATTATCTAAACCATATTTTGCACTTATCACTTTTGGCAGTCTTATCCCAGATTTTTAAATTAATAATTTATTTCTGTGATTATTCTGTATCCTTACATTAGCTTTAAACAGGCAGAAAAAGCTAGAAATGTTAAGAGTCAGTCTAAAATGATGCAGTTTAGTCTCTCTTCTGGCAGCTTAGTCTCTCCTCTGGCCTCAGCCTTTGAAAAGTGAAGATCTTTTCCATATGAAAAGGTGTGCTTACTCTCTGGGTTCGACAAGTGTCCTTTAGCCTATGAATGTAACATAAGCTTATTAGAAATTAGCTTTAATTTTTCATTGACTTAATTTCAAGTGAGTTGATAAGATTTTAATGTCAGGCTGTGCTTAAAAATTCTCTCTTTGACAGGAACCTTTAAGTATGGCTCCTGCTGATAGAGGGCTAATTTTCAAAAATATGAATTATGAAGTTCTATCAAAGACATCATTGATGCCCTGACATAAATTATGTCGGTGCCTTCCTTGGCAGGCATCTCGGAGGCTCCAGATTCTCATCTAAGGGGGGTTTGGTTGTGTTTGTCCTGTGCCAGTTTTAGTACATATTTCACCTTCCGTGAAGTCAGTTGGATCTTTGCCACTCATTCAGTGGGAGTTGGATCAGACCCTCACGCTATAATTAGAACCTGCAGCAGGCCTACTGCTAAACATAAGCATGCATGCAAATGATGGCGGTATTAGCCTTAGAAATGCAGAGGAGATGTGAGTGCATTTGGCTTTGTGTTTATTTTTGGTTTTATTTTCACTTATGAAAGGACAGCTTTTAAATTTATACGAGAAGATAGAGCTTGGTGGCAGCCTGGGTTGTGCTAATTTAACAGGTTCTGAAAAATGAAGTTTGATGCTGGAGATATTCGGCTATTTTCCGTGTTAATATGGAGGCATTCTATATATAAGCTTGGCTGTGTGTACAATACATTCACCTATAAATAAATGTGGGCGAGAAGCAGCGAGAAAATTATTTGTGAGTGTTTCAGCAGACAAAATACTGGATGGTGGCATGCAGTGTGTGAAGGGAGAAAAAGGAAAGAGTGTTCAATAGACAGCCAAGAGGCTGAAATGCTGAGTGCATGTGCTCCCACTGGAAAGTGTTTACAGTGATAAAGGTGAATTTCTTCCTTCTCCTTCTTCATAAGGGAGAAAAAGTGGACTTTTGTGCAACGATGTTAAGCACAGAAGTCTTGCACATGTCCGGTTGTACAACAGCTCCTGCTAAGCTGCGTTCCTACCTCATGGCCTGGGGATTGAACCTTTACAAGGCAGGAAACACCTTTTCTTCCCGCTTCCAGATTCCTCCCTCTCGATCCCCTGCTGATGGCCTGCCCGCATCTTCCCCAGGTTCCTACTCCTCCCTGGCCTTACATCACGGCCAGAGTTTGAGAAGCAAGAGGCAGGAAGGACGTGTGCTAGAGGTGAAGGCAGCCAGGTGGGGGTTGCCTCCTGTCAGTGCTTCTCCTCCAAGATCCTTCCTGCTCCTGGCAGCTCTTCTTCCTGCAGCAGTGCACCCAGGAGAGTGTCTTGGAGCAAAGGGAGCCAGATGATCCTTAATTTTAGCAAACATTTTGACTTACTCCATTTCTTATGAGGTAGGTTCTTGCCTCAAAAGCTTTTATTGCATAAATTCCCCGAGTTGGGTGATTCATATCTGGAGTTTTCTCTAGATAATTAAAAACAAGGGTAGGATTAGTGCTCCACAGAGGTGCATTAGACTGTAAGTATATTACTTTCAGAAAAATACTTACGTTAATGGGTGCATAAATCGCCTATGCAATGATGAGAAAAGAGACAATTCAGAATATTTCACCGGCTGCGGGGAAGGGCTTCTTCTTCATTATTGAGGACCAGGTCGCTGAGCTTCCATTTAGGCTGATGGGTGTCCCACACAGGAGCTGCCCCACAGAAGCCCACTGGTGAGCAGTGCTTAGCATGGCTGCAAGGTCTGCACAGCGCAGGGCTGAAAGAACGTTACAGTTAGAAGAGCGTTTGGAAACACCACAGAAGTTCATAGATAATGCGGCTGCTGTTACTGCTGCTGAATAGTTTTGCTATATAAAAACAAAAATAGCTTATTTGCTGACTGGATGAGCAGCCATCAATTCTTAATGTTTCCATTTCATTTTATGGGAGATCCCTTTATGTTTTCTTCTATCTGCTGCCCTCCCCAAACCGATTTTCTAGTTCTTCGTCATCCTTAAAAGCTGAGGTATCAAGAATTGTGCTGCGAGGTTTGCCTCAGGTAGGAATAAACATTACAATGCAAAAGGTGATAGAAGAGCATCAAGGATTCTTTATGAACTCATGTTTGGATGCTATCATAACACCTTCTTAACAACTGATCCAGGGCTAATAAGACAGCTTTATTCTTATGTTCTTATTGAATTTCCTTTTACCTTTTATAGACTGAAGCAGCAAAGTATTCACTTAGGTAAGCATGCTGATCTAATCTCAAGCACAACGCTGATTTAAATAGAATTTATAGATGAAACATAAACGTAACAGCAATAAGAGTACTGTGGAAGGGGAAGAGAATGAGGTTAAACAAAAGGTGAACACATAAATACAGAAATCACT
Organism: Gallus gallus; assembly: GCF_016699485.2. NCBI lineage: Eukaryota > Metazoa > Chordata > Aves > Galliformes > Phasianidae > Gallus > Gallus gallus. The sequence continues at coordinate 18,236,623 of NC_052541.1, read as the reverse complement.
ATCAGAAATAAATGTACAAATGAGGAGACCAAAGCAAGACTTCCAGGGGACCTCAGTGTGGCACAGCCGCCAAAGGGCGTCTGCAGAAGGGACAGAGCTTTGTGATGGAGAGAGGAGGGACTGCGTGAAGGAGAGGCCCATCTGGAGATCCCATTCAGGATACATCCCCATACCCCTTTCAGTGCCACCAGGTGCCTGCTGCCCTGCTTCCAGCCTCGCTGAAATAGCCTTGCCGTTGTTGTCACCTCTCTAATTGCCAGGCTATTTTCTGCTATTGAAGCAGTGTTGCTGCAGTTGAGGTTGTGACTCACCAAACTTCAGGCCTCCACAACATTGCCAAAATCCAATGCCTGTTTGTGCATAAAATCCACTCTTTCCCGAGCTATTCAAATGCCAGAGATAAGAGATTATTATGACTTCATGTCATGTTGAAAGACAGGTGGAGGAGAGCACAATGTTTGTGTTGGATTCAAATGTCTGCTGAGATCATTCCTGTCACTGCTAATTGATGCTGCATCTGTCTTTGGATTGTGATTATTGGGGAGAAAAAAAAAGAAAGCTGAAGATGTTATTCAGAGAAGTAATTGCAGTTGTACGCTGGTAGATAGAAAGTACATGGGGGATGGGACCAACAGCCTGTAATATATCACATTCCTCCATCCCTGAAAAGCACTGTGATGCTGGGCAGCGCGGCAGTCCTGCTGCAGGAACCGCTGCCATGGGGATTGCTGTGGTCAAACGTGGGGCACGGGTTCTCATTTATTCCTTCCAATTTTGTTCTTCTGTTGTGTTTGGAGCATTAGTTTCCAACTATCCAGAGACGAGGCAGACAAACAATAGCAGGCTTTATTAAGAGCCAGGGAGGTAATCCCCAGGCCTGAGAGCAATTGCACGAGTAAGCTGGAGGGGGAGAAAAGGGAATTCTGCTATGTCTGCCTTTCCAAAAATTCACCTTCCGAAGTCCTTCAGTGTGATATAGTTACAGGCAGTACTAAATCTGCATTACTTTGACAAACTTTCATTGAAGCCATTGAGGATTATTAATGGAGGCAGTACGCTAAGTCTCTCTTCAGCAGATGCCATATATCCCCGTGGTGTGGCTGTAGGCTTTTTTTTTTCCTTTTTCTTGTTCTCACTCCTCGTCGTGGTGGTTGTGGGGATGCTAGCTGAGGCTTTCACAGGCATGTTTTAATACAAACAAGCAGTGAGGGTGCCGTCTTCCTCTTTGTATCTCAGGTGGAATATTAGGAAAATATTATTCTCATGAGGAGTGATTGGACATTGGTACGGGGCAGTGGTGGAGTCACCTTCCTGGAGGTGTCCAAGAGGAGATGTGACACTGAGGGCCATGGTGGGTGGGCATGTGGGCATGGTGGGGATGGGTTGGGGTTGGACATGGGGATCTCAGAGGTCTTTTCCAACCTCAGTGATTCTGTGATTCTGTGATTACTGCACAAACCACCTGTGGTACCCATCCCTACACCAAAGACATTCCCAATCCCTGGCAGCAGTGGTTTGGCCACTGGGTAATGAATTATCCTGAAATAGCCTTAGGCACAAACAGCGTGGAACTGCTCTCCCATGTGGTTATCCCTTAAAAGAGTGCGGTTGTGATTGCTGTGGTGGGTGGAGGTTGTGTTTTTCACAGCATACACAAGAGCAATTCAGGCACTTGGTACAATTTTCCTGCCCATTGTGTGCGAAGCAAGAAAGTGTGGGGAGGTGGGAATAAATTCTGTGTATAGAGCAGCTGAAAGGATAGCCCTGGAAATCCTGACTGAGTGTCTGCAGTACCCCAAGTCCACGCAGGGATGGGGGGATCATGGCTGCTGTTTCCAGGCTGGATTCAAAGCCACAGTGGATCCGGCTCTTGCCTTGGCTCTGGCTTACTGCATGGTGCCCCTTGCCCACGTAGGGTGGATAACTATAATTTTTACATAAGTTATGTGATTTTCACTTACATTTCACTCCCAGAACATTGTTTAAGAAGGTCTTGGAAGCGTAACTTCATGCTAGTATCTGCAATTGTGAACCACAGCCTCAGGCGGTGAGAGAATTTCTTGGTATCTAGGCAATAGAGTTTATGTATAGAACTGCCTCCTGCAGCTTTGGGGGCTTATTCTTCTGGTAGTTGTCTTTCAAATCTCTACATCATGCTTTTGAAACAAGGAATTTGTTCGTAAATTAGGAATCTGCGGATGTAATGTGAGATAAAGACGAGATGTGTCAACTTCAGCATTTTTTATATTTCTGGAAATTGAAAACTAATTGCTTATCAGAAATGTTCATCAGCAAGTTCCCAAGCAAAGGTTAAAGTTTTACATTCAGAAGGATTGCTGCTTCGCTGCCTCCGGTTGTGCCGTAGTGGGGAGGGACGGACTCCTCCTTCATCTGCTGCCAACTCTGGGAATTGTAACATTAAGGGGCTTTTTTTTAGCACGGTTCCGTAAGACACGTGTGTCCAGATGCAATTTTAACTTCTCATTTACATGTGCAATTCTGTGCGTGTAGGAGCCTCCAAAAGTGAAGTCTTCCATGAGAATTAACTGAGAGTAATATAAAGTAATAAAACTGATTGCGGCCCCTTCTCGGTTGTCTTCTGAATATTATTAAACAAATACGTTCTGTAATGGCTATCAGCACCTTCTAGAAGGTTTCCTTTCCCCTCCCTTTACATCTCGTTACAACAATCGGCTCCACAATGACTCATTGCCTTCGTTAGGAGCGGGAAGACATCCCTCATTATTCATTACTAAAGGAAGGACTTTGCTGCCGCAAGGAACAGCCACGGCATCCTAATTCAGCTACCTTACCAGGGGAAGGAGGCAATGTCATTCTTCCCCAAACTTTGCTGAAAGAGACAGGAAATAATGCTGTTTAATTGTCTCCGTTTATAAATAGCTCATTCACAATAAGAGAGCCGCATTGTTAATGCTGCAGTCAGGAGGAACAGAGACACATCTTCCCACTTTGCGTCTGAGTTTCATTTCTGGGAGCTTGTGGTCGGCCTTTAGACACGAGGAATGATCACACATAGATGTACAAGTATGAAATGCGTTCATTTATTTACAATTTACCGTATTAATTGTTAATTACAGAGCACTGCAGATGCATTATGTAGGTGCGCACACAGCACTTACTGTTCACATAATGCAGGGATTTCCTAGGGAGTAGGGAGGGCTGTACTGAGGCTGCTGGTTCTCTTGGATTTACTAATACAAATGTTCTTTCTCTTTCTGCTCTCCTTTTCTTCAGATATCTTCTCTTAAATATTAAGTGATTGAGCTTGTGTTATGTTTTTACTGTCTTTTAATGCGGTTTTTATGAAGCTTTATAGCACAGACCATGCTTCTTTATAAATAAAACTATGACCACGTATTACTAGAAGCCCCATTTCCAACTGTGCTTTTGCCAGACTTGGTCAGATTTTCTAGGAAGGGACATTATAATTGTGTGATTAATCTTCAGAAAGGGGAAATTTCGGCTCTGCAGTATTTCTTACTGTATTAACTTCAGAGATTTATAAAACCAACTTGAAACTGCACTGTAAGTGTGTTTATAATGACTTTGAGCTGATTTAATAATCCTCAAAGTTTGGTGACTGTACAGATCGCAGCTGTACAGATGCAGTCCATTACCTGTAGCACCCAGATGAAGTTATCAGAGGTGTAGGAAATGACTTGGGATTGTGTTTCTCCTTAGCCATGCACTAATCCAGCCTCTGGCTGGGGCTCTCAGGGTCCTTGCCTGCATTTATCCCATTATGCAGCGGGGACATGTGCATGGATGATAAAGAACATCTTCATGTTGCAAGTTGAGCCAGGGTGTGCGTATGCCATCAAATCTTGGTGGAGCAGTTGTAAAGCACCCGGTGTGCTAATGTTGTTAGGAAAATTTTCAAGCCAGTCTGTGATTCGTTTTTTCTGTCGTTATCAGTAACTCAGTGTGCTGCTGCTGATGCCACTCCCTGCAGCTGCACTGCTTAATGTCTCTCTTAGCTCACGATCCTGCAAAATTTTTTCTATCCAAGGAGCCCTTGATCATGCAAATAGCGCTGCTAATTGCAGGTTTTGGTGATGCCTTATCCCAGAGGAGTAAGAGTCTCTTGAACAAGTGGCAGTGCTCTGGATCAAATCCTGAGCTTACGTCCATGTGACAAGCCATGGCATAGGGCTGTTTTTAAAAGTCACCAGTTTAAACAAAACCAGCTGAAACGACGCCAAGAGCCTTATGTTAAGCTTTCTGGCTGTTTGCTTCCTTCAGTGTTTCCAAGCTTTGCTTTTCATAATGATAAATATCAAACAACAACCCTGGGAGTCACTGGGAGCTAGATTGGCAGGTCTCAGTCTCCATTTAACATGCAGATGATCAGTCTATGGCACATATGGCCGCTTGCTAGATCAGAGCTCGGTTCATTAACACAGAACTCAGAGAGCTCTGGGTGGATGTGGAGTAAGTGCATAATAACCCCGAGCACTGTGCTGTGAGCCAGGAAGTGAGCAATGTGCAGCACAGAACTGAATTTGCACATGTTCAAGAAACCAAATACTAGACTTTTTTTTTTTTTTTTTTTTTTTTGTGCAGAACCTTGAATTTTTCTTCCCAGTCTTCCAGTTCACAACAGTTAAGTAATCAGATTTCAATCAACTGCATATTTCCAGGCCAATTATTTGAGATTCTTTGTGACTTTAAAGCAGTTCCTGACCTTCATCTCTCAGACGACATGCAGAGCTTCCTTAAACGATGCTAAGGATTGCACAGGAGCTCACTGACACCTACAGAACTCACCTCTTTGGCATTTCCTTACTTTTCACTTTATGAAGCAGATAAAAGAGTAGCGATTTCTTTTCCAGACTCCCTTGTTTGCTCTGTGATGTACTGTGAGGTGTCAATCCACCCAAATGTTCCTTTGAGCAGAGCAAGCTGTGTGAAACCTAATGAGTGCCGTTGTGTTCTTCAGGCATCCACTGTGACAATATGTGCACCCAGGGCCGCTGGGGACCGAACTGCTCCATCTCCTGTAGCTGTGAGAACGGGGGATCCTGTGCTCCGGAGGACGGCACCTGTGACTGTGCACCTGGCTACAGAGGACCCCTGTGCCAAAGAAGTAAGATTTCCCATGGATGTGTTGGCGGAAGCAAAGCAGATAGAAATGTTATCTGTGGCACCAGAAAAAGCCATGGGTTTCTGACTGGCATGAGCTGATGACTTAGCCCAAAAAATGCTTTTTGGCCAAGAAGACAAGGCTCTGCTGGGTAGAGTGTTGCCTTCTGTTTCTTCTGGCCTTCCACAGTACCTAGAGGACACGGGTGGCCTAAAAGAGCCACAGAACCATAGAACTGTAGAATCATTAAGGTTGGAAAAGACCAGTAAGACCAGCCAGTCCAGCCCATCACCACCATGACCATGCCCAGTAAGCCACATCCTTCAAAAAGGAGCGACAACTTTGCATGACAAACTTGGCAAGATGTGGGTAGAATCAAGTTTCTAGATACATCACGAGAAGCTGTAGGATACCTGCTAAGCAGAGTCAGCTACAGCCCATCACATAATGACAAGTAGATGAGTGTTGGCTATCAAAATAACAAGGCGACGCTTTCTTGTATGCCAGAAAAAGAAACACGGCAGCCAGAAATATCTCCCGTCTGATGCTCTGCTGCTACATATTAAAATGTGTCAAGGAGATAAAAATCCTCACATTTACTTTACCTGGAAAGCTGTATTTGCCCCCGAGGGACCCGTATTCTGATCCAAACTGATGCAACCTTCTTCCTACGTAAACAAGAAATGGGTCTCTCTCCCTTTTTCCATCAGCCCTTGTTCTTCCCGTAAGATATGCTACATGCCCACTTCATACATCCCTCCTGATTTCACTGGTTACACTTGACACTAGCACACACTCATCTCTAAAAATAATTTGTAGCTGACAGTTTTTATTTAAAGCCATTATAACAATGACCTCTAGCACTGCTGTAGTTAATAGCCTATAAGCATTTCCATTATAAACCCCAATTTCCAGGTGCTTCAGCATGTCTATGTAACTGTAAAACCTCTCTCTAAGGCTGAAATGTGGTGCTCAGAGCTTCTGGGAATTGGGGAAGAAATTGTTTTACAAATTTGAAACCCTAAGAGTGCAAAACGTCCAGAAGTTAATAGTTACTGGCCTTTCTGAGATGAAAAAAAAACCCGCTTAGTTTTATCAGCTCATGGCATACAGGCTACAAGAGGCAAACCACGTCCCCAGCTTGAAACTCCCATAATCAAGCTGCTCCCTGAAGACATTTGCTGAAAACTTAATGGGCAGAAATTCTCCATCCCTCTTGGGTGACAGCAGAGGGCTTCTCTGGATGCTTGTGCTCTCCGTGTTGCTGAAATGCCCCTCTGTGGATGCACAGCCAGGGAATTCAGCCTGCTCCCAGCTTTTCTGCAGGATTCAAGTGCAGGACTACCTGCATCTCTGCTAAGTTTGCTTTCAGAATCATTCCCATTTCCCTCTTGGAAAGTGATTTAGAAGCAGAATTTAGTACGTGGCAGCACTGAAGACAATACCCCACCGGGTAGTTCTGTCTGTGCAATCAGCATTGCAGGAGACACCGGGATGGTTTATCAGTCTTAGGCCTGCAGAAATGTCTCCAGGAATGATCCAGGTTGTTTTATAGCAAGTGCATCATCAACAAACCTGTCAGCTGAGTTCCAGCTGGAAATGTGCAGCGGTGTAAGAACCTGACACCCGCTGTGAGCATACGGACCGAGAGGGAAATTCTCATTCAGTGAAAAAATAGAGCAGAGGTGATATAGTAACCACCGAGACAGCACTACGTGATAGAGAACCACAGGAGTAAAAAACACATGGAGTCATTTTTACTGTTAATGAAACGTCATGGAGGTTTTTGTGCTTATCTGTAGCAGTGAACACTTAGACAGTGGATGGTTTTTTCAGTCTGCATGTGCTTACATGGAGCAGTACGTGTTCATAAGAGACGCTGGGCCCAGTCGTGGTGCTATATCTTATGGACAGCTTCTACAGTAATTCCAATCCAAGTTCTGAGCACATAGTTCATGACAAGTTTGCTCAGCTAACCAGTGTGATTACTGATGCAAATTGGGTGCTCTTGTATGCTGTTCCCATCATTACCATTTGAGATTCTGTTCATCACTGACAGATGCTCTTGCAGTGGCGTGTATAAACTGAATGTCCTACACGAGCACAGGTCTTGCACCTAATGTGCTTAGAAATGAGCAATCAGCTTTTGACACAGTTACTCAGAAGAAAGAATATTGAGATTTTCACAATACTCCTTCGATTTCTTTGCTCAATTTCCTTAGGAAATGGTAAGGTGGATTTCTATGCTTTGTGTATGTGTGAATGTTTCTCTTTCTGCCCGTCTTAAAAGCTTTGGAAGATGTTTCCAGGTATTAACCATGGCTACCAATGGGATATGGGGATCAGATGTGTTATACTGCCATGTATTGTGAACGTCTTTAGCTGGAGATGGCCAGGGAGACTCAACAAGAGATAATCCAACAGGCTTCCCAATTTATGCTGTTCATGAAACTTTGTGCTTTTAGAAATGAAGAAATGTTATTCACTTGAGATCAAGACAGAATTCTAAAGCTCTCAGCAGTGAGAAACCTGAAAACCTGAGACAGCCTGTTTTGTTTTGTCTTCAGTTTGCCCCCCTGGCTTCTATGGACACCACTGCAGCCAGCCATGCCCTCAGTGCGTGCACAGCAGCGGTCCCTGTCACCACGTGTCCGGGCACTGCGACTGCTTGCCAGGATTCTTCGGCGCGCTCTGCAACCAAGGTATGGAGCCTGGGACCCCACAGCCGCCTTTCCCAAGTCTCTGTGGCTGTGACTCTGCAGCAAGACTGATCACAATGCGTCTGCCTTTTTTTCCCTTGTTTCAGCAGTTCAGATCACAAGAAATTCTTTATTTCAGAGGAAAAATGCAAATAGGTACTTAGTCACCCTTTTGTAAATCTGATGTGATCCTGCTTTCATAAATAAAACAGGTCTGCCGCTCCGCGTTGAGATGAATATGGAATGAGACACCTGCTGTAAATACATCAGCCATCCAATGGTTTCATTTTCCTTTCTGCTAAGCCCGTCACAGCCTAAATGTTGATGACACTTCCACATGCTCTTTCAGTAGGAGCTCTGTTCCTTGAGGTGGAGGCCAACGCAGGCACGCCAACCCAAAGACCGAGTTAATGCCCCAGCCTCATTAACAACACCTGGAGTGTGACTGTGGGGACAGCTGAAATCACACACACCCAAACGCAGGAGTAAGGAGACAGAAACGTTGTCAAGGGGTGGTGGAAAAGAGCTCATGTCCACGGGCTAAGAGTACCCTCTGCTCTCCCTGCGCCCATCACTGCACTCTCTCCTTTACCTCTCGAAGTTACGCCACTTCTACCCAAAAGCCCCATTTCCATTCCTATCCCAAAACTGCTTCCAAAATCTTTGCGGTGTTCTGCAGAGTTGCTGCGTACCTCTGGGGGTGTTTTGTGCCCGCAGATTTAAAAGGGATAATTCCTAATGGCCGCTGCCCTTGTGAAGTCACCATCCCTGTAAAATGGAACTGACACGTTCTAATGACCTGCTTTTGGGGAAGTTAGAAGTTGCAGGCAGTACTTAGGCAAAGTCATTAAACAGATTAAATGTAACCATGTTTTCTTTTCCCTGTGCCGCACAGTCAACTAAACATTATACCAATTAATTTATTAAAATGAACATATTTCAGTGAATTTGTCCATTTTATATGAAAAGTTAACCAGATTTCAAAGCGTAAGCAGGGCTAATTATCCTCTTAAGAAAATTCTATTTTATTTTTGCTCAGATGTTCAGCACTTCTGGTTTTACTTTGAAATGTTGATCTACCCGGCAAATTAATTTTAAAATATTCATGTCCTAATTAAAATCAATTTGTGTTGCAGTTTGTCATCATGAATTAGCATGTAACTTTATTTTGTCGAAAGAAAAATGCTAATTAATGTTTTCCATTAGAAAAACGTGAAACAAAGATTTCAGTGCTGAATTTCCACCCCCCCCCCCCCCCCCCCCCCCCCGTGCTGTCTCTTCTCTGGCAGCACGGATGTGACTCCAGCAGCAGCAGCAGCAGCACGTGCGTGCAGGGAGCTTTGTAACCTCTGAAACGGCACGGGGTAACATGGTTGTACTGCAGATTCAAAGCAGCACACAACTAAGCAGCTGTTTTATGAATATATTTCCCAATCATGTAGCAAGATGGATTGATAACAACATTATCGCTGCTAGAACACAGCTGACATCCTATGGGGAATTGCAGAGTCCCACTTCAGAGCTTTTATTGCTAATTAACGTCTCTGACTGTGTCGTACAATCAGACTGGTCCTGAGGAAGGCAGTGTTAGTCCCTGCTCTACAGCTCAGTCTAAAATGTTTGAAGCATTTTGAGAAGTGCTTGCATTTGGGTCTCACAGCTTTACAAGGGAGTCACTGTTGTCAGTCCACAGCTGGGTTACTTAACCTAATGAGAGCAGCCACTGGGGCAGGATAGGCTTTGTAATCCCTCTGTGTTGCCACCCCAGAGGGCTTCACTCTATTTCGCTGGGACAAGAGGGGCTCACGTGGTGGGAACCTCTCTGCTGGCTCTCACTGTGCCAGGCTGAAGCATTTCTTTATCAGGTGTGACCTGTTGCCTTTGTCAGCATCAGTGTTTGGATCACAAATCCTTTCCTGATTCATTAGCATTCTGCACTGCAGCGTAAATCAGCTCCTATTTTAAGTAAGGCTTTTGAGAACTGTTTTTCATATGTATAAAAAAATCCAGGCTTCCTATAAGTGATGTTAATATCTCCATCTTAAAGATGCAATAAAAATATTGCACTGAACTGCTCTGGGTAGAGCACTGGAAGTGAATAATTGTGTAGCACATATGAAAACCTGACAGATCTTTTTAGTTTCTGCTCCTTCTGTGATATGAGGCCTTTTCTTTCCTTCTTTCTCTGCGTGTCTCTATATTGTTCTTTTCATTGTGTCCTTATATTGTGTTTAGTTTTATCTCTTTTCAGGTAGAGAACTGTTCTGTTTAGCACATCATTCGAAAGCCAACTTTATCCATTCCTACAGATAAGCCTGCAGCTAGACCACGCACTGTTGTTTTCTGCACCACTCCTAGGTTTCTACCATAGTGAGAGTAGAAGATGGCCCATTGTATAAAAGCAAATGAGTCACAGCTCAGGATTTCAATCTGCTGCTGATTTGCAGTTGGGGTAGATTGAGGTCACCTGCAGAGACTGCATATGAGCAGGAGAGAGGGGCCGCAGTGGTAAACTGGTTGCATAATTCAGGGAGTGCCTTAATCACTTTCTTGACATCACTGTTACTTGTAAGGACAGAAGTCCAGTTCCATTTGTCGCACCCTTTGCAGAGATGGACCGTGTATTTTATCTTGTTTTGAAAATACATCTGTTTTTGTCAGGGAACGCAGCCAATAAGAGCCCTGAAATTAAACTTTTCATTCGTTACTGAGCAGAGCTTTCCATCAACTTTAATGGTAAAGATTTCCAATAATTTGGTGGGAGGCTGGAGGTATACCTGTCTGTTAGTTTTATGTCACCGTGCGTGGGCTGCGACACGATGGTTCTGGAAGAAAAGCAGAGTTTCTTTTCTTCCAACTTCAGCAATTGGCTGTGGGGACCGACAGCTTTGTTCTCCTCTTCCTCTCCCATCCCCGCTCCTTTCAACGTCCTTCAGTAATGATAATCTTCTAACTGTATTAGATTCGTTTTCCAGCAGGCAAATGGATTGCAAGATGACTTTTTCACATTGCTTTTATGCCTGGGAAATAAGCAAGCACAGTGGGTGTGAATGCTTTCTTCTGCCGTCTCCTTATTTCCACCAGAAATTTGCCCTCTTGTCTTCAGCAAATAAAGATGTCATAATTACTTTTCTCTCTAATCGCTTAATGTTAAATCCTGTGACTTCCTAATATTCATTAGGAAGCCTTCATTAAACTGTTCTGTATTTCCAGTGTGTCCCAGTGGAAAATATGGGAAGAACTGTGCTGAGCTCTGCCAGTGCACCGAGAACGGGACGTGCAATCCCATCGATGGGTCGTGCCAGTGCTTTCCAGGCTGGATAGGGAAGGACTGCTCCCAGAGTAAGCAAAGTGTTAATTCTCCATCTCTGCTGTGAAATAACATGTTTTCCTGTTTAGTGTTTTTGCAAAGTTAAAGGCAGTTTCTAGGGAAATCCCTGAAGTATTACAGCAGCCAGTGCCTTACTCTTTACAGCTTATTTCTTTTAATTAATCTAAGTTAGCTCTGGCTTGAATTAGTTTATGCGTTTGGAATTTGCAGAAGCAGTTACTGGATTCTCTTACAGGAAGGAGAGGTCACAGGCTCTTATCAGAAAAGAAAGCTCCCTTTTAATTTCTAGCTGGATTCCCTTTTATTTATTTTTTGAAATCATTTTCTTTCACTTATTAGATCAGAAATTATTAACCAGTAAATGCCTTCATGTATTGAGCCCACAGAATTGAGAAATTGGGCAGCTGAAATGTTTCTATTAAATGCAGTTTAACTGTACAAATCAACGTGGGCTTGGTGGGATGGAGGGTTTTCTTCTCAAAAATTGCCCAGGTGGAAGATTGGCATTTGTTGATCCCAAAGTGTCATTTCCTGAGAGCATCCCCTAATTGAAGATAGATCACAGAGGGAAGCAATATCCTATCATTCAGAAATGTTACTTCATATTCAGGATACAACTAGCATATTAGACAGCATTCCAGAGTAAAATATATTAAACTTCAAGTGATAAAGTAGGAATTGGATAAAAACAGACGGCTGTAATTTTACTTTCATTGTGTGTCTTCCACGAGCAGAATATTGCTGTCACTCAAAAGAAAAAGAAGAAAGAAAAGGACAAAAAAAAAAAAAGACAGAAAGCTGCACAGATTCCTCATTATGTTTAGCCATGTAATTGGGAAATGGCTGTTGGTTTCTGTTAACCTTGAGAAAGGATGAGATTCCTCCCTGAGGGAGGCAGGCCAGCTGAGTCGTTCAGAGTCAGGAGGAGGCAGGGGTGGCTGCTTGGTGTTCTGGACTGGCAGGGCAGGAGCCTGGCTCTTTTCTCAGTTACCTTTATCAGTTACCTTCCTGTAGAGAAAGGGTAAACCTGACGCAGAGCTGGCCTCACACCCGGCTCCTGGGGTCCTGGCCCGCAGCTCCGCAGCCTGGCGCTGAGCTGTCAGCGATGCTCCCTCGCAGCAGCTAACCTGAGATGACCGAGAGATGGAGCCACAAAGGAGATAATTTTAGCTCTGGCTCCAGAGCCAGTTCTGGAGACACACGCAGACCCTGCAGCTCTAACTTACAAAGCCTTTTCACAAGTATTTCTGGTTGCTTATAGCACGAGCGCTTTAGGCCAAATCCTGTTCAGCTGTACATTGTGCGAGTTCGGCGACCTCTTGTTTGATTTACGTCACGGCAGGTTTTTGCTATTCATTCTGGCTTTGGCTGTGTGTGTCATATGCCAGAAACTTGCATTTATCGTCAGAATTGCAGCCAATGGCCTGCGTGGAAATAGGCACCGTCTCTCTACTTTCAGGTTTCCTGGGAACCGTGCCTTATTAATTCATGCCTTTAATAGGCAGCAATGGAAAGTGCTTTTTAAAGCAAAAATATAGTTGTTATATTGAAGGGTTATCATCATTTTGGATCTTTTAGTCTGGCACTAATGACTGTAACTTACTGCATTCAGTTTCGGAGGGAGGCTTACAATAACTTTTGAAAATGTATTAATATTGTACTTGTGGAAATATATAACAGACCTAGAGGTTTTAATTTAATATTGGCCCCATCAACAAAAGCAATCTGATTTTGTGGATGGGAATTCACACTGAAAGAAGTTTTCTTTACATTTTTACATAATTTGAGCCCTGCTCCGCGCTTCAAATGAATGTGGTAATTTTAGCAGTTGATTGCATGGCAGAAGTAAACCACGAATAGCTGTGCTTTATTATGCAAGAATTTCTGAATATCGAAAAGAAAATTAAATTACCTCCGTATCCTAAAACCCTGTCTGAATTGTCTTCGGAAATAGTGCCAGTGAGGCAGGGCGTGTTGTTGGAGCACTCAGCCCTATTGCGGGGTACTCAGTGCTCACAGAGCAGAGCTACGTGGAGAAGAAATGTGGGGTTTGGCAGTGTGGGTGAGGTTATAGGTTTGCAATCTGGGTTTGCAGAGCAGTCATTGGCATGGGGGGACCGGTTGTGGAGAGGGAATACCTGCAGCCATGCCAAGTATCACCATGTGATGTTCTGCCTTTGCTGCTGTCCTGCAGGCTCTCCTTACCATTGTTCCCCCGCAGCACTGAAGCCATATGACTGCTGATAAATGTTTCTTATTTTCATAGCTTGCCCCCCAGGTTTTTGGGGCATGGATTGCTTTCATTCATGCAACTGCCACAATGGAGCAATGTGCAGCCCTTATGATGGAGAATGCAGATGTACTCATGGTTGGACTGGGCTCTACTGCACACAGCGTAAGCCTTTCGGATGTGCTATTTTGTCAAGGAATCTGTCAAAGTATGTGCTGCTACCTCGTGTCTCTTCCAAGTATTGCACTCTTGCTGCTATACCACCTGTTTCAGGCTAGTGGATAACCTCGTGTCACTACAAGGAAAATGTCCTGAAGCTTCTCGAGGTTTTTTATGCCCTTGGCATGATAAAAAATGAGGGTCCGACCATTTGGGTTATTGATTTGTTGTCAGAATCGGTACAGTCCTTTCCCTTGGTTTGTAAAGCCCTGCAATACACTGTCTGCTTTAGGAACATGTTTGAGATTTCTCATCTCAACAGCACAAAATTATCAGCTCTGCACAAAAGAGGGAATCACATTCTGGGGAGCCTTCTGGGAGGGCTCTTCCACTTGCAAGAAACCAACTGATCTCCGGCCTCTTAGAGAGTTTCTGTCCAGCTGTCTTCTTTCACTCCTTGAAAATGTACTTTGTATGGATGCGTGAAGTTTTTATTCTTCTTAAGTGCTTAAAAAGCAGTTCTGTAAGATAGGAGAAACGCTGCTGCAAGAAAATTGGCTGCCATGGTAGCTCTGCATTTTTTAGATCGTCAAATACATGTTATTAGATATACAGAGGCTGAAAATCCATAGATTTATAGGCTCATTTATTTCATGCTGTTAACACATTCGAGTTTGCGTTTCAGTTCATTTCTTCATCTTTCCTTACTCTCCTTCCTGAAAGGTTGCCCAGCTGCTTTCTATGGAAAAAACTGTGCCAACGTCTGTCAGTGTCAGAACGGAGCGGACTGTGACCACATCACTGGGCAGTGCACGTGCAGGACGGGATTCACAGGCAAACAGTGCGAGCAAAGTAAGTAGCAGCATGACTTCGTTTTCCCATTTCTGGTGGGGAGGAGATCAGAATCCTTTGCAAAAATGAGCTGTGGGCTGAGGTGTGCATGTCTGTCAGCCTCCAGCCCCAGGCACCTTGCGTCATCTGTAGGGAAAAGATGGCATCTCTGGAAAGCCGGCTGGTCTGTTTTAGGGCATAAAGTATGGTGACTCCACTGCAGACTGGGCCTTTCCTTTCCCAGCATGAAGTTAGGTGAGATCAAAGCCTGTCTCACAGCCAGCACTGAATGGAGGCAGCCTTCCCAAACACTTGCACCTTATTGATAGGAACCCCAAACCTTACTAAGTCATGCCTTACTAACACTGTTGAGGGCAACAGCATCGGGTTTCCTCAGGCGTGAAGGAAGACAGAAGAGTTCAAAAAGAGTCATTCCACTCTCTGACTTCCAAGGAATATTGAGGTTTCCATGACAAAGTTGTTACACTATAGATGTGGACCAAATAAGGATTCATCTGTACATTGAAAACAGATCAAGGAAACAAAAGCTTCTTGTCATTTTTGGAAGGATTGCAGTTAACTTGAGTAGTGAGCAAGTGTTTAACAATGAACTTCAATTACCTTGCAAGGGTGCTCGCATATCTTACTGTAATTGTTGTCAGCGTCTTGCTGGCATATTTAGCACACTGTGCCAAATGGCTTCTTTTAAGGACAAAGATTTAGGGCCGTGGAAACTGTATATGCTGCAGCTGAAAAATTACTTGTTTGTCCAGTATGGTAAATCAAAAGAAAATTCTCACGCACTTACTTGGATTCTAAATACAGGGTGAAATCTATCTCACCTTACCAGGGCATTAATTCCGCAGGTATATTTTTTTCTTCTTTTTTTGGCAGTAGGGAATGCAATTAAACATTCCTGCTAACTTTGCAAGTCAAAGGCCTACCTCAGAGCTTCCCTGCAGCTTACTGCACAGATCTTTATGAGCGCATTAGAACGTATAACTCAATTCACAAACATCTTTTCCATTTGCACATACTTAACATTCATCCAAGTGTGTGTCTCAGGATCAAATCTGCATGCTCATGGGGATTACGGACAGCACCGCTGTAATTCTGTGAGCAGCCAACTTACTGCGAATTCCTGTGCACCTTTACCCAGGAATAAATAGGAGAGTATGAAGTTTGATGGTAGAGCTGAATCGCAGCAGAAGGTTGTATGCAAGAAACAGTATTTCTAATTTGACCACTCTGCAAAGCCTGTGATTTCATTTTCTATCCAAACTACTAAAGCATTCACTTATTGGCTTTTCTACTATTTAAAAGTATTAAGTGTAATATCTCTGTATTAAGACTCCTTCCTCAGAATCGCACTGGATGGGCAGTTGCACCACATTACAGATGAAATGCCAAAGTGCAAACATCATTTCTGCGGTGCAGTCCAAAAATGTAGGCTCTACTCATTACAGAGACACAGGGTAATGTTCATCACTTCATGTTAACTGGATTGGTAACTGGAATTTGCTCACAGACTGGCACTGGGAAGGTATTGTCACCCTGTGCAAAATGTTTGCAGTGACACTCAAGAAGCCACATGTTCTCCTGAATCATAGCAAGTATGCATGCGTTCCGTAATGCCTTCCCTACAGAAATAACAAGAATATGACAGAAGTTGTTTCTTTCAATTTGTTATTGAATGTTGCCTCGAGAAATTTAGTAAGCTGTCTACAGAGTTATCGTAATAGCCCATCATAGTGATTGTATGAATAAATTTCTCAGTTGGACATTCAATCATTTTGTCTTTGATAGAAATACAAAAACAGGGTAGAAATTCCTACTATGCTGGGAATCCTAATGCAGAAACAGAGCAAATGGAACCGTTCAGATGCTCAGTTCTGTAAGTCCATCTCCAATGTGATATTCTAGCGCTGTTGGGGATAAATATGAAAGCATACAGGATTTGTTTGGTAAAAGTCTGCTGTGTTCATGTGAAAGTACATTAGAACTTCTCTTCGCAGTCTCCCCAGGAAAAGAATGTGCATATGCTATGCTCTTCCAAGATGTTTTCTATAGCCTCTGAGATCATGCCCTGTTAAATCCCGTACGCATGTAATATATATCAAGGCTTTTCAAGTGTGCATGTATTGTTGGTTTCATCCTTGAGAAGTCTTGTATGGCTTTTCCAGAAGGAAAGTTATGGCTTAATACTTTATACCACAAATTGTATACTACATACATCTGTCTCTGGCTTAAAGTAGCAGTGTACCCCTGGGGGGTTATCCTAGTGAAACAAGGGTGACTTTTCTGCTGAATTTCCATGGTGAAGATCTCACCTCCTTCCTCCAGAAAGTCAGGATTCTTTCCAATCTTTTCTTTGGCTCCCCAGAGTGCTCACCAGGAACATTTGGTTATGGTTGCAAACAACTCTGTGAGTGCATGAATAATGCCACATGTGACCATGTCACAGGTACTTGCTACTGCAGTCCGGGCTTCAAAGGAATCAGATGTGATCAAGGTACAGTGAAATTCTATCTGTAAGATCTCTCTCCCCCTCTGTCCCTCTTTGTTTTGTTTTTGTTAACAATGATGCACTTACTTAAAAATCTCAGAAATGAATTGCGCGATTCAATTTACAGTGTGTTATGAATTACTTTTAACAGCGGCTCTTATGATG
Source organism: Gallus gallus (assembly GCF_016699485.2). Classification (NCBI taxonomy): domain Eukaryota; kingdom Metazoa; phylum Chordata; class Aves; order Galliformes; family Phasianidae; genus Gallus; species Gallus gallus. The sequence goes on along the minus strand of NC_052541.1, from coordinate 18,219,598 downwards.
GAAGAATTAAACCCCTATACTAAAATTAGTCCTGCTCTTGGATCAGAGAGGCACTCAGTGGGAGCAATCATTGGAATTATTATTCTCCTTCTAATTATTATGGTCTTGCTGGCACTGTTTGTGTGGTATCGACGGAAACAGAAGGAGAAGGGCCATGACATGCCAAGTGTATCTTACACTCCAGCCATGAGGATGACTAATACAGATTACTCACTTTCTGGTAAGGGTCTTTTTATGTTAATCGAATACTGACTCGTATTCCTGTATGTTGGGGAAATCAAGCTCCTGTGATGTATAACATGCTACCAAGTATCAAAAATAATGATGCTTCTATTCTTGCCCTGAATAGCATGAACGCTTAGCAGAGACAGGAAAGCAAATACAACGTAAATTGAGTGAAGCTGCTTTATGTATGAAAGATTACTTACAAGACAGTGGATAGACTTAGATGTGGAATATGCTGCATGGAATATATAAAGTCCTATTTTTCCTCTGTGAAACCTTAAGATGAGTTTTTGGTGAGGAATGGAGTTGACTGGGTTAATATTAAGGTTTTTCTTATGCCTGTGTTGCTGTTTCTGATTTGAGCCCTCCTATCTGTTGTCCATTCTGGGTGCAGACCAACCCCTGTTGTTGAGACAGCTGGTGTCAATTTTCTTCCCAGGAGCTGATAAAAGCAGGAGTGAGGAAGGGGGAGGCTCTTTCACTTCAAAAAAAAAAAACTCATACGGATTTCTTTCTCACTTCTTTCCATCTTCTATTGCTGGTCTGGAGATCAGTTTCTCTTAACAGATCGGCTAAACCTCGGAGGATGTGATCTCCTCCTCATTGTTGTCATTCTTCATTCCTCAATGGCCAAACTTAGGTAGGAAGCCAGGTAGGATGTGGTTTTGCTTCCTTCCTGTTTCCTCCAACCTGCCTCCAGCGACGATCTGCTCAGGGCTTGCTGTCCTCTGTCTGCTCTTTGCTGCAAGGCTGGAACTGTAAGTCCTAGTAAATACCAGCTTCTGAAGCAGGGAGAGGTTGACCCAGCACCTCTGCTTTCTCAGCCCTGCATTGCCTTTTTCTTCCTGCTTTCCAGCTGGGAGGCACAAGGCCCAGCTTCTTGCCTCTGGTTTGCCCTCTGTGCTGCCCAGGAGAAGCATGGCAGCATTCTGCACCTCCCTGCCCTGGGTGCACCTGGAAGGAGCCTCTCCCACCAAGCAGATATTACTGTCTGCTGAACACTGCTGCCTAAACTCATTTTTAGGTCATTTGAGCTTACACTGGAACATTCCTTCTTCTCATAGCTCCAAGATGGGAGAAAAAAAATCAGCCTTGGACCTCCTCTCATTGCCTTGTTTTTGAATGTTAGCTTTGCAGGCTCCTGCTTAAGCTGCCCATTTGGGTAAGAAATTTATGAAAACGGTGCCAGAGAGGGCTCATCTGATCCTTAGCTGGTTGCCAGCATGATTTGGCCCGAAATCTGTCATTTCTACATCATTTGAAGAGCCAGACCACGAACATGCAAAAGAGAACTGTGGCACATCTCAGCAACAGCAGGGCTCCGAGTTCCAAGGGAGCAGATCACAGCTGCTGGCACGGAAAATTGTTCTGAACTTTCCAGCCATCCATTTCGCTCACATTGACACTTTATCCATTTATTTACAAAGCCTGTTCCACATAATTTATTTGTGAGCTCTTCTAGTCAATGGATGTGTAGCCCGGCCTGTTGAAGAGGCACAACTTAGAAATTTGCAAATAAGGCGTATTGCTGAGGTTGGGAGCTGCCAACTGCAGTAATTGAGCTTCTCCTTCCAGACAGTGTTGTTTTTTCTCCATATTTTACCATGAATGGAGATTTCCCAATCGATTTGATGGCATCCCAGCCTCACGCTCTTCAGGAAGTCTGAAGAAAGGTAATGCTGTGAAAGGATGTTCTCACTCTTCAGAGTGAAGATAGGCAGATGACTTTCCTCCTTGACTACAAAGTCGCTACATTTGGAGATGCTGGTAGCCCAGCAACAATCCTTGCTGGTTATGCCTCTGTAGGCACTGTACCTCCTCTATGATGTCCTTCGCGTTCCTTTCAGGTGTTCCTGCTGCCACACGACACTTAAGCAAAGAGCACTTTGGGGATGGATGAGTTCCTGGATACATCACAAATGCCTGAGGGATCGCATCCTACAGCTCCACTGAGCCTGGGATCTCTTCTGGTCTCTGGGCGCGGCAGTGCATTTAATTCTTGCTCTTGTGGCATTGCTGCTCTGTATCAGCTCCGTTTGTAAAAGAACTGAAGTGCCAGGTTCTCTAGAAAGAAACTGGTGCTGTTTCCATCATGTTCATCTCATTCAGTGATGGGTGTGCTGAGGCTGGGCCTTTCCATTTGTCTTGGCTGCAGCTGAGTGGAGTCAGCCATGGATTCCTGCCTCCCCCATGACAAACTGCTATGTTTCTTGCAAAGGAAGGCTGAGAAGTTAGAAATCATTCTGCATCTTCATCTCATTATAGCATGTCTACAGGTATCAGCATTGTTTCAAGTTTTCATCTTTCAGGAGGAGGTTCACAAATGCTGCACAAACTCCTTGCCAAATTCTGATGCTGCTCCAACGGCTCTACAAAAGCTTCCTACCCATCAGGCACTTTGGCCTTGCCAGTGCTGTTTTCAGCCTTTCACTTCCATAGAGCAGAAAATCAGATGAGACAAGATCACAGATAATAAATAGAGACCTGTAGCATGGCTGGATGGCAAGAACAACACGTGTGAGCACGCACATGCATTTGTGCATTGCAGAGGACGCTGAAGGAGAGCAGCAGCATTGCATGGACATATCAGAGGTCTTTGCCTGGAATCCTGTGTGTGGATTAAGGACAGAATGAATACTCTGCAGATGCACTCATGCAGTGAATATAATCTTTTGCAAACCTATGGACTTCGGCAGGAATTCGTCCTGAGCAGTGACTGCAGAATCCAGCCCCGCATGGGTCTGTGGTTAACCTGACCCACCACTGCTGTTGTGTGGGTGGTGGGGTCATTGTCATAGAGAATCATATGTGCAGATCACAGCTCCTGGAGGCTGTAATCAATAACTTGTGTCTGCAGGACGTTTTGGGTCTTTGTGTCTTCAGCTCTTCAGATGCTGATAATGCGTGCATATGTATGAGGGAGATTATGGGAAAGGAGAACCCCCTGGGCAGCCCTCTGACCATTCAGTATTTGGGGATGAAGGGTGTGGCAGCAGAACACACTTGACAGCAGCTGGTGGGAAGGAGAAGCGCCCATGTTGGGAAGCTGACCCACAGCACAGGATCTAAGAGCAGGCTCCCCCAATAAGCCTGAAAGCAAAACAGTGCTCCCAGCATGGGAACGATATATTGCATCCAGCAGGGGATTTTAAAGCATGGGTCGTTAACTCAAGGACATAGGGACAGAAGGGAAAATGATGCAGTAATGCTGGAGAGCAGCAGAGATTTCTCGGGACTCTCACAGAGACAGGTTATGGGCTGAAGTGATGCTGGAGGTCTTCTCAGAGTCATAACAGACTTTATGATAGGGGCGAATCCTACGCTGAGAGCCAAAAACCAAGCAAAGCTCAATACAAATACAGCATCCTGAGCCTTCAGCCGCCCCACTGACACTCCCTGTGAGGGGAGAAGATCCACACAAAAAAATCCAACTGAGAGGAAGAAGAAAGCAGTGCCATTTTGCAGCTCAAGCTCTCTGTTGTTCTATTTACTGCAGCGCTCACTCCCCGTTTCCATTACCCCGTCCTCCTGCAGTCCCCCCGCTGCAGGATGTGGATGGTTGCTCTCTGTGTCACCGCCCCGCCGTGGCTCGCAGTCCTTCAAGGGATGGAGCATTCTGGCTCCCATCCACATCTCTGTGCCTTCCAGCACTGCACAGCCGGGGCTCTCAGCAGGGCTGTGCCTCCATGGGGCCCTGCACAGGACAGGGCTCTCCACGCTAACATTGACATAACCTTTTGGGGGCTGTTTTTGTTTTGTTTTAATTTAAATTGTTCTTTTTTTTTTTTTTCTTTTTAGCCACGTAAGTCTATGCGCTGTTCAGAGTAGAATGAAACTCTCATCTTTGGGAAGAGGTTTTTTCTTTTTTTTTTTTTTTTTTTACTGGGATAGCATTAGATTTGAATTTGATGTATTTTCAGGCAGCAGTCGTAAGAGCTTCATGAATAAATGTGTAGAAAATGGACTGTGCTATCAAGGTAAATCAACCTGTGTGGGTACTTAAGTATCAGCCAAATGGAACTGTGTAGAAGGAGTAATTCTGAGTATATGGGGCTGCATGCAATGAAGGAAGACAAGATTTCTGGTGATGCAGGCTTGTGTACGAGCTCAGATTCATTAATTCAGCACAGTGCTAAGTAGCAGGGCAGTCTGGGAGACTTCTCCTTCAGCTCATTTCGGGTGCACAAGCGCTATGGCCAGATAAGCCGGGTGTGAACTTGTAAGGTATCAGCTGCCTCTGCAGCATCAGTGTGCACCTCTTATCTGGCAGCAGAGCAGCGAGCCAGACCTCCTCTTCAGGCTGATCCTTGCAGCTGAGAGAGGGCCCAGCAGATAAGGGAAGGGGAAGGCAGCACTGAGAGCTCAGGCACGAACACTCACTTGGAGAGCAGAAAGACGTGGGTTGGAGCTGCGCTCCCCGGTGAGCAGTCAGCACCTCATGGGCAGGCTGAAGGCTGTGTGAGCAGCTGTGTTTGGGTCCCAGACCCGGCCCTCATTTGCAGACCCCCAGCAGCAGCTGTTTGTGTGTAACTCTATTGCAAATATCACGGAGTTATAGCGGGGGAGGTGGCAGAGCCCTGGCAGGCTGTCTCATCTCCCCAGCTGCTGTGCTGGGCAGGAGGTTATTGGTGGTAAGCTGAAAGAAACTCCATGCAAATGCTTGAGTCCTGGAAGCACATGCTGATCTGAGAGCCTTCGCTGGCAATATCCTCAGGACACAACCAGGACCAAAAGGTGCTGCAGTGACCTCAGAGATCACACTGCATGTTCCAGCAGAAAGAAGGTGCTGGGTCAGATTTGCACACACGCGTGGGTTCCTCCCCCGGCTCTGTGCCGCTGCACTTATGTAATAGACACCCTGCAGCTAAAACCTCTGATTTGAAAACGGGATGTTTCGCAGTAAATTAACTAAATCAAGATCTCCACCAGATGTCAGCAAAGCGAAGTGCACGGCGGCGGGAAGGCAAATACAGAAGGAGAGGAGCAGCGGGTGGGGAGGCGGCTCCTGCGGGCACTGCCCTTCCCCACCAGTTCCGTGGGCAGCCGCCCTCTGCGTCTGCATGCCTTTCTGGGGCTGACCTCCCTCCTGCCATCGAACCCCCGCTCCTTAAAACTAACCACGTATTTACTTCTTACAGGGTGTGGTGATGACATGGTTTGAGTTGTTTGGATTTTTCACTCTCTCTCCTGGCGCAGCTTTGAAATGTGTCCATGTGTTGTCACGCTGAAGCCAGCCTGGCAGCGATGCTTTCCTTAGGACCGCCTGTGGAGATGTGATGTGTTTCCTGGTAAACTGTTCTGTTTGGTAAACGTGTTGCTGAGTTGAAGAAAGGAAATAGATGAGGAGGTCTGCGTGTAACGGCGTAGCTGCCCAACTTTGCCTTTCAGTGCTAGAGCTTTTTTGCTGTGCGTTTGCACAACAGGCTGCAGGAAGTGTTTTTGACCCCTTGGTACAGCTATAGCACCTTGATTGATAACACCCTGGAACAAAAAGTTCTGTTTCATAACCAAAAGGGTTGTTATCACCAGTGGCTCCTACGTGTGCTTAAACCAGGGGAGGAGCTGCTGTAAACCATCCGTTTGCTGAGCTTTGCATTTCCTCCCTTCCCCACAGCACAGGCGGATTGTCAGGAATTTTTATTTCCTTCTTTAAGTTCTTCGTAAGGGCAGCGCTGTGCCAGATAATTGTGTTGCTTTTTTATCTTATGCTTGATGCTATTCCTCCAACGCTTCACCCCACCATTTGCAGAATACGTTTCACCCGGAGATGCCAATAGCACACAGCGCTGGCAAAGCGTCCGTCGGGCTTCTCCATTGCCTCTCGTGTGTTTCCAGTTCCTGAAGAATCCTTACAGCTTCCAAAGTATCTGTGATGATTGTTTTCTTCCCAGATGTGTCTCAAGGTAGCAGCAGTGTGCACTGCTTTTCCAACCCAAGCTACCACACTCTCTCGTGCGGTGTGACTTCACGCTTCTTTCCCCGTAATCTGGATGGGAACAGCTCCAGTAAGGTAGATATGATCCCCCCCCCCACTGCAGCACTGTTCTTATCAGTTCAAGGAAATAAAGCAAAGCAATGCCTGCTGGATCCTGACACGGTGGCTCTGATGGACACGGCAGGGTCTGCCTTCCCTGTGTGTGTCTGTGTAATCTCTGTGCCCCGTGACGGGAGCGTCAGCCCGTGGTCAATAAGCTTTGCTGCCTAAGCAACTATAGGCTATGTTTGCACCTCAGAAAAGATAAAGAACCAGATAATTGTGATTCTTCATTAATATAATGAAAGTAAATCAATGAAGCATTAAGTCAGGAGTCTAACTTGGATAAATCGACGTTTCCCAAATCAGCAGACACACAGACTGGCTGTTGGCACAAAGACAGATGCAGGAAGGTGCTGGGGGCGAGCACTGCTTTCACCCAGGGTGCTCAGAGCTGTGCCGTCCCTTTGTGCTCCCAGCACAGCTCTTCAGATTGGAAATCTCAGACATCCAGGAGGACATTTCTGCATGCTGCTCTTGATTCCCTGGGACCACTCATAGACCACACTGAATTCACCACTTCAGCAATAGACTGAGATGTGGTAAATAGTAAGACAGCTCTTCCACTGGAGATTTAATAAGCCAAGCTGGGGCAAAGGATAGGGAGCAGAAGAAAGAAGAAATGCCATTGATTTCATTAAGGCCGCCAGCTTTAAAAGTGATGGTGCTTGCTGGCTGCATTGACTTCATCCAAACGTAGCTCTGGTCACTGGGAAGCCACAAGAACAAAACTGGTGCCACAAAAAAGACACCACGTAATGAAACAGGGCATGCAAAAACATTTCCACCTGTGCTCCTGTTGGACATTTCTTGGTTCCAAAAAAACAATCTCATTAAACTGTAATAACAAAGCTGGCTCTAGAGACCTCGCAGAGGAAAGTTTAGACAGGTGTGTAAATATGTTCTGTGAGGCGGATGGTCCCTTTGCATCATGCAGTTTTGCTCCCCAAGTCGGAAGTGCAAATGCTCATAATGTCAGATTGAGGATGAACGCCGTGAGTGCGGAGCTGCACCACTAATCCTACTGCACTAATTTCAGTGAAGTTGGAAAAGGTCAAAGCAAGCACCTCTCTCGATTTCCCAGCCTGCAGCGCTGTCTGATCACACAGCAACTTCAAATATTCAGCTGCTGAAGAGCTATGAAACCCAGCGGTGCATTTGGACAGGCATGAAAGCTGCCCGCCTTGCGGCAGTGCTGCCTCTCGTAGTTGGTCAGCAGGTTGTCCTGGCATTGAAAAAGAAGGGAAAAAAATGGGTCTGGTATTTTTAGGGCACTTATCAAAATACATGCCCTGACTTTTCCTTTGCATCCCCCAGGATCTAACTTATTCATGAGAAAGCTTTGCAGCGCTGAGTAGCTGAGGATGGCCAAAAATATGCAGCTCCTGTCTTGCTGTTCTCCAGCCAAGTAAGACAAAAGAGCATATAGAGCCCCTAATGGCTGCAGTAATGAGTTTCATTTCCTAATCAGTTTGTCTGGTGCCATTTCCACTTTCTGCAGGGAAATGTGCACAAGTTGTACTTGGAGAATTCGTTTCTTTCCTGTGCCAGCTGGGCTCACGTGGGAACCAGGGCAGGTGCAAATGGAAAAAAAAATGACAGAGGAATCCTCTGAAGTGCTGAGGCAGTCCTGGGTTGTGCTCTCCTCGCTGTGCTCAGAGGACCACCTTTCTGCTTTCCATCCTGCTGCCCTCCCCAGCTCAGCAAGGCAGGAGGGCACCCTGCACAGCCCCTCTAGGCTGGGAGGGTCTCACCTCCATTTCCCCTCTGCCAGGCAGACAGTTGGCCACTGCTTGGGATGCTGCCCACGTCCTTACGGTAAAACTGAGAGCTGCTGAGACAAGTAGGAGCAGAGGTGTTGGAGTCCTCCTGGTGTGTGCAGGGGAGTGCTGGTGCTGGAACACATGCAGGCAAAAGCAGGTGGGAGGATAAGGGGGAGCGTATGAAGAGAGCCTTCTTTTATCTAGCAAAATGAATGCTGAGAGGGAGCGTGATTGCCATCTATAAATACATCAGGGTAAACAGTAGGAGGGAGAAGAGCTATTTAAGTTAGATAGCAGAGTTGGCACAAGAACAAATGAGGATCAACTGTCCATGAATGCATCGAGGCTGGGAGTGAGATTTCTAACATCAGATCAGTGAGATTTTGGAACAGCCTCCCAGTAAAGCTAAGGGGACAAAGAAACCTGTTAAAATGGGGCTTGATATGTTATCTAAGTAATTATGTGCCAGGATGTCTGCAGTGAAAGGCAGCCAGACTCTGATGCCCAGTGATCAAAGCTCTTCCCTAACACATGGTCAGGGTCTGGGCTGTGTCATGGCCTGAGGAGGCTGTGCCAAGAGCAAATGGGGTGTGCTCACCTCAATGTTTCACAGAGCCCTTAATTCCACCCTTACCCCCTACCCAATGAGAAGAACATTGCAGCCAGAGCCCAGCTGTTGCTGGTTTCTACAGATATCATAAAAATCAATTGCTATTGGGTGTCCCAAGCAGAATCTTTAAAGCCAGCAGATTCACATCTATTAAAGGAAGTTCTGAACTCTACCAAAGACTTCACATGGAATTAGAAATAGCAAAACAGAGGTCACTGGAAATGGACTTAGTGGTTATCACCCAGCTGGTAACGACCTCAGCCACCAACAGCATTGCAAATGATCTGACTGAAACCCATCCAGGGAAAGAAGACCGCAAACACAGTGCTGGGGAAGGCCCTCTAAGGCTGTGAAACACGGACACCTGCAGCCAATGGTTGGCAGCTGATGGAAAGCACTTACCAGCTGCTTTTTGGGAGGATACGATGGAGTCAGTGCCAGCACTGAGTTGCTTAATTACTGTAGGTTCCTTAGAAAAGCTGAGCATGGACAAGTGGTGCTCAGCTCTCCTCTGTGAGCTACCCAGCCAGCTCTGAGGCACCGGTCACAGCTCTGCTTTCCTCCTGTAAGTATCTTGTTGGTCTAAAGGAAGGTATGCAAGGGATGAGGTAGCTTTAACCAAGTTGCTAAAGTTCCATGCTTGAGTTTTTAGTGGGCAAATTTACTATGAAATGTTTTTTTTTCCTCTAGGAAAGTAATTTTGGTTCACAAATTGAAGCCTCTTCCATCTTAGGAAAAAATGTTAGCAAATTATAGTGTGCTAAGAACTGATAGGAGCACAAAGAGACAGCCATAATCACGTTTCTTCATAATTACTGCATCCTGAAAAACTTAGAAGTGTCCCCAGATCATTTCATTAAAAAAAATCAATTCTAGCCCATGGCTCTTCATGCCAAATTCTGGGTTTGTGAGCTGATTTATAAACCCTGTACAAACAAGGCTTTTAATAGAAACTTGAAGACTTTAGGAAATGTGATCTAAATGGTGCAGCTCAATGAAAGTCTGCATTCGTGTGATTGCTGCAAGTTTCAAAACGAAGAGGAAAAACCGTGGGCTCTGAGGGCTTCACACCAGCCAAGCACAGGGCTGGCAGTGCTGCTTCCTGCCCCGTGCTCTGCTGCTGTCTGTGCCTTCCTGTCTGTGCTCCTTCCTCCTCGCTGGGGAGGCACCAGCAGTGGGGTTGGGCTGCTGCTGCCTGCAGGCAGTGATTGCCCCAGCAATGCTGCAGGTTACTGAACTGGGCTGTTTGATGTGAGGTTTGAGCGTGGGGTCGGAGGATTCTGCTGTGACCGTCTGCCTGCAGTCCCACGCAGCACCCGGGGGCTCTGCAGCCGTGTCCCTGCCAGCCAGAGCCTTTGGGTGGCACTGAGCCATGCACTGTTCGGACCCCATGGGCTGGTGGGAATGCATCTTTGTGTGTGTAAATACGTAGTGTGTGTGGTTGGTGTATTCGCCCCATTGTGTGTCCTGAAGCTCTGTCCTGGCTGCAGGGCAGCCCACCTGGAGCACAGTTACGTGCTTCCCAAATGACAGCTACATGCTTTCCAAACAAGATATATATATATACACACACTAGTGTTGTCTGAAATGTGGTGCTCCTGGTGGGGCAGAGCATTTGCAGATGCTTTCCCTGGTGACAAAGGAGAGGCTGCAGAGCTTTGCCGGCTCATCCTCAGCAAAACCTCACAGGTGGATGTTGGGCTGAGCGGGGCCTGCTGGTCCTCAGCATTGAGAGAGGAACTTACTGGGAGGTCCTCAGCAGATCACTGCCTAAATCCTGGGGCTGACAGCAGCCATTTCTCCTCGTGCACCGCAGTGCATTGCCCTGCACTGGCATGGCTGCAGACAGGGCTGTGCAGGTGGGTGATGCGTGCTCTGGGGGCAGCTGTGGGTGCCAGCTGGGATTTCATCTCGCAGTAGTCAAGCACACATCAGCACTATTTTTTTTTTGTCCCAGGTCTTAAAGCCCAGTAGGAAAGCTAAGCAGAAATTGATGAGAGATCAGGAAAAATGAAATGCTGTGGAGAGCAATGAGAGCTTTGTGACTTCAGCACTTCAGAAGAGGGCTGGGATCCGCCCTTGAATTGACACCTCCTGAGCTGTAGTTTCACAGGGGTGGCTTTCAAGGGAAAGATTTCGAGGTGGAACGCAGCAGCTTCAGCAGCTGCAGGGATTCACAGCCCCTCATTGCTGGGATTTGCACGACCCGAAGCGCCGTACTCTTGCAGAGGTCCCAGAGGAGCACACAGCCTTCATGGCTGTGCAGAATCCCCGTCCCTCATGCAGGCACGGTGTGTGCCCTCAGCATTGTGTTTAGGCGTGACCTCAAGTGAGACTCCTGCAGGAAAATCGAGGCTGTGCTGACACATCCCGAGCCCTGCAGCAGCTCCTGCAGACAGCACTGCCTCGCCGTGCCCATCTTGCCTGGCTGCCAGCTGGGCACACGTTGTGCTGCTGTTATTTTCCTTGAATTGAGAGGAATCTGCTAGCTGCTGTTTCTCTTGTAACTGAGTACGCAGATCTGCATGCTCGTGTTGGTGGTTTGGTGCATCCATCTCCATCTGTTGTTCTGGGGCCGCCCGCATGTCGCCCCACGTGCACAGGTAGCTGTGTGATTTGTGGCTCCTCGAGGAAGCCCCGTGTTTTCCAGCATGCTGTGTTCATTGCCTGGTGAAGTGACTTTCCTTTGTGATTTTCCCTAATGCTAGTGAGCAACTGTCAAACTTCACACAGATAAGGATCTGAAATGGTGAGGCCAGGGCAACATCCATCTCCCATTTAGATTCGTGACGTTGGTGCTCTGAAGTCTTGGGTGGGAACTGTGTGTTGATTTCAGCATTAACTCATTATCATACTTTTTGAACAGCTGAGTAACAAAATCCTTGACAGAGAAACTGCAGACTGGAGACCCTACAGCTATCTGAATGAACTAGGTCAGTAATTTTTAAACAATTTAATCATTGTATTGACTTCAGAGCAACACCAAACCCCGTCAGCCGGTCACGAGGACACTGACAACGATGAAAAATACTGGTGGTGTCTTTATTTCAAGACCAGAATTGCCAGTACTGGAAAAACTGAGATTTGAACATTGTCTTCTTTCCCACAAACCATGGGTTGGGAAAGCAGAGTCCATATTCACTCTCATCCCCTTCCCAGTTGAATTGGTGTCTATCTGCTCTATAAATGTGCTTTTAAGGAGTGAAGTCCAATTGCCCTATCTGAGTTTGCTCCCCCCACCCTCCCTTTCAGACAGGGATTTCAGCATCTCTTACCCCAAAACCTATCTAAAGGTAGTGCTTTGGATGCTGTTTGTTTTCCTGTCTGAGCCCTTGAAATTCAGTTTGCCTTTGGCAAAAAGCACTTGCCCTCTCCTTTACTGATTGCTAATATCTTATGGGAATGCACCATGTGAGGGAAAATGCAGTTTTAAATGGTGTTATGGGATTTTTAAGGCCAGCATCTCAGCTCACAAGGCAGCGCCATTCACATCGGTTCATCACATCGTGTCGGTGCTCTGTGGCCACGCACCGTGCCCTGCCCAAGGAGCAGCTCTTCCCTGCATCAGGAAAATCACAAAGGTGTCGAGCTTCAGTGCAAAACCTTTTCCGTCGCTATCAGTCACTCATCTTTTCTTCTTTCTAATGGTCTGCAGAACCGCTGCTGTGCTTATCTGTTGCTGGAGAGCTGGGGGTGATGCGGACTTCCACGTGCTCCTCCAATCAGCTTTCCTTTTGCCATCTTCCTGCTTTTCTCACTGGCTGTATTTATCATTATCTTGCTGTGTCCTGCACTTTGAGTGCCACGTTTGTCCCCCATCCCCGTGCTTTTTCACTAGCAGATGTGATGCTGAATGCTCTTGCAGTAAGAACGGCATAGAGGTGATAAATAGTCGAGTGATCTCCAGCAAAAAACAGCCACAATTTTTTCCATGGCATTTTGCAACCCAGAGATGTTATTTTGATATACTTTCTTCTATTTTTTTCTTCACAAAAATGTCTGTTTTCCATTAATTGATAAAATGAGATTTTTTTTCCCTTTCAGTATCGAAATTAGTTTGCTTATGCTGCATCTCACAGCATTGAGTTCTTGTTCAGAGCAGAACTATTTTTGCATGAAACTGTAAAATAATGCATTTTCATCTTGTGCAGTTGCTTCTGTGCAGTAGAAATGGCAGATTCCATTTGTGTGCAGTTTTCAAATGAGAGTGGAAAAGCTTATATTCTATGTTTATAATTCCAAATATAAGAGAAGCCTAATGAGGTCAAATCGGAGATCCTGGCAGCTTTAAGCCACATCATGTGCGGATGTACCAAAAACTCATCCCACCACCAGCTTTTACTGCACGGCTGCTCCAGATCACATGTTGGAATAGCAGGCAGGCATTGTGCATTGCTGAATTTGGTTAAAATGGTATTTATTTATTTATTTATTAACCTCTGAAATGCATTTCTGATCAAACACTGCGCTCACGGCTGCTGCAGCCCTGACCTGCCCAGAATGACACCTCCTGTATTTTGGGCTCCCCTGTAAGATCACTTTCCAAAGGACGTGGCTGTGCTCGTGCTGCACGTAAGGATGCAGGGACTGCACGGATGGGGAAGACTTTGCTTCTCAATACCACGCTGGATCCAGGCTTAGGCTTCCCTTTGACCCCGCAGCTCAGGGAGAGCAGGAGAAGCTGCTGCTCGCAAGGAGAAATTGCTGCCTTCCTTGGGAGAAGCCAGGAGCCCATTTGGTGCAGCACAGCAGACAGCTCCCGATCAGCTGAGAGGTGCTATTGTGCTCTTTTCTGCCTGCTGTGCACTGTAATGCCTCATTTCCAAGCAATGCTTTAATATCTGTATGTAAGAGGACCAAAGGAATGCTCTCTGGAAATGCTGTGTGCTTTTCATTTTCCTTTGTAAGGGCAATCGCACAGATAAAGGGGACGGGGGTGCTTTAATTAACCCCTCTTTGCTCTCTTCCATCTCCTAGGCTGCAGTTTTACAGCTTTGGAAAACACCTTCTGATTGTTCAGTTTGCGTCATTGGCCTTTGCTGAGCCAGGGGTCATCCCCTGAGATTTTAATTACAGAGGAAAAGAGAGAGAGCACTGAGTGGATTTGGGGCCAAAGAAACAACTGAGGACCCAGTGCTGCTCCTGTCTAAGTCATCCTGTGTTCCCTGTGATAGCAGCGGAGCACAACAGGCAGAAATTGTGTAGAAAAACAGGAGTCTTGCGTATGCAGTTGCAAGTCTATGCATATATGCTATACATAGGTATATGTATGCACAGATGGACATACCCACTGTACGTCCCTATCAGTGGATCTCATCAGTCTGCAGGAGTTCTGTCTCAGTTCTGCAGAGCTTCATTCACCAGGCTTGCGTCCTTTACAGCCAGGAGATGTGAGGAGCACACCAAAGTCTGTATTTTTACTGCTGGCACATTTGCTAATGAGCTTCAAATATCAGCTTGTCAGGCTTTTTCAGAGAGATAATTTTATCAGTTAAGTGGAGCTGGAGTCTTATGATGAGCGCATTTCTGACCTAACTCACTGTGTGCCCACAGCCCTCACGGATGTGTGCTTACAGCTCAGTGCTGGGAGACTCAGTGGTGCCAAGGAGAGGCGGCTCTGTCACCTCTGCTTTGTGTCGCTGCTGTTTAATGCAGTCCAGTCCTACTAGTTTCAAGGAACGGCTTGTCTGCATTTTCTCTTTGCTGTCTCTTGTTGCAGAACTGGAATTATTTGCCCCATGGCCAGTCTCCTCTTACCAGAGTCCAGCCTGCGTTAAGCAATTGAGGAGTCCAGCTTCCAGCTCCTATTCCAAGCAAGTCAAAAGTCTTAAAACACCTACTGGGCTTAGGAAAGGTTGTTATGCTCATTAGCTCATGTGTTGGATGCAGTGGGCTGCAGGCAGAAATGGTTTTCGTGTTGTTTTTTAACAGTAGCCCTCAGTGCAGACACTGAATGTGTGATTTGCTGCCCATCTGAAGTGACTCAAGCTGCAGGTATGCCAAGGACCAAAGCCACAACGTCTGATTCAGAGCCGACTCTGCATTTTCTCTAAGCCCAGAGGTGTGGAAAAATATTTCCAGACAGGACTCCGATTTCAGCCCAGCACACAGTTTAGCTTCAGACTTAATCCTAAGCCTTCCTATGCTCCTCGTTTGTTTAGGTCTTTTCCACGTTCATTACTCTGCAGTTCCCAAAATGATGTATCCATCGTTCACTTGGAGGACGCAATGAGTACAGAGAGATGGGTTACGAGAAGCACGAGCGATGATTACAGGCAGATGTAAAGGGAAAAAGCCAAGAAGGGTTGGCGGGGTCCTGCAGCCATCCCAGTGCAGCACCAACTCTATGTGCACCTTTCCCAGCACATGTGCTTATTTTTTCTACAGCTGCACTGCAGCAAATGAGAGCTGAGCAGAAGTGTGGCAGTGTGCCGTTGTGTTGCTCACTGCAGGCCAGTACTGCTGTTCCCCAGCTCTGAACCAGAAGCCAGCTGTGCTCGGATCAGTGTTACTGCAGCAGCCTTCCCTCTCATGGGGTCTCACAGCAGTCTGTGTGTGCAGCACAGTGACCTCTGCTGCTGCGGAAGCCCAGCCAGTGCCTGCCATTTCCAGCACGGCTCAGTGTGGATCAGAGTTGGTGAAATAGGTGCTGAAGGTGGAGTTCTTCCCCTCTGAGCTCACCATACTGCTGCTTCGTCACTGCAGCCCCGAGGCTCCGTCCATCAGTGTCGTGGTGGTCGCAAAGGAAACGTGTCTGTAACGATGTGACAGGGATGCTCAGATCGGGTGGTTCTCGTACACAGAGTGGACAAGTCACAGCCTGCACAGTCCTTGCTCCAACCATGGGTAGCCTCCCATGAGCCCCCAAGGACAGCTAGCTGGAGACCTCTGGGACGCGCTGGTTGGAGGGCTCTTTTACCAGCATAACTGCACTGATTGATTGGGATTCTATCAGCCACAAAGGCAACCAAATTTGTGTTATTTTGCTAGTCAGTGAGGAATACCAGACTAGTTAAAAAGAATTAAAGGGCTTACGTTAGCTCTTCCTTTGAACTGAGGGATGTTGAGGATAAATGTCAGTAGTGAAAACAGAGAAGGTTCCCACCCCCTTCTACCTGTGCAAGCAGTAACAAGTTCTCATGGAATCACGTAAGGCAGAAGGCTTTGCTTTCAGCTCTCCACTCGGTTCTACATTTTCAGGCTGCTGTTGTCACTTAGGGACTGTTGTCACAGCTGATGTTGAACCATGCAAATTTATAACCCAAGTCATATAAAATAATTTAGAAAGATGGTACACAGCCTAGAGTCTTAGACTGTGAATTAAATAATGTATTATACAAGTAAAAGTAAGCCAAAAATTAGACACAAAGTAATGTAACATGACTTGCAGGCTCAGGTTTGAAAGACTTTCTTTTAGGCTCCCTTTATCCATCCAACATAGTGTTTCAATAATGAATATATGGGTTTCTTTTCCTGTTCTCCTGATGGATAGCAGTTCTTGGTAATGAGCAGTACCCTGTTTCAGGAAAGCCCTGTCTCCAGAGAAGCTCTTAAGCATATGCATAATTTTAGGCATGCAGAGAATCCCCACTGAAGCTGAGTGTGTGCTTACTGCTGAGGATGTGCTTAAGAGCCTCCCTAAACGAGGGCCTTGATGTACAATTTAGAAGAAAGACTATATGCTGCTCAGTAGTCAAAGCAATCCAATTTACGTAAATATTTATTTCTTTTCCATTATATATCATTTTTATGCAGGTGCTTGTGGGATGGATAGACGTCAGAACACATACATAATGGAAAAAAGCTTCAAAGGTATGGTATCCAGTGCCTGCAGCCACCCTGGCAAAGAGTTTGAGAAGGGTGTCGTAGAAGAGGTGAGATAGGAGACCTGGGCGCCCGGGCGAGCGGCCGTGCAGAGGCAGAGAGGGACAGAGCAATTACCCACAACATGAGCCCATGTGGCTGTCTGGGATCTGCGTTATGGATGTGAGTCTTTGCCCAGATGGGGGCTCCTGCCTGGCAAAGCAGCACAGGAAACGAGGCGGGTCTGTTGCGGGGACAGGACGTGCAGGTGGAGGGGAAGCTCTTCTAGGAGCCAGCAGCCATCCTACAGGGCTTTCTGGTGGCCGTTGCTGCTGACAGAATGGTGTGTTGGTCTGCTAGGTTGCAGCTCCATAAGGCTCTCAGCCATCTAGAAAAACGGCTGACCCTGCTACATGGCCTTTGCAGAGATTTATAGCAGAGCCTGAGAAAAGACCTCAGTGCATTAACCAGTCGCACTGGCACGAAGTAATTAATGGGCTCTGACTCTAGGGCTGTTCTAAAAAGGGATCATGCGTGAGTCATGTAGAAAGGCCCAGTGACTTTATATTTTGGTTGTCCTTCAGACTTGCATTCAAAATATTCAGCTGTGCATGAACTGCACTTGGCACAGTGTGGGCTGCAAGCACCTCGGCTCCTGCCCTGCGCCTCAGCTTGGGTCCTGGCCTGGCTGCCCGATTCCAGCACTGTCAGCTGGGCTCAGCCAGGCCCGGCTCACTGCTCCAAGGGGCTGAGCTGCCACAGGGCAAAGCCTGTATGTGCACTGGCAGCAATGCTGCTGAATGCAGTGCTGGTACAGGCAGCAATGGATGCTGACAGCCCAGCCTGGGAGCGCTGAGCGCCTTGTGGCTGCTCTCTGCAGAATAAGGCAATGTAATATTTGGTAGAACGGGGCCTTACAATACACTGAAGGCAACCAATGCTCCACGGCCAAGGCTTTCTTGACAAAGCTAAATTTAAAATATTAAGGGGGTTACACATGTATATCCAGCTCAGTCCTATTTCAGCTACTTCTGAAAAAAGGAAAATCTTTACAGCATAGTTAGTTGTTCTTTTTACATGGGACTATTAATTTCAAGATTAAATTACTGTATTTAGAAGGTTAGAAAGCTGCTCTGAACAACAGTCAGGCTTCCCGCCCAGGGCACAGTGACACAGAGGGGATGTATCCATGTGACAGAGGAAAGGACAGCAGGAGCGAGCTGTGAAATGCAATTGCTACTGTGACATACTGTGTTTATTATCTGGGATCTGAGCTGCTTTCTTTCCATGTCTGTCTCCTTAATGAATTCAGAACTCGGGACCAGAAGCCATGTCAGAAAGGCCAATGGGCTCTTAGGGCAGCAGGGCAGGCCGGCACAGGGACCCCTTGGGGCAGTGAAGGGCTGGGAGCCCCCGTGCCCACCCTGTGCCTGGTGCCGTGGTGTGACAGCAGCTGAGCTGTCACTGCGTTTTGAGAGCAGTTTCTTCCCTGTGTGTGGTGCCCATTGCTACCATTTCCAGCTGTTCTTTACAGCTGAGTCCTTTTCAATCATTTATTTATTTATTTGTCAGTGAATGCTGATGTGCTGGTGGGGTAATGTGACCTCAGGCACTGGCATTTTAAGGAGGTTCCTTTTGTGTGATTCCCAGTGAAACCCCAGCAGTTAGGATCACTGATGCATGGGAGGCTCAGGGCATCACTTAGTGCGGGTCGTTTGCTTGTTGTATGGGAATATAACTGTGTCATGCTCGCCTGAAGCAGAGCAGAGCTCTCTCGGCGTTGCTGTCCTTGCAGCAGTGAGGTTAGCCAGGGAAATGGAAGCAGCCATAAATGTGATTAAATAGCAGGAGAGCGTGTTTTACCTGTGTACATCATATGTCCTTAGCACTCTGAACATGAAAGTAGGTATAAGGCTTGTCGTTATTAAGCCAGAGGGTATTCAGAATAGAACAGAGTAAACCGGTCTGTGGGAGGGACACGTAGATCCTGGTGATGAAACTAAAATCTCCTTGAAAGGTGCGTGATGGGCATGCAGGCAACCCAAAGATGGGACCTCTAAGCCAAAGGAACCCCTTCCCCCCGCAGCAGGCAGGGTGCTGAGCCAGGGATGGTGTGGGCACAGCAGAGCCCAGCACCCACGCACGGCCCCGGGGCAGCTGGACTGGGGATGGCTCAGTACTTTTGAGACGAGTTAAATTAATTCATGGAATGAAATCTGACAAGTGATGCCAGACTTTTTAATTATCCCCAAATTACCTCCATAACAAAGTAAGTCAGAGGCTGCCACATCCTTCAGTTAAATTCCTTGCAATCTTGCGCACCATGTCCTGTGGGCTAATGGCTCCCTGGTGTATAGCATGTTACCCAACGTGCTCTGGTGCTCTGTAAATTATATCATATCTGAGCAAAGGGCCTAATCCCTGGATAGACACAAAGCTCCCACTTACGTCAGCAGGCGTCGGTTCATGGCAGCACTGCCTATGGGAAAAGGCAGATCTTGGGACTGCCCAAGTGATTGCAGCGAGCCCCTGTGCTGTTCTGCTGGCCCCATCTGCATAGGATGTAGCAGTAGTGTCGGTACTGCGGGGTCACTTCTGGTTCAGGAAGATAACAGTAGCTGAGCTGGATGGAACCAGATCACGTATCTGGGCTGAGTCCTGGTGGTGCCTGCACCAACGCCTCGGGGAGCTCGTGGCTGCTCGCTGTGGGAACTGTGTGGTTCTTCCATGCACAGCCTTCCCAGCGGGGACTGAAGACTGGGAACCAGTACATATAGTACAGGTATTTTTAGCCTAAAGATTTTCATTTCATTATAGAATTGGCTAGTCTTTGCTGTCTCCTCACTTTTGAACACTAGTGGGTCCTAGACTGCATGGCACCTTGATTTAAGTCATATACGTATCAAAAGCTAGTAACCCTGAGATCATTCAAGCACAAAAAGCCTTTGGTCTTGCAGGGTTGCTTCACTGCTAAAAGGAGAGGACAGGCTTCCACCAAACTGCCTTTGCTGGGATCACATTGCTGGCCAAGCCCTGTGCCAGCAGCTGCGTGTTGCTGGGATGCACCAGGCTTGCTTCACTGTGAAGTGAAGGCATTGTTAGATCTCACCCAGGCTGACGTCAGACAAGCTTCTAAATTTTAATTACTCCATAAATACTGCACTGGTGCCAGGGCCTCTGCCAGCCTCCTGCTTCCCTGACCCTGAGAGCTGAGGAGCCCAGAGATTGGTTTGTATTGCTAAAGCTGGAGGAGAGAAACGCAGTAGCTCACTGCAGGGCACGACCTGAGCCCTTGCTTGGGGCACCTGCTCAGCGCCAGCCCCCGTGGGGACTGAGGGACACGCACAGACACAGCCCCAGGTCACACTGGTGATGCAAACTGGCAAGTGAGTTAGCAGGACGGGGAGGAGAAGCGCAGAGATGAGGTTTTTATAGGAGAAGCGATATCTTGTTGTCTGTCTATTTCTTAACCTGAATTTCTCTTTTTGTCTCCCATACTAGACAGCGGGGGCAACTGGGATTGCAGCTATTTTGCAAGTCCCGCTATTTCACCGGGAGTATTTCATATATACCAGGATCTGCCTTTGTACTGTAACCCAGCACAAGAAAATGCCTCATCTTTCATTGCATCGCTCTAATTCTAAATTAATGGCACTGCCCAGCAGGATGCACACAGCAGCAATGGCACGTTCTTAAATGTCAATGTTAAGATCTATTTATTCTGTTGTGTTTTTTTTTATTATTATTATGTAAAGCAAGACTGGCGCTGTACTTTGCAGCAGGCTGGCATACCCAGCCAGGGTCACCAACAGGGGACACCAGTGGTGCCACTGTGCGCCAGCCTTGCTCTCCCTGCTCCTCCATCCCCATCTCCTTCTTCCAGCCCAGGGAGAGGAGCAGTAGATTCCTACAGCACGGGGGAAGAGAAGTGAAAGTGAGGTTCAGACGGAGGCTTGTCCCCCTGTGGAAAGCCAAGTGTTCCCCACTAATAGGAGCCGCCTCCTCCCAGTCTTAATGGCAGAAGGGAATACAAACAAACCAGATTCTCCTAGTGCTGGAAAGCCTCAGGAAAAGAACCCCCAGGGGGCACAGCACATATGCTGCACTGATGCAGTTCTATGCCTGCTGGAAATATCTCACTTTCAAACAGACAACACTTGATGTACCCAGAGCCCCCAGGACGCAGCTGCTGGCGGATCCGACCCACAGCCACATGCATGGGCTGCAGGTTACAGCAGAGCTCCTTAGGAACGGGAGAGGGAGGGAAAAGATTGCCACCAAAAATTAACAACTGCAGTAAATGACAACTAGAACCTTTCACAGCAAAACCTTTTGGTTTCAAGCAGGTTTTTATTTCTTTCCTGCTAAGAGAATTGCGGATGCAATGGTTTGGACACACCCAGAGCACAAGTGTCGGGTGTCTGTGCTGGATGCTTCGAGGATCTTCCTTCCCCCTGCCCCCTTCTGCCCATCCTGCCCCTCCTGCAGAGGTTGAGCTGCAGTCCACCTAAGGAAGCTAACAGTCCCACTCCCATCTTGTTTTGCAGATTATATGAAGGAATCTGTGTGCAGCTCCAGCACTTGTTCTCTGAACAGCAGTGAAAACCCATACGCCACCATTAAAGATCCCCCCATCTTAACATGCAAACACTCCGAGAGCAGCTACGTGGAAATGAAATCGCCTGGTCACAGGGACTCCCCATATTCAGAAATGCCCACTTCATCAACAGCCAACAAAAACATCTATGAAGTTGGTAAGTGGGAAGCTCTGCCTCACAGCTGTTAACAGCTGGGGTTTACCTTAGTGCTGCTGAGTACTGCAACCACTTTCCCTTGCTTTCCCAGAGCCCACCATCAGCGTGGTCCAAGATGCCCGTGCCCGGAGTGCCAGTTACCTCCAAAGTCCATATGACCTGCCTAGGAACAGTCACATTCCTAGTCACTACGACCTCCTCCCTGTAAGGCACAGCCCAACGCACGGGCCATCTTGGGACAAGCAGTCTTAAAGGGATGGACTTCACTGTGCTGCAAACACAAACTCTGAGGAAGCAAAGAGAAGACAATCCTTTTCTGCACTGCAGGATGCTGACGTGACTTTAGGCTGCAAGGACCTAACATAACTAAACATCAGCTTGGGCCAGCTGCTGCTGCATGATGTTATTTAAAAAGACTTTTTTTTTATATGGGTCACAAGAACTAATGAGAACCTCCTCCAGGTGTCGCTGGAGTGCATCACCCCTGGAAGGTGTCCCCACGCTCCAGGCAAAAGCTCTCCGCCATGTGTATTCTAACCCTGGCTTTGCTGTAAAATAAAACACAATGCACTGAGTAGGAGGACCTAGAGACGTACACACATTTCTACCAACTGCATCAGAAAACCTTGTACCACGAGGAACGCTGGAATACAGTTTACATCTCTGTCATGGAAATGGACACTTTTCTGAATGAAAGTAGGAAAGCTGCTTGTTTCACTGTCTGGAAACCTCATTTACTGCCATCACCATGGGCATCCTGTGCAGATCATGCTTGGTAATTAGCGCTCTGTTCATCTTTATATTCAGTACCAGAGTATTGGAGTACAGGAATATCAGTGCAGACGTTTATTACATTTTTAAAATGTAACACCTTGGCAAATGTCCAGCGATCTTTGTCAACGATTTAAGTTTAAGCACTGAGTCTCATACCCGGCTTACCGCACTTCAAACAAGCTAGAAATATATTGGTACAGCTATGCTTTAATTTTCCTTGTACATGTCCTTTCTCATTAAATGCACGGCTTTTTTGGGTGGTGCAAACAGACACACCTTCACCTGCATCCTGGGACACTGCAGGTTTGCACAGACCAACCCTGGTTCAGTTTCCTAACGCTAGGATGCATTGGCTTCATCACTGGCAAACCACGTCACCACGATGCACCTGGCAGCATGTCCTTCATGACACCCTTTAATTTGATGTGCATTACCATGTAGTGCAACTTTATCTGTTGATGATTTTACCTGACATGTCATTACATTGAGCTGAAAATGGGTTTTCTTTTTCAGCAGCTGTTTGTGAAACAATTATCAAGGGGTTGACCAATGGTAAAGCTTTGGAAAAAGCCACCGTGATTTTTTTTTTGTAATCTTTACTGACCTAGAAAGTAGAATACTTGCCGTTAAGCAGTTCCTTGTAGATTTTGAGCATGAAGTAGTATTGATTCTAAGTATGTATTTTTATTAGGCAAACGTGGAAGTAGCAAGTTGATTGCCTCTTAAAGATTAAAAACATTCTGTTGCACATTCACCAGTCTGATGGAAGCAGAAGAGAACCAAGCCAACATCAAGCTGTTTGCTCAACATATGACCACCAGTGGAAGCTGCTGGCCTAGGGGACTGGTACGACAACCCTGCTGCCATGGGGACAGCAGCTCAGAGCCAGCTCCATGAGACAGCAGGCATCAGAGCACCTCGCGTAGGGCAGCACTGTACCCCACAGCACCCCTGCAGCAGCTGGGATGGTGGGGCCAGCTCTGAACCCCTACGTGCAATCCAGGAGATCCAGACAGCAGAGCTGAGCCCAGAGATCCCCCCAGGCTTGCAGAGAAGCAGATTTTCATGTTTCAAGATAACTCCAAAGTATTTACATGAATGCTGCATGTGTGCATGGGGGAGATGACTGATCAGCAATAGTAGTTTTATATTCCAGGAAAGCCTTATGAGAGATGTAATTAGGCACTTATTCTGTGGGGCCAGGAGGGGTATATTTTGCATATATGAATGGAAAGACTTACCTCAAAAATACCAAGAGAAATGCAGTTTGATGAGGAATCCTCTGGTTAGAGACTTACCTTGCCATCTAGCACAAGCAGGCTCAGCTGCCAGCCTGACCAGTGTCTGTGTATGCTGCTGTCAACATTGAGATGAGAGAGCAGAGATGAGGCTCAGTTTTTGTTTTTTTTCAAAGCTGGATTTTCAAACCAAATGCAACAATGTGCATAGAGCTTAACAGGAAAAAACAAAACAAAAAACAAAAAAAGGAAGGAAAAAACAAAGGAAGTACCTTCTTGTATATTATTAGCTTTAGCTTAGAAAATAGGCACCGAAATGGCAATACTTTTTTAAGGCAAGACAGATTTGTAATATATTTGTTCACTGTGCAAAGGTATTCTACCTTGTACAAAATAAATCAAATTTCTCTCAGCGTGTCTTTCTCAAACTTACTCATTGGCAGACCAGAACTCCCAGCCCATGCTCAGGTTGAGTGCTCCATGCGACAGTGCTGGTTACAGAGGGGCTCACCACGTCTTCATGAAAAACCTCACAGGCACTTTGCAAGCCAGAAGCTGACTTTCTGTTACAGGACTTCTCAGAAAACATGACATAATTCAGACCGAAATTTTGAGCTCGCTTTGAGTAAAGCCCAGCTTTAAAACAAATGGTAGCTGGCACAGTACGCATCTTTTGTACAACTCTTCTGGTAGCTCCTGTCTGCAGCAGCGGAACCTTAGCAGGTCCGAGAGGGACCTCGGTGAGGCACAGACAAGATGATGACAGCTCCACGTCTCTATGCTGTTTATGCAATGCTTCTCAGCCCTGTCCCAATGGCATGCAGTGACACCAGTGGGTTGCGGTGCTTTTGGTAGGCACAGGAGGACACAGGCCAGCAGTGACCCCAGCATCAGGCAAACTGCAGCCATCTCAGCATCCGACTGTTCCCGAGGAGCCAATCAATAAATCACAAGCATGAATTTGCAGCAGAAACACCTTCGGAATGATGATGCCAGGGCAATGCAGCAGACAGCTACGTATTGAAGCTTTTTCAATATTTGTGCTTCATATTTCTAAAGATCCTGTTAGCTAAAGCCCAGCATGTAATCCTCTTATTTGACAAGTCACACTCAATAAGCTATTTAAGTCTGGAAACTCATCAGGTTTGAACTGATGGAGTAAGTAATTCCAGCTTAATAAAAATGCCTTTACATCAGAACAATGCCCCGCACTTTCTGCTTCAGAGTCAGAACTTCAACTGCCATCGCCCAGGAACTACAGATACCCACCAAACAGCTTCGGAATTGTTAAGGTCAGGACTTTCAGATATGTAAATGAGAGCAAAAGCTCTTGGTGAGAAAATCCAATTTTGCAGCGTTGTGCAGGAGATCCCATAAACTCAGACAGCTCATTTCAGGGCTCAAAAGCTGTATCTCTTATAATCAGTCACCTCCTATTAGAAGAGAAGAGATGCTTCAGCACAGAAGGAACACCAATTACAGCAGAGATGATTAACCAGCAGCTGAGTGGGAACAATACCATTAGGTGAGCATCCAGACCAATGCCTTGTGCTGCCTCTCCAAAAGTCCCCAGTGAGGATCCTCCTGAGCCCAGCCATGTCTCACAGCTCAGGACCAGCCACAGCTCTGCAGCCGTTAGGAAAAGGTGTTACCAAAGCATAGGACAGCAGGCAAAGGCTTAAGTAGCTAAGAAGTTACAGCCCTGTATGCATATCATGTGACTTTGCTGTAGAAGGCAGTATAGCTTGCGAAGGCATTACAAACTATTGCATGAAAATTCTGGATTCCCTATTGCAGCAGTCCATAATTACAACATCAGTTTTAGCAAGGCATTTCTGTCTAAGGCCTGTTTTGTGATTATTGCTTGTAAAGTCCTGATGAAAATAATTAAGAGTTCTTACATTGCCTAAGAGTACACTCAGTCATTGCACAGCTGCTCAGAACCACAACGCAATGCTTCTTGTCACACAGTGGAGGAGGAAGTGCGTGCCCACACTGACACTGTGTGGGGCAGAGCTGGGGCTTGCATTCCGGCAGGCTCTGCTGCATTCAGATTTACCACAGAAGGAAGCTTCTTGCATAAAGCCATACGAAATCCAAGCCTGACATGACAGCTGAGTCAGGCTGCTGGCTAAGTGAATCAGAAAAGGAAGCAAAGAAAAACTCACCCTGCATTTCCAGTTGGTAGATTTATGGCATGGCTGCCACAGTAATGAATGTAATTGTAAAATCCACTGCTGCCTGGCCAAAGCGCTCTGAGAACACAACAGTGAGGATGGTCCCCATTTATACCTTCTCCTGACTCCGGCAATACCAAGGCCTTAAAGACTGGTTCAGACAGAAGGATTCAGTGCTGCCACGTGCTCTTGGGGTGACTTCCAAAACTCACAATGCTCAGCAGGCTGGCTCCTACAGCACCACTCCCTCAGCAGAAGACAACAAGGTGGGATCAAACAGCTGAAGTAATTTGCTGTAGAAAGTAACGGTATGTCATTCTGCGGGATTTTCTGACTGGTGGTAATGTGGAAAAATGAGGTTTGTAAAAGCTATTTGGGGATTTGACAAGAGAGAGTCCTCATTTTTTCACACCATAAGAGCTTCCCAAAGCAGACAAATTGCCATGAACTGCATCAGCCCCTAAAAGCTACAGGCCTGGTCCCAGTATATGGCCCTTTCAGTTCCTCTCCTGGGAGTACTTCCACTTTGGTTTCTCCTCCCAGTTCCAAGAAATTTACTAGCAAATAAAAACATTAAAGTCAACTCCCACTTCTCCCAAAAAGTGCACCCAACACCGTGCTGAGTTGTCCCCCGTAATTCTTTATTAGAATCATGGATGAATATATTTTAAATCAATCTAAAAAAATAATGAATCAAGTTACAGTACATGCATAAAATACAAAGTAATTTACAAACAGATCAAAATAGCATCTTCAGAACTAATATTAGGAGGAGAAATGGATTTAAAAAAAAAAAGTGACCGACTACAGCAATGCCTTCCGTGTGCCTTACACATCATGAGCACCGCAAGACAGAAAGGTTGGGTAAGAAATGCAGCTGGTAGTGCCTACCCAAATCCAGATGTTCTAAGTGGGTCATATCAGAGTTTGAGAAATGTCCCCTACAGACAATTACTTCCTCTAATTGTACAGATAACCGCCAGCATTTATACAAACAGTTCTTTTAAATCCAGTAGAAACGCAGTGCTGATAGCCCCCACATCTCAACATTAATGGCGCAGCTGGGAATAGCACATACTGTATGATACGCAGTGGTTTCGGAGTGCAGTGACAGAAGGCACAGTTCATGTATCCCTGAACTAACTAATTGAACAGATGAGTTGTGCTGAGTGACAATCACTGAATGAAAGCATCCAATAACTACTCCAGATGTTTTTTGTTACAGAACGTGTACCAAACCACTGGAATCGTTTAAAAATACTGGATGAAACAGAACTGAAAACTAAGACCAGGTTGTAGCAGTTACTGACCGATCAACTTGAGCATTTGAATATCTTAATGTGTGTGGCATGTACTGATACGTGATAGGCAATATGTGACAACATCTTTCAAGTCTGTGTATCATGAAAGAAAAAAGGCATCCTCAAGCCCTGACAGCACTGGCACTGTGGAGGCTGAGCCTCAGGCAGCACAAAAGCACACTGCATGTTCCTGCGACCCTCAGTGACACACACTGCTTCTCCCTCCTTCACGAGGGCAGCTCACGTGAGTCCCACCAGCGCCCACAGCAGCCCTGCCTGCACCGCAGCCCCCTGCAGCAGGTGCCAAACCACAAAAGCTCATTCACCAATAGCAAGAACCCTGCTGCTTGTTTGTGAGAAATTCTCGTCCCCCCACCTCCCCCAGAATATTCTATAGCAAAATCTCCTCTTGACAATCTGAAGATGTAGCCAAAGACATTTAACTTCACATTAAAATTGCACTTCAGAGCAATGGGTGTTCCATCAAGCTTTAGATGCAGTATACAACACCTTAAGACAAAGGCAGATTATCCTGCCCAGAGATATTCTCCTAGTTAACCTGACAATAATTGTTTTGCAAGGAGCAGAATTACATCTTCAAGTGCTCACTAAATGTGTGTTCTGACTAGCGGGCAATGTGTGTTCTGACTAGCGGGCATCACGCTGCAAAGAGATCAGTTCAGCTCCAAACAATTTACTGAACCAAAACCGACAAGTCAGCATTGGGAAAATACTGCAGCCACATAGAAGCAATAGATTATAAACACAGAAATCAAAGTGTTTAAGACATGGAGAAATTCAGAAGGAATAAGCAGTAACTGAACACAAGAAAGTAACCACAAGAATTACAAATATATTTAAATCTTGGACCTGGGGAATATACACAGCCTCTTAGGAAAGAATGAACAATTATATATTCTGACAGCACTGCATCTTTGGTTTGTTTTCAGTGGTTGGAGGGACATGAATGGGAACCACGTTGTTGCTTGGAGACATATCATTCTCACGTCTGTCGGACATTTGCTTCTGGGAAACAATACGATAGATCTCTGGAAGATGAGAAAGAGCCCATGGTTATGTGCATGCAGAGCAACATCAGAAAGCAAACATCTGGGGAAGCCAAGAATTGCAGAAAGCAAAGATTTCCCATACTTCTGCAATGATAAGCACAGCAGCTTTCACAAGAAGTTCAAATGAGATGTCTTCTGAATTTATAAATTAAAATATAAACCATCTTTGCAAAACACATTTCTTTCACAAAAGCAATTAAAAAAAATAGTTCCTGATTCTCAGTAAAGGTGCAGAATCCACCATGTATGCCATCAATTCCTTCCGGTTGCTCTCGTGGCTCTCAGAAGAGTGTGTTAGTGCAGATTAGCTTCAGGACTGCAGAGGAGACTGACTGCAGACAAAGATATCCCAGCAGAAATCAGAGAGCACAGGTTAAACTGCTCTGCCTCTCCTATCACCGCCAGGTGCACGCCTGCACTGAAAGCTTTGCCAGGTTCCTGGGATTTGTCTGTGGCCAATAGTACGTGCTGTACATACACTGAGAGCAGGTACAAAGCCACTCCCTTCAGCATGCATAGAGAAGTATGACGCGTAGCACTTCACCCAGGAAGGAAATAAAGGACACCAAAAATAGAACACTGTGGAACTCACTTGCAAATTCAAGTTTTAAACCACTGCAGTTATAATTAAATAAATACCTGCTAAGCCTCTTTAACAGAACAATTAAAAGTGTTCCAGCTTCAGCAAAAAGCCTAACCTGAAATGACAACATCACATCTGCTTTACACAGCAGAGCAGTGTGCTGGCACCAAGCACACAGCACTGCTCGCACTGTTTGCATGCTGCAGCACAGCCTGCTGGGGCACTCCAGATAAGCTCAGGTCACACAAGAAGAGGGCGCCTGCAGAGCAGAACACTGCTCACAAATAACTTGGGTGAAACACAACAGAGGTTCAAATTCTTTTATAGGTCTAAAGTCTCTGGATAATGATGGTCCAAGCACCTCGTCTGACCCCAGACCAAGATGCATTTTTTCCACCAGAGATTTGTCATTACTGAGTAGCCTTTGTTCAGAATTTTAATGAGCTGCTGCTTAGTGCACATCTTGACATCATTTCAGTACTGGAAACCAAGTAACCTTGTGTAGAGAAGTCCTGTTTGCTGCCAAGGGCTGGTCACACAGCTATGTGCCTGCTTTTTGATGAGAACTGATGGCACTGAGGAGCTAAAAAGGGTTCCTGATAAACAAGGCCCGCAAACCTTGCCCTTGATGCAACAAGCTTGTGTTGATTTAAGCTGCCAATACAAACATAGGCTGAGTGCTCCTCAGGAAGAGTAAGAGCAGGGCTGCACACGTCCATGTAACTGCTGACCAAGTGGTAACTTCTCACTGATACTGTGCTGTACCTATTGTCTGTAGGAGGAACTTTACCCTTTGCAAGCTGTGCTGTTAAAGAATGTTTGTTGCACCTCTAAAGGGAGGGCTCAAGCTCAGAGAGGGATAGGCCGTTCATAAAGCTGGATCTCACGTATGCAGTTAAGACCAGGTCACTGATGCAGCCAAACAAACTGTAGACACAAAGCAGGATTTTTCTGATTTCACCAGTTGTTAAGTTCCCTCTTCTTTCCATTTCATACGAACAACTTTGCAAGTCTGAGGAAAATGTACAACAACAGATCTTTAAAGCCACCTGCAAGCCCACATGGGGATCTGTAAATAAAGACCAACTTTGTACCATGGCAGGCCAGTTAGCAATGCTCAGCACAGGGCACACGTGCAGAGGTGGAGGAAGCACAGCTGGAAGAGATCTGCACTGCGTTCTTCAGGACGAGTTCTCTGCTCCATATATCTGCTCATACACTTAGAAGCAGCAATTCTCAGTTTTCCATGTCACACAATTCCTCCATCCCTACCCCATAAGCAATGTCCTCTGCACTCAACACTCTCACCGTCAAGCACTCAAAGATCTTCAGGGTTGTTTAACAACGTCTTAAAAATAACAGCACTGATTTTTTTTTTGCTGTTAGAGGGTCTCTCTCTTTGGGCTGTGGGGAGTGCATTTCCAACTGATCCTCACTCTCCGCCCTGCTAGAACATCTAGCAGCAGTGCTGCTCAAGTCGATTTGCAGCAGTTCCACTTCTGCTCACTGCTCCCTCCTCTGCTGCGCAAACCTTTGTGCAGACACAGGATACTGCTCTAGATCAAAGCCTAAATGGTTAAAAACTACTTTGCCCCACATGACAGTTGCGCTCCTTCACCACACATAGTTGTGTTGGTGTGATGGAGGAGGTGGGAACAGCTTAAACCTGCTCTTCCTGCGGCAAAATGCCCAGAGGCAAAGCCTACACCGAAACTGGTCTGTACTGAGGAATTCCCAGCTAATGAAGATGTGTACTTTTTAATGAAGACACTACACTTTATGCTCTTCTCAGTAACTGAATGAGACCTTATTAAGAGCACATTCAGCAGAATGATTCTCTGCGTAATTGGTAACCATGTGAGACAGGCCTTGTGCTATAAGAGCTGGGAAAAAAAAACAACTGCTGTCTGTTTGCCCAGTCCTTGTCTGCTCAACCAGGGCTAGAGTTTCATTCACTTTCAGGTGTACAGAACTAACAAAAAGAGGAATTCCCTCATGTTATTATGAAACGCTCTTAATGTCAGTACTCTGTGATGTTGTTTCCTTGGAGATGGGATTCCTTAGAGATGAAACTGCAGAAGAATGCGGTACAGGAACAGAAACAGCACTGAATGAGGCAGGGAGCGGAGGCTGACTCCAGTTTACTTTAAGGATGCTTTATCCTGCTGTGAATGCTCACAGGGGATAGGATTAAAACACCAGTCTCTCATATTTGCCAAATAATACAAAGCAGCTTTGTGTGCACAAGAATTAGCCTTTGAAGTCTAGACATCTTACAACTGATGAGCTTGGATAGGGACCATTAGTCTAAGCCACAGAAGGAAAAGGTCCCCAAAACTCATCCGATATAGACAACAGGAAAGGAAGCCTACTGGATTTAAGATTTATTTCCTATCCCCCACTGCCCTTCTCCAGCAAATCTATAGTATAACAAGACAAAAGGAAAGCTTTCTTCCTCTGCTCCAACTGACTCCAACTGAAAGTTCTCTTTGGAGTTTCCATCACTGTCTCAACCAGATGACCTTCAGTAGGGCTGAGAAAGAAAGGAGTTTTACTCCAGATCTCAGTCAAGACATCCCTGTGCAGGAAAGATCTGAGCAGCAGAGGCACTGAGAGCAGCCTGAGATGTCTTTGCAGGACTCTTCCCAGCATGGAAAATACTAGCTGAGCTGGTGCAGCAGCATGCCCTGCCCCTTCTGTCAGCCTCCTCCACACACAGCCTGTGGTAAAGCCTGTTGGCTTTATCAACTTTCTTTTTCAAATGACAGCAAGTATTCCTCCCTCTAGCATTACATTTGGAGGCAACCTAGCCACATACTAACAGACTATCCGTGATTCCACAGGGTCACTCTGAAAACTACATACCTCAGATGACTGCTCACCTCTTTCCTTCAAAGCAAATCATTAACACAAATAGCCAGTTGTGAAGAGTTATCAAGAAGTTTACTGGCAGAACATTCATCCTTTGCATGCCAGTTACAGCAGAGATGGAGGCAACTTGCTGCTAATGCATTATTTACTTCATCTTTATCTCCCTGAAACAGGAGTTGATGTCTGGAGCAAGCCACATGCCCACTAATCAACAGAAGTGTTTCTTCCAGCACAGCTGAACGAGCCCTTCCTCAACAAGGATTCTTGTTGAGTCCGCATGCCCAAGAGTTCTTTACCCAAAACACTGTCACAGCCAACGCAGGGAGCCCTGACGTTTGTGAGAAAGCAACAGCCCCAACAATCTGTCAGAGTCCACTGAGGGCTCATCTTAATCACTTCTTCTCCCATTACAGACTGCTCTCCTTCACAGAGAAATAAAACCAGAAAAATGAAACCTCCACTAATTAGAATCCAAAATAACTTCTGGAATAGAAAGTGCTGTCGGAAGTATGCAAGGAGAGAGGGAAACAGCTTAGTGTGTGCCCAACAGGTAAACTGCTTCCCCATGGCAACAGCAGTATATTGCATCTGAGCGTCACACAGACCTGCAGAAATAAGGCAGCATCCCAGGGCATGTGGCATACCAGCCATCACTGCTATGGCACAGAGTGGTCCAAGAAGGGGCTGATGGCAGTTAGACCTCTCTCCCACCCCCACTGCAAGGGTATTCATAACACATTTCAAACAACTCAAGAAAATGCTCCAGAATTTATTAGAGTAGTAGAGGAGAGGTAGGTAGGAAATTATTACATGTTCCAATATGGCTAACATGTCCTTTATGTTGTGTTTGTGAAAGTATCAATTACTTGCCAAAAAGAAAAATAATCAAATCTAACTAGTTGCCAATGTCACAGAAGTGAGAAGTTACACCTATCAGACAAAGGGGTTAAACAAAAAGGAAGTACCTCATCCACTGAGCATAAAAACTGCAGCAATCACTGCCATCACGTGCTACAAAGGCCAGAAGTCCAGCCAGGACTATTACGTGAGCTGACAGCAACCACCCTGCACTCAGGAGTCACTATGTCTCAGACTACCAGTACTGCTCAATTCTTTCAGCACTTTTCTCTTGGCAACTGTTACGCTCACCATTACTGATGGAAACACTCTAGATTGCCTTTTCCTCTGACAACAGCCATTTTGTCTGGAGGTGGGTATGAGACAATTCTCTCACACAGGCACTCCCTGTTCCACAAATGGGAAAGTGAAGCACATAAACCAGGCTGACTGGAAACCTGGGGCAGAGCAAAGTGAGTAAGACTCATTCTTGAGTCCTATGATGGTCTATCAACCGTGACACTTCAAAAGCAGTGTCTGAATATTATGGCTGTGAGGAATGATTAAATTGCTAAATTTTTTTTACACACTTTATAGGCAAATAAATACCTATTTGCTGTGCATCAGAGCAGCGTTCTGCCCTTCCTCCTCCAAATGCAAAGTATTAGATGACTCACCTGTCAGAATAGTCTGGAAAGCTGCTTCCACATTTGTAGAGTCTAAAGCAGATGTCTCGATAAATGACAAACCATTCTTCTCTGCGTGGACAGAAATACTATAATTAGAGGTGTATAACATTTATCTTCATCCAGAAGAGGTTTTGTACCAGACAATGTACGTAGTGTTGCTGATGAGATAGATGCATTAGTGCAAAGAAAAAGCATTAAAAGTTGTAGGGTTTTTCCCTTTATGATCTGAAAGCAAGGCCAGCTAACAGCAGCAACGTAATTTATAGTCATCATCAGGCACAGGGATCAGGCCAGTGCTGTGTTACCTGGAGGTATGCTGAGTATCACTGAAAGTGAGAATTTGTGGCACTTTCAGGAAATGTGCAAGGAAACTTCCTGGATGTTCTTTTAACCTTGTCAAGTTTTTCTACCTCCCAATAGGTCGTGGCAGCTGACCTAACAGGACAAGCCTTATCAGGAAGGGTTGTCCTTTACCTGCAGGCAGGTATCCTCACTGGCCAGAAACTCTGCGCAAGCAGCTACAGCAAGCCTTAAAGAACAAAACCCAGCTTCCCTCCACAATTAAAGAAATCTGTCCTAAAACAAGGCAAGATATACACAAACCAGCATAATTTCTAGAATTATTTTTCACATATATTAATTATGTAGTAAGAGCCAGAAAGGTGGCTTAATGTACATTTGTTCAGATACCAGTATCTGTTCAGGGTTCCAGATCAGCTGACATAGATCAGGTATTACACAGACACAGAGCTGCCAACATGCACGAAACTCAAACCTAAACCCACCAGCACAGCTTCTACAAGATAAGCAATGCATAGGCATGGAACTAAGTCCAGTTTAAAACTGTCTTCACGTGCCTCTGGCAGATGCTTGAGAGTATGCAGGTTCTATAGAACTTCATTTTTAACAGAATGAAAAAAAGGCATACAGCAGTACGTGGCACTGAGTCTTTTCCCTCCTACCCATACACTCATGTATTTCACATCAAGTAGACAGTCTGGACAGTTTGCATTAGGAAATTATTTTGAGTTCACCAACCTGCAAAAGCTCTGGCCTCATCTGTAGGGACCGCTCTCAGATGGCGCAAGTCACTCTTATTTCCCACAAGCATGATTACAATATTGCTGTCTGCATGGTCTCTCAGCTCTTTCAACCATCTCTCTACATTCTCGTAAGTAAGGTGCTTAGCGATGTCATACACCAGTAATGCCCCTACAGCACCTCGATAGTACCTGTGGGTGAAGAGATGTGTTAGAGAACCAGCAAGAAACACGATTGAAAGTGACAAGCTACTGAGTAATAGCTGTTTCCCACTTCTGCAATGACAGTTATATTAAAGATAATAATAATCCAAAGCTTGATACATGAGATATGAAGCAGCTGAAATACAGCATTCAGACCAGGGTTAATCCACGTGACCACAACAGCAGCCAGGTGGGTAACCCTGCACCTCACAAACGAAGCACTGTGGTCTATGGGGAGCTACTGTCACCTTCAGCCTCTGAGCCACTCGTGAAAGGCTCCCCACCCACCATTGTGGGTGCAGTACGGGCACAGCCCGGCGCAGCAGGAAGAATTTACAATGACTCACTGGATCATAAAAAAAAAAAAAAAAACCTTCATCTGTTTTCTTTATGAAATGCCCCAATTGGTTTCCTCTCAGACCAGGGAGAGGCACGGCTACATATTCAAAAAGAAAGAGCTTGTGCTTTCCCACCCCACTATTACCTCCAGCTTTACTCAAATCTAGCTTTTGCTGTGCTGTTTTTTCAATTAAATAAACACACAAAGTGAGCAGTGCCTCCCTACTGATACAGGAGGCATTCTGGTCATAGGTTACCAGTGATAAAACCTCCATCATTACAGCTATTATTTCATCAATGGCTTGCATTTAAATGAGTCTCTCACAGCTCACAAACGCCTCCAGTTACATATCATGAGAGCACTGAGAAGTAAATCTGTTCATACTGTGTCAAGCTTCAGGACAGAATAGTATTCAAGTTTCCTTCCCCCATATTATATGTGGATATTATAAGAAAAAATAAAACCATCCCATTTGCAGTTTGAGGAATCAGAAGGGCCCCAAGTTCACCTTCCTCAGCAAAAGCTTTTCTCCAGCCATACAGGCTGCCACTTACGCTGATGTTATAGCTCGGTATCGCTCCTGCCCTGCTGTGTCCCATATCTGAGCCTTTATTGTCTTCCCATCGACTTGAATGCTTCTTGTTGCAAATTCTACTCCAATGGTGCTTTTGCTTTCCAAGTTAAACTCATTGCGAGTGAATCGAGACAGGAGGTTACTCTTGCCTACTCCAGAGTCTCCAATAAGGACAACTAGAAGACAGAAATGACATTGGAATCACATCCCAGATGTAGATTATCTACTGACAATCACCTGCAATGAATACATTTGTTTTCCAGAATAAAACACAAAGGAAAAGAATAGCAAAACCACCCCTCTTGTCAGGGGTCTGTTGTCCAAGTCTTCAGATTTCCAGAGGACCGGAAAAACCAGCATTTCAAACAGACTTCAGACTTGGGTTTTAGCAGTTACATTTCACTCTCCTTCACTTTGCACTGAATCACATTCCTCCTCCAGGAAAAACATACACGGCCAAGTGCAAAAGTCAGAGACAGTTTGGATTTCACATCCTTGTGACAATGCTAGAATTAAAACAAATGGAAAAGCCACACAAGTGTTTTGCTGAAGCATAATTCCAGCACACAGGGCAGGCAGCAGGCTGCCTTCACTCTACACTCCTCACACCGTTGCAAAAAGGAGGTTCCCCACAGAAAAAAGATCAGAACATAGAGAAGTACACAAGACCACTGTCACCCTGACGGACAGCTCAAAAGGCTGCCTGGGCACAGCACACACCTCAGCAGTCGCTCACTGCTGCTGAGGCTCAGAGCCCAGCGCTGCTCCAGAACGCTGCTCTGGGGGTACGGCTGTGACTCAGGACTAAAGGTACTGTCTGCTGCCCTTCCCAGCTGGCCCCGCTGCCACACCAGTGCCAAGGGAACTGGCTGCCAAGGTGCAGGAAGTTCAGAAGCTGGGTGTAACGCAAGGCCACCTGAGTCACACCACACAGCAGCCCCTTGGGATGCTCCTCTGCCATGATCATAAGAACAGATAACAGAAGGAAAAGTAGGAGGAGGAGGAATAAGATCCTTGGGAAGAAAGGCTGCGCATCAAAATACATACAAGCAGAAGAGTCACGGGTGACAAAGAAAACAGTACAGCTCTACTTGTTTTGGAAAAAAAAAAAAGCAAGTGTTTGCACAGTAATAGACATCATTTCAGCTTTAAGATGTTGCAACAGTGTTAAATACGCTGTGTGGTACAACAGAGGAATGAGTCCACTGAGCTCAGGACTGAGACAGTCTCGCAGCATAAAGCCTCCCACTGTTTGCTGCATCACACAGCAGAGTTCTGGACACTGTTCCCTATTTACATAATGCACAATTCTGACAAATGGGGTTTTCCCTGACTGTAAGAGCTGAGAAGCATCTACTAAGTTCTCTCCGCAGAATGAAAATGGCAGCAAACACTAGCTTCATGTAGTCTTACAGAGAATACTTCATCGACACGTTGCAGCCCCCTCCGGCAGCTGACTCAGCGAGCAGCCTGCCAAGCTTCTGAGGCTGCAGAAAGCAAAGAGCAGCTTTAACACTTCTCTTAGGAGGACCTACAGTGCAAGCGGGTGGCATGCATGTACACTGAATGCAAACAGGATCTGTTTTCCCACATGACAGGTCAGCAGGGTTCGGTGTCAGCTGCCCTGACACAGCAGAGCAGCTTCCCTGGCACAGCGGATGCCAAAAGGTAATAGAGTTAGTGCAGAGGTCAGGGTACCTCATTACATCATCACCACCAGGCAAATTGCCACAGGTTTCCTCTTCCATTGGCAAATAAGATCTTCTATACTGGTTCAGCAGGCTTAGGCCGCAGTTTTAGATGACATCATGCTTGTATTCACTGGGACAACTGGGCTGAAAACTTCTCCAGATGAAGAAAGCAGTCCACGCACATCACTGCGCTCCCCAGAAGTTGTATCCCATCCCTGTTACCTACTGCCCTCTCCAATATTTCTGTTGTTCAGTGCACATTTCCAAGGACAGCTTGGGCAGTTCCCCCTGCCAGGTTTTTTTCCTCACCTTATTTAAGTGCCACACTGCTTATGTCTGAGTGCTCTCCAGTGCCAGATTAACGCGTCTCAATTAAAAGGGGAAATATTTTACTTTCCTCCTTGAAGCCAGCCATTTCTTCTACTTAATTAGGCCACTGCAGCTTGCGTTGAGCACGGCCACAGGAACAGCTTGCAGTGTCAGCGGGTACCTAAAGTTCCTCACACTTTCTGCATTTCCACCAGTCTGAGCTATCATTCTTTGAATGCAACGATGAACTGAAACAGCGTTAACCATCATTCAGATTATTTCCTTAATTTTTGTTTTGCTTTCCTTATCAAATCACCTCAGTTTGATATTTCACACTACACAACATTCCCATATAGTACATTCTCAGCAGAGAAATGCAGCAGGAATATCCCTGAATGCCTGAGCCCAACTCTACTATCACAGGCAAACGGTTTGAGAGGAAAATGATGGTATCTAATTCCACATCAAAGCTAACCGTTCCTGCACACACGCTTTTACTGGGCTTCTCTTCCAGAAACTCACTCTTAATGGTTAGAAATTGCCTTCT
The DNA here is from genome assembly GCF_016699485.2 of Gallus gallus. Taxonomy (NCBI): domain Eukaryota; kingdom Metazoa; phylum Chordata; class Aves; order Galliformes; family Phasianidae; genus Gallus; species Gallus gallus. Next base: position 18,182,164 of record NC_052541.1, on the reverse strand, counting down.
AATTTTCAGAAGAAATTAACGGTCAGCTGGTAGCAGTGTTTGTGTGCCAGCACTGCCCATTAGCTGATCAGTTTCTTCTCCCGGTGGTGTTTATGCTGTTTCACGTATTTACTGAAAGCAGCCGCATCTTCTCAGCTTCATTCTACCACCTAAATAAGCCGACTTCTCAAATATTTCCTTATAATCAGACGGTGCATTTCCCCAAACGTCTTCCCTACAAGTTCTTCATTTCTCTTCCAAGCAGTGAGAACAACCACATGCATCATTCTAGGTGAGACCTCAGTGGTGATATACACAGGGATTTTAATCTTGCCGTCTCTTAGAAATGCCCTGTGCTGGAATGGTCTGTTCCTGACCACACCACCGCGGTCTGTTTGCTGGGATCAGACCGAACTGCCCAAACTTTCTGTCTGTCAGCTTTTACTTCACTGAATTCCTGCAAGCCCCCAAGCCTTGCATTCCAAGTCCTTCATTCAGAGAGGTGCCATCTTCATCACCACACAAAGTCAGAGAGCAGTATTGGAAGATCTTCTGCACCGCTCATCTTCACACAGCCAGCAAATTCCTGACCTCCCTCAGCACTGGGAGGACTAAAGTTTATGGGCAACATTTAAACAAGTTCAGCCTTGAAAACCTCCATCATAACCTTCTTTGCACCAATACTGGCACAGCCAGAGAATAACCCAAGAGGCAGCAGAAGGGACCTCCCACCCCAGCTGACTACTGTCAGGCAGCTCCCCATTGCTGCTTCAGCGATGCGGCAGCTCACTGTGTGCAACCACGAGCTTTTTGAAGTGATGCATTTACTACCTACAGCACTTAGCACTACAACAATTTAAGACAAAGCATTTAGTGGACAAAAAGAATGAGGCAGTCCATGCAGCTGTACGAACTTCATTCTGTAATTCCAGTTTTATTTCTGTAGAAGACCAAAATAAGAATTCAATTTCCTTGCTTGAAAAGCCATTTAGAGATGTATTAATCTTTCACCAACATTTCAACTCACACTCAATTTTTATTTCTGTTAAACCTCTAATTGAAGTATTTTCTAAGAATTTCAACTAGCTCATAAAATACACTATTGATAACCTAATCAGGTTGAAAATAGAAAGTCCAGCACTGCTAGCTTCTTCTGGCTGCAGTAAGGTTATTATACAAGTGGCATATTACACCATTTAAAATACGTCAGGGATTACAGTGTCTGAAAACACTTCTGTCTGCACTGAGCTCTGCTACTAAGAGGCAGATAAACAGAGAGCCTGAACGTATGTTATGACACCCACAAGACCCCGCTGAACACCCTGCTGAACACCTCTTCCCACCCACTTAAATTGGGGTTTAAAGGGAACGAGAATTAGATGACCTGATTCTACATCTTCTAGCCAGCTAGTAACAAACCTAATGTGATGGTATCTTACATCAGACTCCCCCTCACCTGTATTCATCCATTTCCTGTCTCCAAGAGAAGTGTCATATGCTTCAAAGGCACCTTAGGGTAGGGGTCATCTATTACCCACACATACTACACACCACCCAAAACACAAGCGCAGCATAACAGCAACGCAAGAAGGTCTATCCAGCCCAAAAGTGCCTCCATATCTAAGAGAACGAAGGAACAGGGTTCGCTACCGCTGTAAAAATCACTATCTGCCATGCAACTGCATTTCCCTATAGACTTCTATAACGAAAACACACCAGAAAAAAATGCATTGTCTGAAGTTGAAAACAACAGCTCTGTCCAGATTCAGTTTCCTTCAGCAAAGGAAAAGGCTGGAGTAATAAACATGACACAAACTAGGAAGCAGATAGCTGAAACAGGAGTTTTTCCACCAATCAGCTGAATGCCACTGCAAGCCAGGTCTGCATTCGGAAACAAGAAGGCTGACCTCAAATCCAAAGTTCCAGATGGTCAGGGTACAAACCTAATCCTCCTGAGCTTTGTCTGTGAAAAACACAGAAGACATATTCCAGAAGTGAGGGTTGTTTTGGTATCTACTCATTAACTGCAAATACATCAAAAAGAGTTAAAAGTTGCTGCACTTCAGTAAGGATATTACTCAATAATTTAAGCCTCATGTCAACACTTATTTTTATTTCCCGTTAAAATTGGAGCAAGAATTCAACAGAGTGGGCTTCACAGACCCTGGGTTTCCTGAAGCATGGTGCTGGGAGACACAAGGCACTGCTCTCTCAATGAATCCAAGTGGTTTAGCATGGAAGGACACACAGACACACATAGCTGGACATGAAGAAGTTACCAGAAACTGACTTGTTTTAAGCCAGGCCTGCTAGGTTTGAACATACGCTGAAGTGCTGTTGCAGTGCAGCCAAGCAAGGGACAGTGTGACAGCTACTGGGACTAAACTGCAGCAGCACAGGTGGGCTCCTATTAACACCACCAGCACCAGCAGCTGGATTTTGCCACGGAGTTTCTGTCAGTGGCTGACAGGACAAGAACAGAGGCCTCACACAAACACACTAGCAGCAGTTTAATTTAAGAGCAGTAAGAGATGGCTAGACTAGAGAATATGCCTGGATTCTTCTACAGCACATCAAAACCTGAAGTTAGTCCCAGCAACAGCATCCCTTCAAGTCCATGAACACCGACGAACTGCCTGCCTGGATTGAGTATCCTGATAGACCAGTTTGACAGCACGAATGGATGTCTGAGAAGCAGGGAGCAACAGAACAAACAGGTAACGTATGTGTAGCAAGCCCTCTCATCTTCAAGCAGCAGTGCCCCTGGACACAACACTGTAAGCAGCACACCCAGATGCCCAACACACCTCTTCCTCTGCAAGTTTCTGCAGCCTTTCAAATCCATGCATGCTTTTCGTCTACAGCAACGAACCACTCCAAAGTTCACATACAGACTGAGATACTCTATATCCTTCTGTTTTAGGCTTCTGCTCAATAAAAGCAGCAGTAAAACTATTCAGAGACATTATGACAAACAATAGATATTCTTCCCCTATTTGCCGACATTGCTTATTGCTTTTAGTTTTGATAAAGTTAAGCATCACTTCAATATGGGTCACTCTACTGGTTATTTTGATGTCCTCCTGCATCTCTTCAGTTCTACTATATTCCTTTCAAAACTGGTACACCTGTGCTGCCCACACGTTCCTGCAGTCCCCAGGGGACTCATGTCTCAGGCTAACACACCAGCAGAACGATCACCACGTTCTCATTTCCTCTTCCAAGGACTTTTACTATTTGCCTTTTGGGGCAGTGCCTGGTAACAAGACAGCGATTTCAGACAACTACTCAGTAATTCCAAGATCATTCCTGAGCAGTGACTGTTTGGCAACACCACTTCCTCTGGGTCCTCAGCACTGTTTCCACAATTTTTGCTACTCTGTATTTCTGGATCTGTTGTTCCAGCTGCCACATTAATCCCAGCTATGCAACTCCGCACAGAGTTCCTGTGATCTGCTTTAACTTCGGAGGACCTGAATCGCTCATCTCCACAAGACCATTTTCCTAGCACTCCCCGCACTGCAGCAGCTTCCATACATAAGTCTAACAGACAAAGCTTTAGGAATGGCAATCAATTAACTCAGCTTCCATTTTTTACTCCCCTATGCAAATGAATCCCAACTGTGTTATTTTGCACTTTTATCAAGAAGCAGGCTTAAGGAAAGCCAACACCTTTCCCGAGAAGCTCTGCGTCGCTGATACTCCCATCACTGCCAAAGTGTTAATTGTAAGTTTATTTACACGGTTCTGTCAGTATGGGTAACAAAGTGGTTTTGATAACCTGCACACCTCAGACTCCAAAACAAACTGCTGACGCGACGATGCTGGCGGTCAGCAGGGCCTCTGCTGCCAGCTGGGGAAACAGGCACTGCTGAACGCTTCCTGGCTTCACCTTAAACAGTGCAACCGACTGACTTACAGGTCAAGGTTTTCTACATGGAATCTGGGCAAAACAGACAACAGAAACCGTAATTCCTCGAAGTTATCACCAGAGCTTAAGGATACAGATCAGAATGCTGTTTTCCTTCAAGACACCCAAGTTTCACCACCGCAAGCTTGCCATCTCTCAACATTACAAGGTAGCAAGCAACATCCTAAATCCGACATCCCACTTCTCGACACAATCCTGCAATAAGCAACTATTCCCACAGTTCTTCAAAGGCCCAATTTTCAAACCTCACTACAAAAGCAACACCGAAACGGCAGCACCGCAGCCTCGCGGCGCTCCCAGAAGGCGCCCGGGCGCTGCCTGCAGCTTCAGCGCTCCGAAGGGCAGCTCAGCTCTGTGGACGAGGCGTGCCGCACGGCCGGCACCTCGAGAACGGCTCAGAACACAGCGGGAGGCAGCCCGCGCCGCTCTATTAAATTAGCTGCATCATCGCCCGACGTGAGACAGCCGGACAGTTCAGCCCCCGGCTCCGGGCTCCACCACCACTCGGCGGGGCACGGCGACGCCCGCTCGGAGCCCGGGGAGGGCCACGGCCCTCAGCCCGCCCGGGGCTGTCAGCTCGCGCCGCGGTCCCCGCCCGCCGCGAGGAGGCCCTCAGGGCCGGACCCGCGAAGGTGACCCCCCGGGTAGCACGGAGACGCGGGCGTTACCTTTGAAGAGATAATCGTACTCGTCGTCGCGGTTGCCCATGGTGCAGTGTGTGGCGGAGGCCGAGGACAGGGCCGGGGACGGGAGCGGGTACCTGACCCCTCCCTGCAGCCGCCTCAGCGCTTCCGCACTCTGCCCGCCCACGGCCGGGTCCTTCCGGGGCAGCGCCGCGGAGCTGCTTCCGTCCTCCCGCCCCGCCCGGCTTTAAAGGGACCGCGCCGCCGGTGAGACGGGCTGCAAGCTCGGCCGGGTACAGCCGACTCATCCCGGACACCACGGGTCCCACCGAGCAGTCACAGCTCCGGGACGAGCTGCGGTGGAAGCGCGAAATCCTGCGGAGTAAGGACTAGAGGCAGCCGGGTAAGGGTGTTGTCACCGCGGTTCCATGGTGTAATGGTTAGCACTCTGGACTCTGAATCCAGCGATCCGAGTTCAAATCTCGGTGGAACCTGAGCTTTTTTGTTTTTCCTTTTTTTTTTTCTGTATGTTCTAACTATGGCCCAAAGTAGTCCTGTCTCTCTTCCCCTCTGAGGCTCCTTCACACACACAGTGTAACACCTCTTGTGTTCTCTTGGCTGTGTCGTATCCCATGTGAGGTACAGTTACCCTTCTCACCGTGGTTCAAAATGGGGGATTGGTTCCACAAGGGATGGTCTCAGCACTGTGTGACCCCACTCAGTTTGGGCTGGGTCAAGGAGAAGCCCACCAGGTCCCACAGATCTGCCCACAGCCCAGGGTGTGAGCAGTATTCAAGTCTATGATTCTGTGAGATTCTGTAATGGCGGTCAATGGTAGCACTGCTCTTCTGGGAGATAGCTGAGAGATATTTGAGTTCATGAGGTACAAAATGGCCTCTAGGACCGTCAGGTGCAAAGCTGAAACAGTGACCAGGTGCTGAGGGGAAGGGAAAAGACTGGAGGATTTGTCTGCAGTAGGGTCAATGGAGAGTATGGAAAAAGCAAAGCTACCCTCAGAATGAGGGGTATATGAAGCAGAAGCAGCTGAAAACATGCATGTGTACATATTTGCATTTAGTTGAGGTCATCTGGAGGGAAATGAGACCTGCCAAAGGGGAACTTAGAGCTGTGAAGCGGGTGAGCGCAGCCCCAGGAGGGTTTGTGCCCTCAGGGTTTGTACCAGGCCAGCAGCAGGGCTCTGCAGGCCTCACCCGCCACAGCCCTGCTGCCACCCTCAGGCACCAGGCCCTCTCCTGTGCCAGGGCTGGAGGCCTAGCTTGAAAAGCATAAAAATAGCCCTGGTGCCCAGATGCTCAAACCAAGGCCCTTAAGCCTCGCTCTGCTCTCAGTATGTTGGCCTTCTCAGCACTCAGCAGCTGTGTGATGATTTCTGTATGAGAAGAGAAATCCCCGGGTACCCGCAGCACCAGTGACTGTCTGCTGGGAGGAAAATGAGCCATAATCTGATCCTTTCCGCTTACAAATGCTTCCTGCTGCCTCAGAGATTTCAAGAGAAGAAAACAAAATGCTAATAACAAGGGGACGTCGGGTGGAACCAAATCCCAACCAGCACACTGGATGAGGTAGGCTGGAGCATCAGGGTCTGGGCTCAGCCCGCGCCTCTGGGCTGACCCTTTTTGTCTGCAGATGAACCCAAAACACACAAGATGTGGAGTCTGTAAGTGCTGCTCTCTCTTCTGCCCCTTTCAGAAGCTGATCTACTGCTCTGAGTAGTGCATTAAAATTAATAATGAATACTCTACATGTGGGGGCTGGGGTGTATTTATAGCTGTGTTGTTAAGGCTTCCATCTCGCATCCTATTTGCAGTCCTCCTTTGAACCTTGTCATTAAAAAAAATGTTAATTTTGACACGATGTTCCTCAGGCCTAGTTTCACACCCCAGAAATGCTACTGGTTTCAAAAAAATTAAAAATAACGTGGGTTAAGTATTTTTAGTTATCCCTCTGTAAGAGCTGTTCTCATTTCTGTGTTTTGGGTTTTGTTTGTCAGCCAAAGCTTGGGAACAACCTTTACTTATGTTTTTCATACGTTTAAGTGTTACTTCCTCTTGCACCCAATTGCAGATGCTCCTCTGCTGGATCCAGCTTGCCCTGTGTAAGACAATGGGGCACAGGACGAGGACAACACCTCTTCTGACTAAGCCAAAAATCACCATCCATACACTGCTGCACTGTTATTACTTGTTGGACTTTAAGGAGACATTAAGGAGCAAAGGCATTTTTTCCCCATCATGTAACACAAAAATTCCCACAGATTGCCATGTACATGAGCAGCAGCAGGGGTTATTTCCAGCTAAGCCAGTTTAAATGCATTTGATCATTTTGATTAAACACATTCTTCATGGTGCTGAGAGGCAAAACTGAAACAGCAGAAAGAGCTACGGATCTAAACAGGAGTCAGCTGACAGCAGTGTATGAGGATTTAAGTCTTATATTCTGTTCAGTCCTGTGTTAATTTTGTTCCTTTTTAGGCAAGCTGAGGATGAGACTCTACAAACCCTCAGGAAATGTCACTGTCAGTGGAGACAGTCTTGGCTGCTCTGTTCCTTCCTTGTGCCCCCTCCCAGAGCATGCTGCTGCAGTTATGGGATGGCCTGGGATACCTCCTGCACCAATGAAACATGGCCAAAAGGCAGAGGTCAGGCCTGAAATAACAGAGGACTGTGTGCTCTGGGACTGACAGCTTTTAATGTGAGAAAAGTCATTCAGCACTGACATTTCTGCTGCATTAATTGCCATTAGTGTCATCCTTGCGGGAACACTAAATTCATTGCAAACCTTGAATTAATGCTCTCTCATAATTCTTCAGTTTGTGCTTGGATGCAACCATTTGCGGAGGCAGCACGTTCCAAGCAACTGGAGCAGAGACAAGGAATGATACTCGGCTGGCCCTTGGATGTTCAATTTAGCGAAGAAAAGAAGCAGAGGTCATACTCATAACTGCGCATTTATGGTTCTGCTCTGGAAATTCATGGAGCAGCTGCCAAAAAGGCCCCAGCTCTTGCCTCGGCAGTACCAATGTGTGTTGGGCTCCCAGCTCAGAGTGGCTCAGCTCCAAGCACTGTGCATCTGATTCTTTCCTCACACCCTCCCGTCATCCTCCCTCTTCTTGCCTGTCACTGGCTCCTCAGACCCCAAGAGAAATCCTGGGTGGGAAAAAAAAAAACAAGAGAAATTTTACCACTGTATTCAATGCTTGTGGTGTTCCCACAAAGTCAGGGTCTTTCTGCAGTTGGGTTTAACATGAAAGGAGAAGGAAAAAAGGATGGACATAAAGTGTTCGCAGCTCTTCTGCCTCCATCTTTCCCAGATGCAGTTTGCAAAGTCCATCACTTTGTAGAGTGCAGTGAGAGATCTGGAGGTGGAAGTAGCATTAACTCAAGCTTATTCTTGAAGGGCTGTTGACCCAAAATTCCCATTTTCCAGATGGAAGGAGCCATCAGTTTCCCTGGGCAGAATGCAGGAAGGACAAAAGCAGAGCCCCACAACCTACTCTGTTCTATCAGAGGAGAAATATTTCCTGAGGGGAAAATCCAATCAATACTTTGCCATTTTCTAACAAGCCACAAATCATTGCAATTATGCAAGTATAATTCAAGCTTTCCAATCCAGCTGCTAAATTAGAGGAAAGCGAACTCTTAGCACTCACTGCCCTTAGTTTGACATGTCAGTCAGAAGGAGCTTCAAGTATAAACCAAATCAACAGAAATAATAACAAAAAAAATCCCTCTTTTTAAAACCCTCAACCAAATTAAGGGGTTTATGATGTGCAAGGAGTGCTATTTCTCAGGTGATTCCATGACAGATGAAGTAGCAATAAAAATGCATGGAGTCGATTTTTCTGATGATTATTCACTTGAATTCCAGCATATACTCTATTCTTTTTTTTAGTTCTACAGCTCAAATAAGAAGAAATGGGCCCAATCAAAAATACTTCCTCTATATCACTCTGGAGATGGAATAACAAAGGATCTGGAACTAAACATGGACATATCCAGAGTCAAACCTCATCCTGGTTCCAGAGATCTGCATGGCACTGAGAAAAGAGTGGGAATGGAGCAGTTCTAGAAAAATCGAATATCTTCTGATGGCATTTTTGCTAGTCCAATATTACAATAAGCAGAAGGGAAGGAATATCTCCTGCAGCCTTTGGGAAGAGGGATCGAGTGCCACAGACTTGATGACTTGGTGTTTCTTATGATGACTGTGAGAATGAAGTCATCGGTTTCCTGCATCCATTTTGGACTCAGCACATATCTCCCAGCCTATGTCTGTTGTCTCCAGAGACAAATTAGCAAGATAGTACTGGCAGCTCCAGGGCAACTGCTGGCCAAGATACAATTTCTGAGGTGTTCTCAAAATCTTACTCTTACTAGACCTGCACAGGATTTTATTTCTTATTAAAGGCCAAAATCTACTTGCTGATGATATATTTAACAGGAGCATCGCTACCAGATAAACACAATGTCATCATCACATCGCTCATCATTTGCTAATTCTGATTCGAACAGTCAGCCCTGGAGAAGGAAGGAGGCAGCTTGACTTCTGCGGCTCGTCCATTCACTGCTGAAACAACCAGCAGAGCAGGCTGGCTGTGCTCAGCATGGCAATGTTCGTTGTGAAGCTCTGCAATTACCCAAGGAGCCAGGCTGTGGCTCTAAAACTTTGCTCATTGAGATCATTAGAGGGCTGTCAGACAGAACAACTGGGATGGCTTTGATCTGGCAAAACACCCTTCCTCCTGCTCCCCTACCTTGGGAACCGGCCAGTTCCTCATAATCATTTTTTTTTCAAGCCATTCACACAACACTCATTGTTTTTTCATAGGGTGCAATAAATTCTGCGGGCAAACTGAAGACTGTAACAGCTGGATAGATTAATGTATTAAATAGAAGTCTGAATATTTCAATGATTCTTCCATAAATACGTTCATAGCTGATTTTGCCAAGAAAATGACAAAACGTTGCGCAGAATCCCAAAGATATTCCCTACCAATCCACTAGGTGTCCTACTGTTTACAAGTAATTAGGCTCAACTTCTAATTATTTATTTATTTATCTAGCTGCCTGTTTATTTATTTATTTTTGTCCTGATTTTGCCAGCGAGAAATTAGAGTCTTTAGTGGAATTAGGTCTGGGTTTCCAGGTTGAAATAACACAGATGTATGGGTCGTGTGACAGCAGGACATCTGGCACACAGCAGTAGCTCTTTTGGCAAATGCTGCTGATGTTTCCCATAGAGACCAGCTCAAGGTTATAGGCTGCAAAGAAATAGGAAAAGAATCTGCTTTCCTCTCCTGGGAATACTAACCAAGATCCATCCGAGCCTCTCCTAGATCAACCTTGGGCTGCTATTTATAGGACTGCTAAAGTGAGCCCAACGCTGACCTTAAAGGTGATGGCAAAATGTGTCCTTAATCAGAGCCGCTCCGCACAGGCTGCAATTTTGACATTCCTGGTCACCGTTCCAGTCCCTGATGGGTCCTGCTGCCTGCCAGCACTCGCGCCTGGCTGCAAAGGCCAGCACAGCACCCGCTCACGAGGTGTCCTGGCACTTCCAACACAGAGGGCATGGCAAATATATACCAAGAAAAGCAAGCTGTAAGGCAGCCAAAGAATAGTTTTCTCATCCCAAAAATACTTGGGGTGGAGTGCACTGTAAAGCTGTTTCTGTGCAGTGCAACCTGCAGCACATGCAGTGTACCAAGTGGTGCTGTTTGGGACTTCCCTCAGCCACCCTGAGATTTGTACTCACACTGAGCCTCAGCACAGCAATCTCAACTTCTCTGAAGCGGTCATCTCTGTAGTTATATAGAAAGCATAATTCATCGCACCTCTTTCAGTCCTCAGAAATGGGTATTTGCAATGTATTGGTGGGGGATGACTACAAGCTGATTTTCTGAGACTTGTCACTGAAGCACAGATCACACACTGACTGTGTAAACCCCATGGGCTCACTCTCTGCCAACCATTGCTTGCCGTATTTGCAAATTCCCCTCTCATTCATTCCAGGTTCAGAGTGGTGCCACATCTTCAATGTACTTCAAATCTACATGAGGTATGTGAAGAGAAAATTGGGTTTATTTTCCATTCAAAAAATGCCAGAGACAAAGACGTTCTCAAACAATGACTTTAATCTCCTTTACAGAAATACTGCCCACAGCAATTGGCTTTGCAAATGGGCACCAGACAAGTGTCAGCAGCAGCTTAATCACAGGCTGCAAGGAGAAATCAGAGGGGAAGAACAGCCTTGTGTCCTTGGCCCATCAGGATTCCTTGCCATCAGGCATTGCGCATCACGGGAAGTGCTGAGCATCTGTCCTGTGCCATGTGCTACATTGCTGCCTCTATTTCTTGCTATTTGTTTTGAAGGTATGACAGTCATTTTCCTGACAACCTGCAAGAAGAAAAGATACTCCAATCTTCTGACTGCCTGTATATATAGCTACCTGCTGCAATGCCATCCATAGGCAGCCTGCACCATATGCTGACTGCGAAAGAGAGTAACCTGGCCCAGCGCGTGTGTTTGCTGTTATACATAACAAATACCTCAAGCCTTGCCATGATTCAGTGCATTATGCATGGGAGCCATCTGGTCCCATAGCTTAAGAAGCAAACTGAAAATTTGATAAAAGCACAAATAGTCATAATGAGAGAGACTGAAAAGATGTGTTGATATTCCAAGCAGGAGTCTCCTTCCACAGGGGCTGATCTCATCACCCATTGCCTCTTTCCTGCTCTGTTCTTTGGAGAGCTGCTGTCAGACAGGTTGCACTCTTAGCTCTGTGAGTACGTGCACCTTTGGGATCCTGACAATGTGTTTCATGTGCTTGAGCAAACCTTCTGGGACAAGATTTTTCTCACTAGCCAGCTGTGCAGAAAGCAAACTGTGCAAAATGTTTGTTTGGAGCGCAGCACATTTTATGGAACTGGTTTCAAATGCGCTATCAATTATGATTATTCATTAATATGATTATTCTCATCCCTGTGCAGAATTATGCCTTAAGGCTTTGACAGATTGAAATGAATTCCTTCACAGCTGGCCTAGATGTTCTCAGCCCTGAGGAGCAACAAGGAACCCCGGGCAGTGGAGGGGTAGTGTGGGACGGCTTGGATTTGGGCAAGAGTTTGTGCACAACTTGGCCAGGAGACAGGGTTACTAAAACTACCTTAATTGGATTTTGGAGCCAGACCAGTTTTTCCCCCGTGTGACTCTGCTTTCTGATGTTTGGAGGGCACAGGGAAGGCAGGCAGACAGAAGATGCCTATTTTAGTAAGCTAAGCCTCTGCGAGGAACACACACGCTTCAGAGAGGTACACATTTGTTTCCTCTGACACTGAATTAATGGGAATTGATGTATTGATTCTGCAGTTCTTCTAAAGATTACTCCACAGTTTGGCATGTTCCCAAGCTGGTTAGCTGCAATGTGCACACAGCTCAAGACAGATATTTAATTATTCTAATAGGAATACAGTTGAAAAAAAATTGTGTTCTGTGAAATCTAGAAAACTGTAGCATTATGATCAGGCAAATAGTACAGCCATTCCTCTTTTATATAGGTTTATTCCATATCCAGCTACATTTTTCGTTGTTGTTTTAATACAACCAACCCCTCCAAAATCACAGTTGTGAAGATATCTGCCACTCGTACCAATTAATTGTGTAGTTTACATTTTGTTTTTCCCTACTAATCTGAGGGTATACTTTTCAGAAGAAATGCAATCCGTTGTTCTGTGTGCATGGAGTACATAGGATTATGGTAGGGCTGTACCAAAAGCTACTGCTATTACTGTTAAGCAATAATAACCCAAGACAGTCATTCACCAGTCTCAAGGGTTTAAATCGACTATCTTTGTGGATTTTTCCATGTTTAACTATTTAAATATACTACGTGATATGCTCTACTTAAAGAATGTTTGAATATCTCTGCCAAGCAAGCTCCTGGTCCTAGATATGAGGCAGCATCTTGTGCTAGGGATGAAGTAACCGCCTTGCATTTTGGTGCTTTGATCAGTGTCGCTGCTTTTATGATCTCACTAGGAAAGTTACTTGATGTTTCCTTATTTTGAGTGTCAGCATGGTTCCTGAAAATGTTTGAAGTCATCCTAGTATTTCATTTATTTTCTGGCAAAGCAGCATCCATCTGCAGTTTAAGAATAGAACATGTTAAAACTGCATATAAATCTGAAGCACAGAACGTATTGTTTCTGGGCAAAGTTCTCCTGGTTACACTTACGGAACACTGGAGTAGTGTCTTCATCTTTCTGGTTGTCACTCTGAAACCATTCTCATTTCCTCGTGTCAGACCCAAAGCTTCTGCCATATACGGATGAATGTGATTTCATCACAACTGTTGTAATTTCCTTAGGAAACATATGATTTCTGAGGAAGTTCCAAAGATGCATTTACAGTACATGGGCCTCAGTGCTCTAAGAAATGTAATGCTGTCAGTCATTCTGTTTCTGTTTTTTCACGCAAACAAAAATATGATGTAGGTGGAACTGCTGAGCTATCTGAGCACAGGTGGAGAATCTGCACTGTTTGGCTGAGCCCATTTTTAGAAAATAGTGTTCTGCAGCTCTTTCTTTACACAAAGGAATAGCTGGCTGTCAGTCCTTTGATATTTATTTTTGTGTAACTCTGTTCCTGATCTGCCCGTGCTATAGAAATGCTGTTCTTCCACAAGAAGACAGATTGCCTGGGCTGGGAGCCCCACTTCTGATTCAGGGAAGCACATGGTTTCCTTACAATGCTGCTGATGATTATAATTACTATTCAGTATAAGGTGCAATTGTTTTTGGTGTTTAAAACAGAGCAAAACAAAACAAAGCAGTTTTGCAAAGGAAAACACAGCATTAGAAAAAAAAAGAATTATAAATTAGGAAGTGGTTGACCTTGAGGAGATAACTCCATCTGCAGTGTCTGCTATCCAGTGTTCCTTGTGATCAGAACATGGAAAGAGAAACGTCCATTAAGTATCCCAATATCCCTTTGGAAAATAATGTCCTTCCCGTTCTGTAGGTATTGCAATTTACATCTTCTGCTCAGCAGCTGCTGGTGTCAAAGGCCAAGGGAGAAGGATGTGGAATGCAGAGCCTGAAGTTTTTCAGCAGTAGCTAAAGGCAAAACCATCTAAAGCTGTAGCAGATGTTCCCTTATTTCCTGTCTGCTTATCAGCCCTGCAAAGGCACTTCTTTGTGCTTGTTATGCCAAGTGTAACTATGGAGATCTAATACAGGCTGCGCAAGAGCGATACCGTGAATGGCTCTTTACGTAGTGGGTTATGAATGATCAAGCAAAAAATTACGGTTTCTAAGAACTCCCTCAAAGTTTTCTGCACACACAGTAGTCATAGCCCTCTTACAAGAAAGCGGCAGTGCACAAAATAATTTAAGAAGCAGTACATTATTGTGGCTCCACAAAGAATAATTTAACATGATTACTGAATTGTTGCTCCTTGGACCTTCCTCGGGATCCTTTCATTTCAGACCTGCCCTTCCAGCTGGGAGGGTTACATCAGCTGAACTATAGTTGTGTGCCACGCTTGATGATGTTTGTAGTCTTTACTTTAAATCAAAAGTAAATTAGTATCATAGAATCAAGGAATCCTTAGAGTTGTTAGGGACCTTCCAACTGGATCATCTAGTATCTGCTGGGATACTTTTCGGTGGTGAAATTCTTCACTACCCTCAGCTCACGTGCCTTGTATAACAGCAGAGTGAAGATGTTAGTTTGGCCTCAGCACGTTCGTGTTTTGCTTGTTGTTCTCAGTACACAAGAAATGAAGAGCAGCATATCCTGACTGTATCACTTGGAGGTGAGCACAGTTCTTTGGGTGAGTTCTGGGAAGGGATGCAGTGAACATACTCAGAAAACAACATACCACTTCTGTGACTGGGTAAGTGAATTTTCAGGTGAAGCATTCAAAAATAAGCAGCAGCATTTAGAATTAGACTGTAAGGGATGACATAGTGGGAAGGTGGATAGATGAGATGGCTTAACAGGGCTTCATTGTGGTCAAATTAATTCAGTTTAAATAATTAATTCTCTTTTAAATTGACTCGAGTCTGCACGCTTGACATTTTGGAAGAGCTGCCATTCCCCGTCCTTCTGGTAAACACTTTTGCATCTGTTTTCCATTGTCTCCTTCTTGAAATAATCCTTGTCACTAACAGGAACCATCAGCAGCGTGGAACAAATTGACTTGCCAAGGACATTTCCTCCAACCCTATTATTTATACTGGAAGTATTCTTTTTTATATTACAAAACAGACAATGATTTAAAGAATTTGCCATATATCAAGGTAGTTTAATGCTGCCACTATGAGTCAAATTCAAACTCGGTTAAGTGAATTATTTACATTGCATTAACATTTGGCCATACTTTTTGGAGGAGGTGATCAAGCAGTCACTAATGAGTCCTCAATTCCCTCTGCTGGCGCTGTCATGCAGAGCTCCACTCAGAGCTCCCCGCAGTAGGAAGGGTATGGATCAGATGTGTCACTCTCACTCCTCTGCTGTTAGCAGATTGATTTGGAGATGTAAGCAGATGAGATGGAATAGTGTGGATTCAGCAAATAAGTTCTGTATTTTTTTCTCAAGGTACTTTGTGGTCACTCATCTCTTCTGTCATCTCTAGACTGTGGACCAGTTGCTGAGAAAGAGTTATCTCCTCTAAATGTCCGTGTTGAGGGTGGCAGAGCTATTATGGCAAATGGATACTCAAAAGACTCAAGAGTTCTGCATGCATGAGGGGTCTGCTGAGGGTTCCTTTGGGTATGCTGGACCAAACCCTGGGTGAGCTCAGAAAAGCGCAGAAGCACAATGTGACGTATATCCTCGGTGAGTCACCACTGAGATTCACTGTTGTTCTCTGTTTACTTCTGTTTCTGAGCAGTTGCTCACATTTTGAGCAAGCACAAGCTTACCTAGTTGAATGGGTAGATGAGTAAAATTAGAGCCCAACAGAACAGGGTCAGTAGTTGTACTAATATACGGGAACATTCCAAAGCAGTTACAGAAGAAAAGAATTTCAGGTAATTAGGAGAGGTGTTGGACAGTGATACAGATTTTAAAAGTACCCAAGGTGAAATAACAGATACTAAAAATATCTATATTGAGATGAAACCCTCGTGAGTCAGTACTTGAGCCAGCTTCCACTCCTTGGGAATTTGTCATACAGTCATCCAGATAGGGTAGATTACGGCGTAACTCCTTAGTCTGGAGGGCTTGCACTTACCCTTCAAGGCATCTTCTGCTGAAAAAGAGACAGGTCTGAGTTAATAGTGCAGTTTAATATTATTTAATATGTTCTGAACAAGGTGTCGCTTTTTAAAAATTGGTTTTATTTCTACCTAGAAAAACATTCTAATAATGAAAGCTCTGTGTCTTGTATGACAAACTTACTGACAGTGCAGCCTGAGATGCATTCTTTCAGTCAATCAGCACACATTTTTTAAATACCCGTGACTCTCTAGCTAATAATTCAGCAATGATGGCTCTAGCTTGCAAGTGAAATGCTGAAGTGCCACTTTTTCCTTCATTCTGCATAAGGTGTTTTCTGAGTAGGTGCACCATTTTGAAAGTATCGAAAGCACTGAAAGCATTTAAAGTCTTTTGATAGAAAGAAGCATTTTGAAGGGCTGTAGAGTTTCAGAAAAGCAGTAGAGCTGTGCTACAAGAACATCAACTTTAATTTGGGTCACATTTTCAGTGCAGATGCATCTGATGCGTTTTCCTGGAAACTCTGCATGGCACTTAGTGAGAAGAGTGACCTGATGTTTGCTCACTGTACAAAAGAACTGCTCTGTTTGCTGATGTTTGAAGCACTGCTCTTATTTCCAAAGTGGGGTACTGTTGAAGCTTGGTCAGGAGCAAAGCTTTTTTCATGGAACAGTCAGACAGAGAGAATAAAATATCTCTTTAGTGCATCTTGACAGATGTCAATCTGACTTGTCAATTTTCTGAATTTTAATGAACTGGATTAATTTCCAGATAATGACTATTTATGTAACCAAGATGCCTTATAAATGAATATGGTAATGATTCCATAACATTAATTACAGGCCTTATGGATTAAATGCATAACAAATTAAAGGCAAATGGTGATGTGGATTGTTTTTGAGTTTATTAACTTTGTAATTTCGGTGGTTTGCTTTCTGTGACTTCTGTTTGTCAGACAGTTTTTCCTCAACCAAAGGAAACTGTGCTTCAGTGTATCACAGGATATGAAAGAGTAGGTAAAACTCAAAATGCATCATGCAGAGGAAGTAGTAAATGGAACCTGAGATTTCAGAACATTTGTCTATGAAGCAAATAAATGAGTTTTTCTTGCAGAATCTCATCTTATATGTTGTTAGTCCGCTACTCAAAGATGAGATAGTTTTAAATTAATTATAATACTTTGCACTTCTGTAGTTGTTTCTCTCAAGAATCTCAATAGTGTTCTACAAATATTAATTAAGGCTAATCGTACCCCTGAGAAGTGGCTAACTGACAGATATACTTCACTTAATCCATAACGATATGAGTGATCCTTAGAACAAAATACCAAAAATTTAAACAGCAGGACTACACGAGGGCCTGAAGTAGGCAGTGGGGCCCCTTTAGGTACATGGAAAGTAATTACTTGGTCTAGACAAGACTTGAAGGTAATTTTTGACCTACGTGCAAAAAAATAAGGAGCTGAGATGGGAAGTGACCAAAAGTGGTTTTAAATTTGGTGTAAGAGGAGGTACCCACAGCACCACAGCATCACATGGAATGGCTCTGGGTGATGAATCAGACTGATTCAGGGAAAAGACTGCCATGTGTAGGAATTGCCTCCAGCTGGGCCAAGGAGCATGAGTCCAAAGGAAACCTCTAAGGCTGATGCACGAACAGCAGTGATAACAGTGAAATCTTTACTCTCATTCCTGAGGTACAGGAGCTGCTGAAAATAGCAACAAAACAGCAATATCAGTGAGTATGTTTACAGCCTGAGACTGTTATTTTTCCTGGCAAATCTGCACGCATAATTTCCTTCCTGCTATTACTCCACAAAGAGAAGCTTTTGTTACTGTGCTTTAATGATGAGAGCAATACTTAGTGCTGCACTGGACAACAGGTTGTTGTTGTTGGGGTGTGTGTTAGGACTCGGACCATCCTCAAGCAACATTTCTGCTGTTCCATTCTTTAAAAATCTGCTGCAAATATTTGTTTAAGAGCTTCTGTGGTCTACAGGAAGAGCCACTCCAAAAATACACTCCAGCTGTACATATTTATTTGCCTACTAATGACAGGAGAAGAGGTGTGGCATCACTTGCTTGATACCCCAGCACGCAGCAACACAGCAAATCTTCATGTTAACTGCTTTCTCATCAACGAACACCAATGGCCATCCATCATTTGAGATCTGAGAGTTGCTACAATGCCTTGTGTGTAGATCTAGTGTTTGCTGGGGAAAACTTTATGATGCACAGTCCTAAATCTTCAGATGCACACTTTGAAATTCCGAGGAAGAAAAGCACCACTGAGAAGTGAAATGATGATGAGTTTGCATCTTTTTTTTTTTTTTTAATAGAAAATAGTCAGAAACATTTGGGTCTCCTCTATGGGAAAGTTTTCTTTCCTTTTTGCTTCCCAGCATTTCTGAGCTTTTGGGGATGCAAACTCTCACATAAATACTGGCAATAGACCCTTGCTGAGAAAATCTACCTGCTGGAGAAAAATCTGCTCATTTTATCCAAGTGGGATGCCTAGACACTCCAGTTAGGCTTCATCCTTGCTCATATACAACAAAATTCTCTATTTGCATTTTCTGAATTGCAGTTCATGGCACACATGACTCTGATGCCTAAGGAACCCCTGCAGTGCTTCTGCTGAGCTCAGTGGCCTTTGGATCAGGCCCTGTGTTTGCTTCATTTCCCCATATTTCTATTTGCTTCAGTAAGTACTTTATCTAGAGAAGGATCTCAGTCTTCTTTTTTGCATACATGCGTGATATTCTATTGCCTCTTTTATAATTTATAACCAGTAGTTTCCCTGGAGTGCAAAAGCTTTTCAGAAGGACTATACTTTAAGCAGTAAAAGAAAGGATAACTGCACTGTTGTAGCGCTGCATCATAACATTTAAATACATTATTATTTCATAATCTGTCCTAGAGTTTAATCGTTACAGGCAGGGACAGTCTCTCTATGTCAAAAGGGATAGAATCCAGATTTTCAAATAAGCATATATTAAAAAAAAAAAAATGCTGCTTCGAGTGTGATTCCGGCTTGCCAAAGGCTCCATTTCATTGCATAAGCCTCTGGATGTAGATCCATTACTGTATCATAAAGTGGGTTACTGGACAGGGTAAGGCAGTCCATCCTCTGAAATGCAGACTGTTGCTTTGCCAGTTACATGGTTTATCCTTATCCATTATCATTATCTTTATAGTTATTTTTACCAGTGTTACAGATGTGCCATGTCTTTTTGGAAGACATTCTCTTGGGTTCTTTTGGAGCCTCATCCCTTCTCCGTAGAGATGTGAATGAGCAAAGCACACAGCACAGACAGATGAGTTCCAAATGAATAAAATTGGTAAGAAAATGGGCAGATTAAGCCCTAAATTGCTTACTTAAGTAACTGAAATAGTTTTGCCTATGAAAGCCGGTTTCTGCCAGGAAATAGTGGAATAATAATTGTTTATTTTTTATTTTTTTCTGAGCACTCTTGAAGCCTCATGAATTATAAGTAGTCAGATCTCACAGCCCTGAGACAAAGTCTGTTAAAACCATGTCCTAGGACAGAGAAATTCTCGATTCCATTCCTGGCACTGTCCCTGACCATCTGTCGCTTGTCCTCTGCCTTGCTTCAGTTTACCCATGTGTAAAAAGCACTTAAAATAAACAAAACCATGCTTTGAAAATGACTTCAGTACCACAAGCTAGAAATTTGGGGGTTGCAACATGGGAAAAAATGGTTCTGTGGTTGCCAGTCCACAGAAACCCTGTGAGTCTCTGTGGGGAAGCTAAATCTGACTGACAGCTCTGCACCCCATACTTGAGAGAACACCACATAGAGCATCCCATTGCTGCCCACCTGCAGTACACATGGTAGTTGACTTGTTTAACTGACTTTCAATGCTTACTAAGAATCTGATCCAACACTGACTGAAATTAATAGGAACGCTTCTACTGACTTAATGAACTCTGGGTCAGTCTCCATGTGTGTGCAGAGTTCTCTGCTTTGAGATCCCCAGTGTTCCCATGAACAGAGTTTTAGGGAAAGGCTTTGTTTGACTGACACATAGACCCATTTCTGTG
This sequence comes from Gallus gallus, assembly GCF_016699485.2. Lineage (NCBI taxonomy): Eukaryota > Metazoa > Chordata > Aves > Galliformes > Phasianidae > Gallus > Gallus gallus. Next base: position 18,162,322 of record NC_052541.1, on the reverse strand, counting down.
CAGCGAGCTGTGCATGCAGTGAATGTCTCTGCCTGTACAGTAACACTATTCACTGATGTTGCTCTTTATTCAGAAGCAAATACAGCACTATAGTCATTATTGCTCATAGACCCTTTCACACGTGGCATTAGTTGAGTCTTGATGTGGAAAATTGATGACAAGCTATGGAGGAAAGCTTTGCAGTTAGATATAAGATAGGAGACATGGTTTGATAGAGGTGCTGACAAGCCAGTAATGAAATGGAGCATTACAATTAGATGTGCTAGTGGCGACCTGAGGATGATAGTGTGCCACAGCCAACAGAGAGTGAGAGCAGGAGGTAGGTCACAGGGAGAAAGCAAAAGAGGGTTGGTGGAACCGGGGGAGAAGGAGGAGGAGATGGAAGAACAAGAAGGACAGGATGGAGATAAGCACTGTGGGTAGCTGTGATGGTGGGATTGGGAGAAACTATTTTGTTTGGTGTTTATATCAGGAGTTGCAAGGTAAGGTCTGCATCCCTGGCTCCAATTTGCTGACGCTGACACAAAATATAATTAAATATAGATAAGACCCTAGAGTACAGAATTGGTGGAGGGAAATAAATAGATTGGGCTATAAATTAACTGGAAGTCAAAGATATATACATAAAAGATACCTATTATGTGATCTGAAAAGTATAAAAACTGCCATGAAAAGGTTAAGAATGGTGTTTCTGTAAAATTTAAGTTTCCATTTTTTAACTGGTAAGAGTATTCTTATGGAACCTAAACTCCAAAACTATTTGAACTATTCATGGTCAGTGCAGTGACTTTGTGTCAGTTTACAGGCAGCTGAAACAATACTTCAGAGCTGAAACAATGCTCTGATGGGTCTACTCCTACCTTGGAATGGAAGATAAAATCTGTCCTTAAATGTGAACACCAAAGATCTAAACATTACACCTGCATGAAAAATGAACAAGGGAAAAGAGGACAAAATATGCTGAATATCAAAGTTACTGACACAAGCTAAAAGATGGACTTTATTATTGCTAATTATGTGAAAACACTTCCAGGATTAGAATCCATCCAAGATGATCATAGGATGTAGAAATTTTTCTAACAGAGCACTGCGTAATTTAAGGACTCTTTACAGAATACAGCCCAACTTGCTGCAAATACCAAGGTACTGGCTTCTTATTTTCTTTATTTACTCCACCAAATATTGTTGAGAGATAAAATGTCCTTGTGGGTGTGACAATAAATCCATACTGTGCAGCAGTACAAGAAATGGGCAATGTTCTTGCATTCCCAGCCTGGGAGAGAGGTTGCCACAATCCTCAGGCACTGCGCTGTTGATCAAACAAGAGTCAGACTCAGCACACAAAAATCAAACCTGGCAGCACAAAGCTGTGTCTGCGTGTGCAGGCTCGCACACGGGTGCCTCTGCCTGGGTCGTGTCAGCCACTGTTTCCTACACGGCACGTAGGAGGAGCAACATTGCTGCTATAAAAGGTCGTATTAATTAAAAAGAAAGGGGGAAAAGTAATGTTTTGCACTTTTAAATTTTCGTGTTCTCCTTTTCAGCCAGATTTTCAAGCGGGATGAGTTAAATCTATACAGTAAGTTTGAACACACTTAAGCACTTACAGCCCAAATTCAGAACCGTATCTGACCTTTCCCTTTGCAACAAGCCATATCAAAACCCTCCGAGCCAAATATCCTTAACCGAGGGAAGCTTGAACTCAAAGCCAAAATTGCATGGTTGGAGCCTATCCCTAAACATCACTTCAAAAATAGCACATCAGTGCAACATTGCAAACAGGAGTGCAGCCTGTGGGATGCCAGGAAAGCAGCGCTCCCGTGTTCCAGAGCAGGCAGAGGGCTTTTTGTTGTGCTCAGCAACATCTTGACACACTGCACTAATCTTAGCTGCGCGCTCTTCAAAGATTATTTTTGTCTCAGGTTCTCTCATAGTCTTTGATGCAACAACCTGGTGTGGGTTACTTCAGGCCTGCGGGAAATCCACAGAACCCGTTCTGTCTTCCAGGTACCCCCCGCCCCACCGACGGGCACCACAGGTGAGCGAGGCTGGGATCTTTGGGCCAGAGATACGTTTCTGGTTAATTTAAAGGTGCCGGAGAGGGAGAAGCTGTGGGACCAAGGGGGGAGGAGAGCTCTGGGCAAACGATGCGTTGTATTTCGGGCTGTGCTGGAGGGGTTCCATTGACCCGCGGGGTCCTGTGGACCCCCACATGTGGCTCAGGGAAGGAGCCGGCCCTGAGAGGGGAGAGAAAGGAGGGAAGCGCGGACCGCTGGGCCGAGGCGCCCGGCTGCGGACCTGCTCTGTCACAGAGAGCCGCCCTCCTCCGCGGGGGTGCTGAGGCGCACCGGGCCGCCCCGCTCGGCCCCAGCGCCGTGCCCGCCCGAGGGGCTGCGGGCGGTGCTGTGTGGGTGAAACCATCCTGCTCCCGCGATCACGAGCCGGCGCCCGCCTCCCCCCGCCCCCGTGACAGCCAAGATGGCGGCGCCAGGAGGCGGTGCGGAGGGGAGGGGGGATCCCGCCTGAGCCGCCCACACGGCGGGAGGCGGTGGAGGCGAGCCGGGCTCCGCTAGGATGAGATAAGGGCGCGGGGATCGAGCGCGCTTCCCCTTCCCCGCGCCCCTTCGCCGCCCGCTGCTCGGCGCCGGGGGCACGAAGCGCCGGCGGCCGTTCCCCTGCCCCGGGGAGCGCGGCCCCGTGTGAGGTGAGGGCCGGGGGGAGCGCCGGGCTGTGGGCGCGGTGGGGATTCTCTGAGCAGATATTTGGGGCGGGGGCCGGGGGCGGCGGGGAAGGAGTTCTACAGTGTTCGGCGGGGTGAGGGGCCTGGCGCGGGCCGCGCCGAGTAGCGCGAGCTCGGGGCCGCCCCTCGCGCGGGGCTGCGGCGGGAGGCGGGTAGGGCTGAGGGGCGGGCGGCCCTTTGCGCACCCCCTCCCTCTGCGCCTCGGTAACTTTCCGTTGGGCTGCGGCGAGAGGGGGGAAAACTTTCTCCTCTTCCTCCCGACCCCTGAGGTGATCCGGGGCCCAGCGGAGCCCGCGGAGCGGAGCCCGCGCAGCGGAGCCCCCAGCCCGGCCTGCGGGCCTCGGGCCGCGCCGCTCGGCCGTCGTGAGGCGGGATCCCCTCGCGCTGCCATGTTACGGAGCGGGGCAGGAGCGGGGACTGCCTTGTCCTTAAGTGCGCGGCTCCCAGGTAGGGCACGCCGCCTGGCTCGGGCAGGTGCTGCTCGGTCGTATTTTTGTTGTAACTTTACCCTCGGCTCGCAGAACGCGGCTGACTTCCAGCAGGATTAACGTGGCACGCTGGACATCAGCCCTGACATTTCAGTTCTGTCCCGTCATGATGTCTGCACGCAGCGGGGATCGTTGGCCGAGGAGCGGTAGTGTTTAATAACTCTTCAGCAGTGGTTGTTATTCTGGAGTCGTTTCAAACAGGATTTTAACGTGGGCTGCCCTGAGAATGGGGATTTCTAGCAGTGAGGTCCCGGCGCCCCGTTCTGAGGTTGGGGTTTTCTGAATTATCTGAGCATTCTGAACGGCTTTTCGCTCCATTTCACAATTTTTCTCTGAAGCTGTTGCTCAACTGGAGGTTTCTGTAAAGAGCAGAACACTTTGGTACGTCATCTTTTCCCTTTCTGAGTGATTAAACGCAAGTATTTGGTATTGATTTGTGATGATTTAGGAGAAGGAATTGAGTTAGTGTAGCTGAACGGGTTATTTCTGGTTTATGTGTCATGCAAACCATCTCGCTTTGTGAGTCTCCCGTTTCTCTTTTCGTTTTAAAAAGTTAATATATTTAGTGAAACTTGATCCTGTCTTACGGGGCTGGAAGTCTGTGGGCATGTGTGAATGGGATGGCAGAGTGGGACTGCATTGCTGGGAAGTGGGGGAGTATTTCTGGGGCCATTGTGAGCCGGCATTGAAATGGTTTAATTATCAGGAACATGGCATTTGTTTTTGTGGTTAACTTTTGGGGAAGGAGAAAACTGCGTGGAGCCTTATAGATGAAGTAGGAAAAACAACCTGAGCTTCTCTACAGCCTTAAAAGCTTGCATAATGTGCATATTTTATTCTAGAAACATTAAGGTCCAGCTGCATGAGGAACTTTGCTGAAGTTTATAAACAGTTCCTGCTGCTTTTGAACATGCTTTACCCAATGGGCTCTTCTAAATGGTGCACTTACCAAAAACTAGCACAAAAAAAGATAAGATCTCATTCTCTGAAGGCTGTGCCAAAATGCACTATGGCCATTTTTTTAAATACAGGCTTGCTTAGAAATATTTTTCTGTACGAAAAGCATTCATATGCTCAAGTTTTGGTACTTGTAGCAGTGTGGTTGCAGGCCCACGTTTCTTGTGAACAGCTTGCTCTCTATGCTCTATCATGCCCATATGGAGCTTAATGGAATCTCTATATGTGTTAATGGCAATACCAACTATTTTGTATTTACATAGCCGGAGTTAATTATTAGTTAGCAAAAGCATAAATATTGACAGAGCCTGGCTTATTCTACAGGACTCATGTGAGTGCAGCTGATCTCTGTGTAAGCATTGGGAACAATGTAAATAAATGGATCAGGTTTAAAAGAGAAAGTAGCAAGAAAGAAAGTAGAGCCTGGTTGGTGCCTGGTTTAACTGAGGAGAATGGAGTCGAACGAGAAAGGTGTTTAATACCACCTCCTGTATGGCCTTGAGGAAAGAACTGGGAATGCTTCTGCTCAGAACTGAGCCTGATACTTAATCTACAGGATATTGCATTGAAGAATTTATTAATCTCTAGGTAAATTCCTGTTGGAGTGTGTGATAGCTGGAGAAAAGAGTCTCATGACTCTTTGCTAGAGGAAGGCAGTCTAGGTTGGACTGAATAATGATAATGGGATTTGTTAATCTTGAGGTTTTCAAACCGGAGAAAGAAATTTGCTGTGTCACTTAAATATTCAGCATCCCTTTTCAATTTCCATTGTACTTCCTAGCGACTGAATTGGAGTTAGCTTTGCAAGTCATAGTAGATTGAAATGCTTTTTACAAGAGTGAGTGGAGGAACATTTGCAGTTATGGTCAAAGTAACATCAGCAGGCTGTGGAAAGTGAAGAGTACAGCAGTCACTTAGTCAGAACCTTCCTGAATCTTAAGTAGCTGTTGAAATGAAGACTTGCAGGAAGTCTTTTGATCCGTTGTCCTTTCCTCAGAATTGACTTTAATTTTTAAATCTGTTGTTGGTGTGACCAAAGAGTTGGAGGCTGAAATGTTGCACAACTTGGATTGGATTTAAAAGGAAAACCTTGATGCAACCTTGTTCAAACATAATGTTTTAGGATCTGGTGGTTTCCAAGTATCTCGCTGTCTGACAGAGCTCCAGTAGTTCAGGTCTCAATGCATCTCAAGCTGTGAGTTGGGAATATTTGTTCTGAAGTTTCCTGGAAAGGATTCTAGCTCTTCATAAATGGGGAGGAGAAAGAAATAAAAATAGTTTTGGTGTCTGGTTGTTGTTTTTTAAGTACCTTAAGTTGCATCATGTTTTATGTTTAGGATTTAGCGCCTTTGAAGAAGGTTAGATTGTGCTTGCTGAAAAAGTAAGGGTAGAGGTGTGGTTTAGAGGGCTGAGTTGCATTTGTTCCTCATGCTTCTGCTGCAGTCTCACAGGATAGTCATGGGAAAGAGCACAGAAAAGCCCCTCCATCTATTCCCTTATATATCGATTCTATATACAAACAGCATTTGCTACTGTGAGCACAAATCATGACAGAAATTTTATGGCATACTGAGTGCAGCAAATCCTCTGCAAGCTTAAGCAAGTTGTGCCTTGCTTTATTTGAAGATAGCTAACAGGTATGAGGTGAATATGTATAAACAAAGAATGCATCACCACTGTTGAACTACTTAAAATCAGTATTTTCTTGAAGGGAATGGGTCTCTTTGCTATATTGTGTGATTACCGTTAGGTGTTCTCTGTTACGTTTCAGTTCAGGTTTACTCTGTGCTGGATCTGGAGATCTGGACTATGACTGATCTGGAAATGCTCTGCTAATGTATGTATGTATATAAAGTGCCACCACAGGCTATAGAGCCACAATTAAAATGCACAGAGAAGACTGGTTTATAGCAGTCATTTCAGTCTCTTTTCAAAGTATTATTTCAAATCTTAGATACAGGGTTACTGCAGAGGCTGAAATGGAGTGATATTGTAGTAGACAGGAGCACGGGGAGGGGGGTGAGAAAAGAAGTATGATATAAGCATAGGATGCAAGGAGTGAGGCAGAAGGTTAGAAGTAAGTTAGCCAATTATATTCTTCCTGTTTAATCTGTACGTGAAATTTTGCCTTTTTCTTTGGGTGAGGGGGAATAATGTCCCTTATGGATCAAGGTATTATATTTAACCATCCAAAATTAAAGTAGGCAAGCAGCGAGTGTCTTGTATAAATCTTACGCCCATATACACAAATGAGAAAGTCCCCAGAGAACTGTGTGTGTGTGTGCAGGCTTTACACAAACAAACAGAAGCGGGTCGTGGGCAGGACTCTGGGTTTGGTTTTATCTTGAGCTTCAGAAGAAACTTGTGAACTTAAAGATGTATTCTCAGTTGTACAACCAAGATGAGGATCTTGGTCAGCTCCAGGGGCTCCTGTATGTCAGCACATTCGCTTGTGTAATATTTATACAATTACAATGGAAGAGCTAATGCTTTTCAGGACCTGCGTGTGCAGAAGTAACCAGAGCCTGCACAGTGCTGTCCGTTAAATCCCAGTACAGGAGCACTCATTTAACAACGTGTACAGCTTTAGAGTTACCTTGTATGCTGAACTCCTATTCAGGACAGTGAAGAACTCATTATGTAGAGCACCAAGGGGAGAACCCTTCTGTGAGTAATTTTCTCACACTATTTAGCACATGGGTGACTCTCTCTGACCCAATACACTTAAGCCTTTCTTTTAAAAGGTTTATGTAATAGTTCTGTCCCAAAAGATGGGCAAGGGGTTTTAAGATAAATCTGTTCTATGTTCAGAGATGCTTTGAGATAGCTTTGGAATCCTAATGCAGCAGTTAGCATATAACAGTACTTCCACTGCTATACTGTGATTACTGGGGGGAAATGCTGCCCTGGTGTTGTGCTGTTAGCTAACCTGGCTCGGAACCTGTCACAGTAACACTTGCTACTCAGTGGATGTGTTGTAGCTGGACTGATAGCAGTACATTCACATTTATTTTTCTGTGGGGTAGAAGATGACTCTTTTGCTAACCAGATCTGGAGATCGGCTGGATGCAAAGGGTGTTAGTTGGTGTTATCTCACCATTGAACCTTTCCAGTCCGGTGTAGATCATCTGCAAGTGGCAGTTGCAGTCTATGTCTGTCACCCACTGTGTCCCTCACTTGCATCGTGACTGGGTCCAGTATCCCTACCTACAGGACATATTTGCTGGTGACAGACACACACACACACACACACACACACACACACACACACACACACACACACACACACACGGGGGAAGAAATGCTTTGTGCCTTCTCCCCATCCCCCCATGCATTCAAAATTTTGATTTGGGTGGGGAGAGATTTCATAGCTAAGCTGAAATTGGCACATATATCCAAATGAGGACGGGTGAAAGCAGAACTCTTTGACAATACTAGTTGATGCACTTTGACATTTTGACATGTTGGAAGATCCACTGTTTTTCCGTGCCTTTATGGACTGCGCCAAGGAAAGGAGAACATTCTGTTTGGGGACCTCTCCTTCTTAAAAGTTGTTGTATAATAAGTAGTTGTACAAAAAGCAGTCTGGTTGCCCTCCTGAACTGTTTTGGATGAAGTGATATTTGTGTTTCATAGTGCTTACCTTGGCTTCACTTCTCCTTCATTTACTGTATATTGTTGTCTGCATCTCTCCTTTCAAACACATTTGTACTGCAGAAATTGTTTCCATTCTTTGTTTGTGCTTTTTGGCCATAAGTACTGTAATTCAGAAAGAGAAATGGAAGAAGTTTTAAAACCAGTCCTGTTAAGACCCATCTCTGTCATTAATCTCACTGAACATCACTTTACTGGTATTTTCTGTAGCCGTGGTTGGATGCCATGGCATTTTGCTGTGGTACAGCTGTAATGAACACCTAAGCAGGCTGTGGTTTGTTGGGCCCTCTTAGCTATCCCTCTGATTTAGCTGAGAATAAAAGCAGCAGTGGAAGACTTGGTGAGTGGTAGTGGAGAGTACAGAAGATACAGAAAGTGCCTCAGCATGAAGTCTGTTCCTTCTTGTCTTCTCTCTGCCAGTAGCTGTGCTTCCTCCTTAAGCTCTGCTACTCTACACGGCTCATTCTTGCTGTCGGACTACAGCAATCCCACTGAATCTAGTTCAGCCTCTCAATTTAGCAGTGATTTCTCTTTTTCCCTAAGCACTGCTGAACACATCTGTCTCAGTTGCTGGCCTGCATTGCGATGTTCTGTTCCTAAAAGCATGTCTCGATGTCTCGTGCTCTGTCCCTGCACTCTTATCCAGCACTTTTCTGTCTTCCAGGCACCTCTTAGAGAGGTGTTGTTGGAAAATTTTCAGCAGCTCTCTTGATTATCTCCAGTGTTGTTTGGATCAGAGTATGCTGGTTTGGTATGGATGATAGGGAAAGGACCTGCAAGAAGTCTGATAACGATTCTGGTCAAGTGATGTGAAGGCAGAACAACTTCATGGATTATTTGTTTATTTTTTTCCCATATGCCAATATTTGTCTTAACTGCAGTACTACTGTGGCAGCTGGGGGCTCGTGTTAATTACTGTGGTGTTCAATGCTCTTGAGCGTAGATACATGCCACAGTGCCTTACAGAGTGGGACGAGTGATCGCATCAACCATATTTGTTAGCGATTTTATCTGTTACTGTTATTTGTTTGACTGCGGTAGGAAAATTTGGTGTTGGGGGGGAGAGACTTGTGTCCAAATCTCCTCCTTGGTTTTTCCGGATAGCTGAGAAGGAAAGTGTCCAAAGGGAAATTACTTGTGTTGATGCTGCTCTTTGCTTAGGCTTTTCGCAGCTGTGCTGGACATCTGCAGGTGATCCCTAACATTGCTTTATTTCATGATACTCCCAGAACTTTGTTGCATAAATCAGTGGAGTGCAGGTGCTGTGTGGGTTAGCCAGACTTGTTCCAGGGGCTGGATTCATGCTCCAGGCTGCCACCTCCACTCCTTGCCCTAGGATTAATGACCTAAAAGTGTTAATTGATTCTGTGTGGTTTGAAATACGATGTGTGGAACTCCCAGAAATACAATTTTGATAATTCAACATAGTGAGTTTTTTCTGCCTTTTTTAACTTCAGGAACGGAAACAAACACCCTTCTTCCATTTCATGGCTTGCATCAGCCCTCCTGAAATGCACTTCTTCCCAGCCTTGTTTATGTTGCGCTTTGTTTTCTGAAGTCTTCTCACAGCACTCTTCTAAGAGTGTTTCGTGTCTTGGCAAAGAGAAGTTTTCCTTCAGACAGCGTTTATTTTTGACTACAGCCTTGCGGATGCTGATGAGTAGTTCTAGGAGGCTGAAGTCTGAGAGCCTCTCCTTGGAGCTCCTCGCTCGCTGTCCCATATTAGAAAGCAGTTGCTCTAAAACGCCCCAGTGTAGTGCAAGCTGGCAGCTTGTATGTGCCTCTGTAAAATACAAGCTCTAGTTATCTATGGTCATAACTTAAAAGTGGTTTTAGTAGTGTTTAAAGTGTACAGCACTCAAAGAAAAATGGATGGTGGATTGTAACAATAAATGACAAGGAGACTAACCATAGCTGTGAGTGGGGGACTGTGCAGTGAGGTGGTTGGATGGAGGAGTTGCACATGTTGCTGATTGCAGAGTGAGAAAGGTCTGCGAAGTATCAGCAAATAGAAACAATGTTTTAAAGTAGACTTGGAAAGATTGAGCTGAAGGAGCGTTTCCTAGGTGGCTCTTTCTCTGATTAGGCATGGATGGTAATTATCAGAAAGGAGCGGAAGAGCTGTGATCGTCCAAAGCGGTTAGCTCAACCAGTCTTCAGCTTGTTTTGCCCATTTCCTCAAACCATTGCATGTTGTTTACATTCTTAAAATATCATCGCAGAGTAGGACTTAATATTTACTTAAAACTGGGCTTCATATACGTTTTTTAGTATCTGGGAACACGTAGCCTTGTCTTAGCAGTTGAGTTCTGCAGCAGTTCCCAGCATTCATTCAGTGTGGCTGGTGCAGTGGAGTGTGCAGTGAGTTTGAGTTTAAACAAATGTGCGCATTGTTTAATTTTTGTTTTTACTGTTTCTATAGGGAATGAAACTTTAACAAGAAGTCTATGTTAAAGCCTGGCTAACAACAGGAGAGTAAGGTGTAGAAGAAATGCCTTGATGAAAAGGTAGGGAAGACACTGAAAGATATTTTTAACAGGCTTCTGTTCTGGTTTGGCAGAGTTCCTGTGATATTTGAGGTGCTTCTGTTCTGTTTGCTCATAGGATTGTGTGTTCGCTACAGAGAAAATACCAGTGATAGAGGGCTTGTCTCACTTCTGCCAGGTGGTTCCAGAATCACAGGGAAGGGCTGAAGGGTTTTTCCCTGGGTAATTGCATGTTGTTAGCAGATTTTCTACTGTTGAACTCTAATGTGATTTTGCAATGTTGTGGCTGAGAAATGGTTCGGAGTAGCCATAGTGGGACTGACTGATGCAGTTAACTTCATTTTGCTCTTGCATGATTAACGTCATGTTTCTGTGGGTTGGTAGCGTACTTCAGGATAATGCTGCAGTGCATCCCTAAGTCTGTAACGTGAAGAGCCATTAGGATTTAGCTGGCAATTGCCTGTCTGTCAAATCTTCGTGTGCTTTCAAAGTAAGGAAGGTCTTGCAATGTGAGTATATGATGAATGCTTTAAAAAATAGATTTCATCATTGTGTAAAGAAGCTTTGAGCTGTTTAAAGATAAGAGAAAATAAAGCTGTTGCAGTCCCTTGCATTGGTTTCTAACTGTACTAGGAGATGCTCTTTTCTTGTTTACAAACAAAATATTTCTTTGGAGTCAGGCGAAGAAAGCAAAACATCACTTGTCTTTTAGACAGCTAATAGACCTAATATAGTTCATTAATTCCAGTTCCTCAGTGTTCTTGAAGGGAAACCCAGGAAGGAATAAGGAGGCGGGGACGCTAGAAGATTACGAGGCAGTTGTTGTGTTTATGTCTGGCAGAGGCAGGCAGGTAGAGCTTCTAGCGGAGTTGCACAGTCCTTACTGCTGTCTTTTACAGAGCTGTGTTCCTCTTGCACACGCAGCACGCATACAGTAAGCTCCTTCTGCTCTTCGGGAAAGCTGGCTCCTGGAGAGCAGGAACAGCCAGAGAGCTGCTTGGTACCTGCCGCCCATTTGCAGCCTATCCTGTAGAAGTCTACAGCTAGGAGCAGGCTGTATGAATTGTCAGTATTTTTTTCCTCCTTGTAAATAGTGTATGTATAATAAACTTGGTGCTTTGTGAAGCATTATGCCTGTTGCTGAACAGATGGAATAGACAACAGATCTGCATTAGATACTGATTTATTGTTATATCTGAAAACGTAACCTGGTATAAAATCATGCCTCTGAACTCATGCTAGTTTTTTGAATGAGAATTGTAAATAGCTTATAGAAAACTGAGGAACCTTCCTGAAAATGAAGTGATTTATTATGTGTGCTTTTCCTTCAGAGTTCAGTGGTGAGATTGAAGTCCCAGTGATGTTTTATTTGCACGAAAGGGTCAGCCTCCTCTAAACTTCCCAATCATCCCTTCTGCTAGTGGGCTGTTCTGCACTTTGCAGCAGACTCGTTCTCTTTAACACCGACATTAGAACACAAAGTGAACTTTTCAGATGAATCCCTTCCATGCAGTTGCTAAAAGGCCAGAAGCTAGGAATTAAAACAGCTGTAGTTAAGCAACAGAAATTATTAATAAGTATTTCCTGAGTGTTTATAGGGAATTAGGGTATTAGGAGTTAAACTGAATACACAATGAAACGGAGTTTACCATTTGTCGTACAGCGAAGTAATCAGGCTAGTTTGGTGGATCTGTGGCAAGATTATCTGGCTGCTTCTCCTGTTCCCATCTCTTTTGGAACAGCAGAAAGTCCTTTTTTTTCCTCCTACACTTACATAGTCACAACCTGCAAAGTTTGTGCATTTTCTGCTGTATTCTTACAGTTCAGTTTGCTATTTGTAAAGATACTTTTCTTACTGATGCTTATGATGTTTAAGTTACAGTGGTATAAATTATATGCACTGCATTAAATATGATCATCTCAAAATGGTTCAAAGACCATATTGCTGGGGATGTACACATGGTAGGGACTTTTCTAAGAGGCTGTTCATGACCCCTTGTTTGCATGCACATTTTTTTTTTTAAGGCAGGCTTTTCTGCTGCCTTCCTGCTCCTGTCTGTCGCTGGCTGTCCCTGCTGACTGCAGTGCAGGGAAGCTCTAGTGGCTGCTTCTCATTGTGTTACCATTGCTGTTGTTGCATTTCACCTTGGAACTGCTGATCCCAAAACGCACTCCTGCAGTGTGACTGTGCCTGCATGTGGCTTTTCCTTTTCTTTCATGTTCCTTTTCCTGGAGGTTGACCTGCAATACTATAACTGTATAGTTACAACCTGTTTTGGAATACTTTTACAGTGAGTTTTTATTCAGATTTATCGATTCATGTGAGATTGCTTCTCACATAACTGGTCCCTGAATTAGCTCAGGTACCCTCTTTTTGTGGCCTGTTAACATAGAGATTGCATAAATCTCTGCACACAGTAAACAGATGTTAAAAATTCAGGGATCACAGCAGTTCCAGTAGAGTCAAAGTTGGCTTTCAGTGAAGTACCACTGAGTTGTTCAATCTCTTCTGCATTTCATCCCATTTGTTGCTGTGAGGCTTTGTATCAGAAAGCAGAGATCTGAAGAGATGTTACATCACTAGCCAGGCATTTTTCTTCCATTTCTTAGGAGTTGCATTAAATTGTGGAAGACTTGCTGACTTGGGCATTACTTGCTTTATAACCTTAGGAAGCAAATGTGTGTGTTAGCAGGTGTTTGTATGTAGGAGATTCTAATTTTAACTGGTTATAAATGAGGAGAGCTTGTCCCAGTTTTTCATGTGTGCTTTTGGGAATTAATGTTTGAATCCGAGGCTTTTGCTATAAACGTAATGTGAAATAATTGATGATGAGGCTTAAATTTTGAGTAGGTGTTACTCTTGAGTTTTAAAATATGGACTTTGTTCCGTTCACTTGTAATGCTGTCATGGCTTTTGAATCTAAGAAGTTGAGGTGTTGAGGTGATGTTAACACTGTATTGACTTCTGTTTGTGGAGTTCCCGAGTGTTAGCAAGCCCTTGAAGCTGCCGTGTTGCAACAACTTTTCTTGTGGTGAAGATTTTCACCCAAATAAAATATAGACAACAAAAGGGCCCTTTAAATAGCTTGTCTAGTTTGCACAGTTTTGTTCTTGATGACAGTAAAGTTCCTGAAGCTACTTTAGCAGGGCTTTAACACTTCAAACTGATTTAGATGAAGATTTTTAGCCCATTCCTCAGTGTTCTGCATCAGTGGGAAGCAATTCCTTTATTTGCAAAATCGTGCTAACAAATAGGATGTGGATTTAAGTGATTTGCAGAGATATTCAGGCGTGTCTGGCAAAGAGGTAACAAATCTCCCAATACATCATATGCTGTGTTTTCTGCAAGGCATCTTTTCGCCGTATAAATATTACTTCGTCCTGTGCTGAAATTAATTTACGACCATTGTAGAAAATGCTGCCAAAAAAATAGGAAGCTATACGAGAAGAATTCATATGTGAAGAACTATTTTTATCAGTATGTTCCAGGAAATAAGAATGTAATTTCACATTACAGTTTGGCTGGAACAGCAGGACTGTATTCCTTGTCATTATGAAAAGCTTCATGTGGTCTGGAAGATTATTGTTTCACAGTGGTCTGTATCGCATTGAAGTTGACTGAGTTTAAATGCTTTATGCAAATATTTGGTGTATTGCTGCCTGTGGATGGGCTGCATGTTGAGGATCTGAGCTCCAAAATTTTCCCAAATAACCTGATATTGATTTTTAACATGCAAAAGTATGCCAAGAAGATCTGCCCTTGATATTTCATGTAAAATCCTGTGTCTGAAATGTGTTCAAGTATTATAGCTGCATCTTTAGAGTAATGAAGACTGTCTTTGCATGTATGTTTAGTATTCAGAAAGCAAACCAATTGTAGATCTTACCTCTGAAGGTCCATTGCCCCTGTATGCAGATGACGTGCAAAATACTCTTTGGCATGGCTGTGAGCTTTAAGCAGTGAGCTGCTGGCAAAGCTTTGCACTGCATTTTGCTGTTTTTCGGTTCACGTACTCTGTGGTACCAGTTAACAAGAGGAGACCGCTGGGTTCTCTGTTCTGAGGTTAGTGTTCAGTGCTTGTATCTGGGACTCAGTTCCAAATTGTTGAAAGATGGTGATTGTAAATGGAAACCGTGACATGGCTTGATGATGGATGTCTAATTCTTTTGTATTCTCCTATTGTGTTTTAATTTGTTGTTGAAATTTTTCCATTTTTAATTATGAACAATTCTGATATCTTAACATTTCCTTTAAAAGTAATGACTTGTATTTCTTTCCCACCAGCTTCAACATCTTGTAATGGAAGATGGAAGACAAAGGGGCTCGTGTTGCTGACTACTTTGTTGTCGCAGGATTAACAGATATTTCTAAGCCACTAGAGGAAGAAATCCACTTCAATGATGCTTGCCATAAAATTGCAAAACCAAAAGAACCTATTACAGATGTAACAGTGATTATTAAATCCCTAGGAGAGGAAGTTCCTCAGGGATATAAATGCATAGATGTTACTCCCTCAGGACTGTCTGCAGATCTCAATAATGGCAGCCTTGTAGGACCACAGATATACCTTTGTTACCGCCGGGGGAGGGATAAGCCCCCACTTACTGATTTGGGGTGAGTGATGGTTCTCTTACGGCACGCAAGTTTGGCAATTTTATGTGACTAATGAGCAAATAAAGCAGGTTTATTGAAATATCACAACTTTCTTGTTAGAAGGTGAAACTCTCAACTGAAAGATACTCCTTGACTTGAGGATGCTGTCACCTGCTACTGTAGAAACGATGCATGCTGAGTGGAATTTAGTGACACCTGTAATCTTCTGCATTTTGGAGTTTCCAAAGCAGTTTATAACTTCCAATGTGTACATTTTTTGGTGGAACGAAATGATTAAGCAATTTCATAAATGCAGAAAGAGCCGTATGGCATTCATAGGGTTGGGCAACAGAGCTTTTCAAAGGCCTGAAAATAACACTTGTGCAGTAAACATTAGAACTTTAGAAAGCAATTATACTGGTGAAGAACTAATCTAGTTTAATCACAGTTTTTTTCTGTTAAAATGCAGTTTGTTATAATGCTGGCTGAGAGCTAAAATATACTTCACTAAAAATATTTTGATCGGGTGAGACGAGCTGCTGCTAAACTTGTACTATTCAGTTAGAATTATTATATATAGTATTTGAAATGCTGGTGGAGAGGGGAAATAATTATGTGCATTCTGACTCTTGTTCATTCTGTTTTAATTAGGGTTTTATACGATGGGAAAGAAAGAGTAAAGCAAGGTTGTGAAATAATTCAAGCTACTCCCTATGGCCGGCCTGCTAATATTAGTGGCAATGCCTCATCACAACGGGTGTTTATCACTTACCGAAGAGCATCTGAAAACATGACACAAAACACGTTGGCTGTTACAGATATATGTATAATCATACCAAGTAAAGGAGAAACCCCTCCACACACGTTCTGCAAGGTTGACAAGAATCTTAATAATAGTATGGTAAGATATATAATTTGAGTTTTGAAACTTGATATTCAACAGTGTGACTTGTGTGGAGTATTTGTGATGGTTTCTGGAGTACCTGGTTTTCATAAGCACTCTCCAAAGATAAGTCATATCTTGGAAGAATTCAAGGATTGTTTTCTTGTTCCTGCTTGAAATAAAGTTGTGTCGAAGTCCTGGGGCAAATAGTCTTTTTATTATTAATAGTATTTTTATTAGTGCTGACAGACAAATACTGACTTAGGATTAGTCCTTAGAACCTATTGCATTGCCATATATGTAACTGGAAAGTCTACAGTCTGATTTACTGTTGTGATGGGAATTCTATGTCTAAGAGCTATATTTTCTTTTGTTTTTACACTCTCCCATTACCTGCAGCACTGCTTTGTGTCATTCTCTTGTCATTTCACAAGCATTTTTTAAGGAGAAAATTTCTTATAAACAATATTGTATACTGCTGACTGTAACCTTGTTTAAAACCATTTTAATGGTTCCAAAGATGGAGTATCTGAAAACACACAGAGATTGCAACACTCTGCGTGCAGAACTTAATGTTAAGTGTCTCCTAGTTGAATCTGCAGCCCTATTTTTATACGGTCCACATAAGTCATCATGCTGTTGAGGACGGTGACTGCATGTGTGAGTAGTATTATGCAAAAAGGATCATGGAAACAATCTGTACTTGCTTTTGAATAAATGCCTGTGGGCATTAACAAATGGATTTTTCAGTTCTACTGGCTCCTGTATTGACAGGGTTATGGGAGTGCTGTGTTATGTCCATTGTTATATCTTTCTGCCATATCAAAAAGCTGTGTGTGCACATGCCTCTTTTTCCTAATCTGTGGCCTTCATGCTTACTTTATTCTCATGTCCAGAAACTGAGAACATTAAAAATATTTTAAAATGTTATCACAGTCAAAAAGGAAATCATTGTTAGTATGTTGAAAGAAGCTATGACATTAGAGTATTAAATCACAGAACAAGGAATGTCTTGAAGGTTGACTTGATTAAAATGGAGGCACAAATATTTATAAACGTGACAGTTGTACTTGCAGGACTGTAGTTGTGTTAATGAACATTTTGGAGAAGAGTTGATAGTTTTCATGTTTCAATGTATAAACTGGTTTTGTTTTAGAGCTCCAACTGAGCCTTGCCATGGACCGTTTATTTTGAGGCTGGCACAGTACTTTCAGTTACCTTTTTCTGGCTGTTGTTGGAGAGGATAATGTAACAGGCCACAAATTTCTGTATCTCAACATTCTACATTTATAATGATGTCTTTTAGAACAAGGAAAAGGAGACTCTCGCATTATTTTGCTGTATCCTTTTCTTTGATGTATTATGATTCTATATTTTAATATGTAACCCCAGTAACTTCTTTTGTTTTACAGTGGGGCTCAGCTGTGTATCTGTGTTACAAAAAGTCCGTGGCAAAAACTAACACCATATCGTACAAAGCTGGTATGTATCTACTGTTTAGTATTTTCTATCCTCAGTTCAGGATGTACAGGCTTATTTGTAATGTAATACACTTTTCTGTCTAGGAATTATTCCACATAGACACAGTCCCGATGTTATCCAAAAGCGATTCTTTCCCTGAAGAGTTCTTAAAATAGTATTCTAAAACAAGCTTTAGAGTTATGTCTCACTACTCTCCTTGTTAAAATGTTTTTAATTGGAAGCTTAGTTGTGTTTTTTGTAGTTTTTCTACAAACTTTTTCATCTCCTACCTCTATTTTTATTGCTGATAAATGCTTTTCAAGAATAAGAGTGTATATATTTACATAAGAAAATACCACAAAAAAAGATGTGTTTTCATGATTACTCTTTTTAAAAACATTCTGAAGAATAATATGGACTTCCAATCTGCCCTAAACACCAGTGTTATTGAGTTTTTTAAGTATTTTTGGATTGTGTATCACCTTATTTAGATTTGCTACGGCTCTGGTGAAATGTGTTGTGTTTTTTAAACCCTCGATTACTTTTAAGTGAGAGACACAAACATGATTCACACTTGAGCTTTAGTGCACACGTACCCCTTTGAAGTGGTGCTCTCTGTAAACAGTGGCAGTTCGGATATTATGTAAAGATGCATCATAAATTCATAAATATATACAGTGCTTCTGGGCATATTTTTATGGAATGAGCTGTATGGTTTTTTCCTACCGTTGCTTACATGACTGTCTCTTTACCAATTGTCTTTAAAGGTTTAATATGCAGATATCCTGAAGAGGATTATGAATCATTCCCGTTACCAGAATCTGTGCCTCTTTTCTGCCTGCCTATGGGTGCAACGATTGAATGTTGGCCATCTAACAGTAAATACCCTCTCCCAGTTTTTTCTACATTTGTACTAACTGGAGCTTCTGCAGAGAAGGTAACTTGTGTTAAAAATTTGGTTATATGTCTATTCAGGTTATCTACAGAAATATCCATTATCAAATTTGGACCTATTCTTTTGGACTTAAAAGCAAATCTTGCATTTTTTTTTTTCTCTGTTGGACTGTTGACTGTAGAAAGCTGTCCTTTAGTTTTCCATCTGGTTAGCCTTTGAACCAACAGCTATAGAAATCCTGACTGCACAGACATGCAACTATACTATGCTTTTTTATTGCAAGCATGTAAACAACCTTGAATGTATATACTTGTCCTATAAAGTAAATTGGATGTCAGAGAAGTACAGCTTTGAGCTGTTTATAAAGGAGTGCTAGAATAGCTTAAAAGGCAATTGTAGGAGCAGTTTTCCTGTGAATAATTATTTATTTCTCCTCACTTAAATCATTTCTTAAATTAATCTTTCTCATATGACATTGAGTTTAAATAAATAATAGACAGTCTGGGTTTTCACAGCCATAAGTAAACTCCAGAGTAAATTGCTTTAAAAGATGGTGCGTTAATGTAACTTCTGAAACAGTAACATAAACTTGACTACCTTGCATGTTTGCTTTGAAGACTTAGGGAAATGCACTGACTTCAAATCAACTATGTTGCTTACAGGTATATGGTGCTGCTATTCAGTTCTATGAACCGTATCCTGAAGAGAATCTTACAGAGAAACAGAAGTCTCAATTGGGATTAGCAGCTGTTGAGGGAAAGTCAGACTCGTGCAGAACAGTCCAAACAAACAAGTGCATTTGTCTGCTCTCTCACTGGCCTTTCTTTGATGCTTTCAAGAAGTTTCTTACCTTTCTGTATCGTTACTCCATTTCTGGTCCACATGTCCTACCTATTGAGAAGTAAGTAACTTCAAAAACCAATAAATCATTTCTGCTGATGAGTGCACTTCTGTTGCTTAAAACTTTCTTGTAATATCCCTTTGATCTTAGTCATCAAACATTAATTGTAATGATTATAGGAGATCAAATCCTTTTCTCTGTTGATGAAACGCATCAGATTTTACATCATGAAAAACTCAAGAATTTTATTTCTGATTTAAATGCCTGCAAATGTGTATCTGAGAACTTTTCATTTTTAAGGGCTTCGGGCCCCTAAGCATAGTAATTAGAAGTAAAGTCATAATTTTATTCTTAATGGTACATACATAAAGTCAGAGAATTACATATAGTTTTGCATTTTTCACGTGTCTGTTTGTGGTGTAATGAGGCAGTAATGCAGATTGTTTGAATTGGTATGCTCTTCTACTATTTGTAATTAATAAACAACTTCCTTCTCACATGAAGGACTTCAGATTTTAAAATGCAGAGGAAATCCTTCCATTCAGGGAAGAATTATCTGTAATTAATATAATATTGTTAAACACTTCTAGGCTAAAGAAACTTTTTAATACACTAGACATCAAATGCAGTATTTGTTTTTTATTATTTAATACATCAGGTTTTTTCTACTTAATCTCAACTTGTATGAGACTTTGATTAAATATTTTTTGTGCTTGTTTATCCATTTCATTTTTCCACTTTGTATCTACTAGTTTTAAAATTCTAATAGTGTAAACTTACGTACAAATATACAGTTTTGAATCAGAAAGGTATGAAACAAATCTTCTGCATAAATCAGTGTTTCCCCAAATTTACCTGGAAGTTGGTTGTGTGAATCCTTATAATGGTAAGCACTGGAGAAATCACAATGAAGTACGTAGCATGCAGTTTGGTAGACTGCCTGTTTCTGTCTGGTTTTCTCCTGACTGCATATAGTTTCCTTTTAATCTGAAAGCATGTGTTAATGTTGAACTCCTCCTGTGCTTTTGGAGCTTTTTTTTAAAACTTTAGTCAATTTATAAAACAGAATTTATTCAACTTTTTAAAGCACTTCTTTGTAACACACAGAAAAAAATTAAACATTTTTTAAATCACAGAATTCACATACCCATACTTACAGACTGAAGAAAATAAATGAAGTTAATGATTCTCCCTGTTACTTTTTTTTCCAAACAACTGCAGTTCTTGTCACTGAGTTATAGTGCTACTCCAAACCTGACTCAGACATGATTGTAAAATGGAATTGTGATACTCAAGCCTCAATATTTCTACTTTACAATATATTATAAAAATGGCTCCGTGTCATATTTCAGCCACTAAACAAGTTTCCAGTCAGAATCATGATCCAGCCTGCCGTTTTGGTTGTCACTACTGGACAAATAGGTTCTGAAGGTCACATTAGCCCTGTGGGATTTGGAGGCCCTTTGCTTTTGGTCTTCTGAACAAGCGTGGACCATTTTTATATTATTAGTAATTTTTGTCTTGAGGTAAAATGGCTTAAGCTTATTTCTACTAAATCAGATAATTTTTTTCTTCTAGACACATTTCTCATTTCATGCATAAAGTTCCTTTTCCATCCCCTCAGAGGCCAAGAATTCTGGTGCAGGTAAGTGTGAAACTTCTTAATAGCTGTGTCTGAGTGAAGGCAAAATAGCTGTTGAACAGATTGTAGTGAATGGAAAATGTAATTTGTATGTTTTTTTAAATGTTCGGGACACTTTTTCCTAAATTCTTAGACTTAATTTCTACAGATTTCTTATGTGCTCTGTTTCCACCTTAGTTCAAGACTTAAGTGAGATATTACAGCATACCATTTAGTAACTTCAGAACTTAATTTAATTTTATTTTATTGAGCATGTGCAGAAGTTAATGAAAAGCTATTCAAAGTTGGCATCTGGTTTGTTGGTGGTTGATTTTTTTTTTTGCAATAGCTTTTGAAATGTTTTCTTGCTACAGTATGAAAACAGTGTGTAAAATAATTAACATTAAAACCCAGTGTGAAGAATGTATTCGCAGTGACTCTGAGGTCTTTCAGAGAAATAGTATCTTGGATTATGTCTTTCTGTATTAAAAATCCCCCTTAATGCACTTGGATATTCTAAAGAACTGTCATCTGTTACTGTTATGGAAAAAGGAGTTTGAAAACAATTGCACTGATCCTCTGTCTGACATCCTGTCACTTTTAGTAGTTCAATTCAAAACCCAGTGTTTACATCCTGGTTTGCTGTGTATACACCTTCAGTAAAATATTTATGGTAGGGAACACAAAACACACATTCACAGAGAACTCTGAATGAGCTTAGAGGAAAACATTTGATTATTTTTTTTAGAGTGAAGTGTAGGGAGCTGTATCAAAACCTGCATGGGGTGTATATCCTGCAACAAAAGGGTTTGTGTGAGTGGTGTGAGATTGTCTGACACCATTCTGTTTTCAGACCCTCAATATATCAAGTTAGGACAACTTCAGTAGCTGATAGTACAGATGTAGTATACATAGCTTTTAAGAATTAGCTGTAGTTGATGGAATATGTACTTCATATAAGCTGCTTTCAGGAACTTCTGAATTGTTGGATAGTGCACTGAATAAAACAATGGGATTGTATCAAAGATATTTTCCCCCAAAACTATATGCTTGTATTTTTGAGAAGTACGAGTATTTCATTGAGGAAATAGTAGTCTCTCTCTAATTTTTTGTTATTTAAAACACTGTTTTGGGTTTTTTTTTGCTAAGTAACTAGTATAGCCAATCTAGCCAACTAATATAGCCTTCTGAATATGCACTGCTTTGTCTTGTCTGTATGCTTTCTGGAAAGGAGACTTGGTGTGTTTTAGTAACTACATGTATGTCAGACATCTGAATGTCTGACTTTGGCTCTAATTACTTAGGTAAATGTTCAGGAATATTCCTGACTGCTGATTTCCAGCTGCCATTATTGATAGTTGCTTCTGACCTGCTAGAATCCATTCTCCATGCCCACCTTATCACCCTGACTTTGCTCTTCCTTCTAATGACTGTACTCACAGCCTGGAAACTTGGAGTGCATCAAATAATGCTTTTGTCCCTCTGAAGAATGGAGGCAGAAAGTGTCTCTTCTGCCTGAGGGAAGCACACTTATCTGCTAGTGTGGAAGCACAAAAGCCATAGGACATCAGGCTGATGTTCCTTATTGGGAGCAGTTTGCATGGGTTACCTCAGGCTGAAGAAATGAGTTCTTTGAATTCTTTCAGTGAGCAAGATTATGATGGTAATTGTCACAATATGACTTACATGATGACAAATGTAGCGCTCAAAGTGGTGTGGTCATCCTGATCTGTTGTTGAAGATAAATGTAGCCTTGGCCTGTAAAAGTTCTATTATATGAAGTATGAAAGTATGCAATATCACAAACTTCTTTTAGTGTTGTATGTTTTGCATGGCTATGCAGGCAGTGTTAGGTAACTGTTAGCTTCAGTGTTTGTATTATAAATTCCTCTGATGTTTCTGATTTCTATTTTCCAGTCCCCTGCAGTGGAGTCTAAGCTGAAACATACTCAGAAATGAAACGCTACTAAATAATGTCTAATCTTA
Organism: Gallus gallus; assembly: GCF_016699485.2. Lineage (NCBI taxonomy): Eukaryota > Metazoa > Chordata > Aves > Galliformes > Phasianidae > Gallus > Gallus gallus. The sequence continues at coordinate 18,139,716 of NC_052541.1, read as the reverse complement.
CAGTTTAATTGTACAAGTTACTGTGCTTTTACACAGTAGATGGACAGTGTGTGGCCACTTACTTTGCAGAGAGGATTAAGCTAGCTGGTATCCTGTTAAGTTGGATTTAGGATGGCTGAAAAGATGTTAGTTGAGTTGTGATAAGTTGATTGCATGTCTGTATTCTTGTTCTCTTTTGAGTCCTTCTGTTCATGCTGAGTATATAAATGGCTTCTCTTGATGTATCACCATAAGAAAGAAACGATAATTAGTAATATCTTCATCTTGAATCTTCAACCAGTATGAATTTCTGACTCTATCAAAGCTGAGCAGTTTCTTCTAGCTAACAGCTTAATTCTCATGTCTTCTGAGGGAAACTTTACTTTATGATACAGTCTGCCATCTGTCCCCTTAATGTATTTTGTCTGTCTCCTTCCTCCTAAATCCAAAAAGAATCCTCTCTGAAAGCATTGTAAGAACAGTGGATCCTCACTTCCTTGAAGACTTACAAGGCTTCATTTTCAGTAGTTAATATATTCACTTTTTTACAGTATTAGCTAGTTTGAATTCCTTTTCTCTATGAATATGTAATGTGCTCAGTTCTGACTGAGAGAAGGGCAGACTTTGCCAGCTTAAAAGGTGCTGATGTGTAGCGCCACATTCTGCTTTTCATAGTACTGTACCAGTGGGCTTTGTAAAGTTTGGTGTAGTTCACATTTTATCTGCGTTCTTTGCTGTTGTTGTGTAGCTTCTAAAGAATAAGTTCAAAATAAAAAGAATGTATTTTATAATCTTTTTCCAGCTGTCTCCGTATGACAACCTAATTCTTAGCCAACCTGTATCATCACCCCTTCCACTGAGGCAAGTAGCAGCGTCTTCTGTTTAATTGTGAGACATGTTTTGACTCAAGTGTTGAAAAGTTTCCATGCTCTGAGTTGCAGTTGTGCAAATGAAGTGTTCTTGACTGGTGCCTTTTGTAATTAGTGTACCTGAAAGTTTTTGGGGGATTAGATCTGTGTCATGACAAGGAGACACACTTAACAATATTTGTGCTGGTTTTGTTTTATTTTGAGATAATTTTAGCAGTTATTGATGCAGAAGATAGATTGTTAAATTTGCTTGCTAGGAATTGGAACCTGAGCTCCCAAGATTGTACATCCTTTGTATTGTAGCGTAATTAGAGGAGTTCTGCAACTCTCTTAACTGCCACGTCATGAAAAGTCATTGTGCGCACATCCTGAGAAGTCTAAACTGACTGAAGAGTTGCAGGACATCATGGTTCTTACTGTTGGAAAGAAACCATTCTACACTGAACAATGAAATGTACCAAGCAGTCTGCTTTGAGGTTGTATTTCAAGTAGAGATTTGCAGATTTAAGCTTATAAAATCATATTCTAATGTCTTCTCTATTATTCTTAGTTTTTTTTCTTGGTCATTTTAACTCACGTGTGTTTATGTTCTCTAACAGTGGAGGCAAATTTTCTACACTACTTCAGAATTTAGGACCTGAAAACGCAGTGACTTTGCTTGTATTTGCTGTGACGGAACATAAAATTCTCATCCATTCATTGCGACCTTCTGTCCTTACCAGTGTGACAGAGGCATTGGTCTCTGTAAGTAACGTGGTTTTAATTAGGCACCTGTAATTGGGAAGAAGAATATTTGAAAGATAAAGCCTAAAATTACAGTAAAGCTGTCAGAGTTCTGAGAGATTACATAAAAATTAGAATCATATTTGAGATCTTTAGCAACATGAATTTTTCTCTCTAATTATATTTCTTAAAGACAACAGACCAAAGATAACTGTTGTGGTGTTTATGTGTAAATATTGTGGGTGAACGTGTCTGGTCATCACAAAGTTCAGCAGTTTCCTGACTTTCCCCACACAGTACTGTATCCTGTCTTGTAGAAAAATGTTAAATGCACATTACTTTCCTTTCTCAATCAGCTCTGTTTTACTGCCTCAACTGTATCCAATTTATTGTTACACTGAAGAGTTTGTTTCTACTAATTAAACAAACTAAAACTTTAGAGAGATGAGCATTCTCTATTTAATAAAATGCTTCTATAATTACAGTAGTAATGCTCTATTACCTTCTACATCAAAAAATGTTGAAGTGGGAATTAGTCAAGTGTGTTTTATACTTGCACAGACTATTATACATGTTTAACCTACATTTTTCTCTCTGCATCTTTTTGAAGATGATATTTCCTTTCCACTGGCCTTGCCCATATATTCCTCTCTGTCCGTTGGCACTGGCAGATGTATTAAGCGCACCATGCCCATTCATAGTGGGAATTGATTCCAGATACTTTGATCTCTATGACCCTCCACCAGATGTTAGCTGTGTTGACCTAGATACCAATACCATTTCTCAGTAAGTACTTATTAATAACTTTTCTTTCACATTGACTTTCTTCTACTCCTTCTTTTCAAAGACACAACTAGGGCATTTTTTTGGTGCAAAACTCGTGGTTCTTTGTTTGCTTCAAACCTGTGAACTTTCTAATATATCATCTTTTCAATGAGAGTGTTAGAAATGATAGCTGTTCTGTGTTCAACATGGAGGTAAAATCCTCATACTGTGTTATTTCTCTTGATTATATTAGAATGTTCCTGCACACATTGTCCCATCTCCTAAAATAACCATATTGAGCTTTGTTTTATTGGTTCCCTAAGGACAATAATCATCTTAGTTTTTCCTGAGCAGTGTTCTTAGTGTTCAATTCTAGCACCTTGTATTGGCATCTACTTGAAAATAATAACAATGGAATTATGCTCCATATTAGCATGAAACATAGGAACTTTATACTGAGAATTAGAAATGTAAAATTACATGAATGAGAGAGTCTTAAGACTTAAAAATCATTCCATCATTAACAAGTGAATATAAATGAATTATATTCTCCTTCAGAACACTGTAGACCACAGTTATACACTGTAATTTTTGGGAACAAATTCAAACTGGACTACAGTAACTTCATTTTTTGTTTTATTAGTTTTTGGTTAAAAGGAACATTTTTATGTTATTTTTCCATTCAGTTACATATTCATTAATAGAAAAAATTTCTTATTACAAATTATTTCTTTTGTTTTACTTTTAGCTGTTTTTCCTTGAGGTTTTCATGGTATACAACAGAATTAACTTGTTTTAAAGGAAGAAGTCAAACTTGCTTAAAATTTTTGTTGCCTTGACTGAGAGAGGGTCTGGAGGCTTCTGGTGCCCTCTGTAGACAAAGAAATGTTATGTTTTTCATAGTGATAATGATATAGTTAAGTCTTGATTTCTGTGCACTAAATGCAACGTGATTATATCAAATTAATTTCAGTATTCTATCAGCATTCTAGTCGTTATCTCTATCCTAGTTTAAGTAGCTACAACTTAGAACATAGCATGTGTAGTGGTTGCTTGTGTGAACGTAGGTGCTTAATTCAATAAATCCCTCTTTCATGTGCTCTAAGCTGAATAATTTCAGTGCTGAACAGCGTGGCTCCATAATGACAATGCTGAAATATGGAACATTGGTTGGATTCCTGTAATTGTAAATCACATTTGACTTTATTTGTTCATTTTCAGTCCTCCTTAGTACTGTTTTAATTGAGCAAATTGTATATGCCCTCACAGTATTCTGATGGGGTAGAAAAATCCTCAGGATTTAGGCCTATATACATACATATTTGCAGTGTATATTCACACATCCTCCTCTTATTTTTCCAGAACTGGAGATAAGAAAGCTATTGCGTGGAAGATCTTGCCGAAGAAACCTTGCAAAAATCTGATGAACACTTTAAATAACTTATATCAGCAACTGGCAGGTGGGGAAGTACAGAATAAGATCGATATTGGATAAAATGGGCCCCATCAACAGATAAAGAGCTGGTTAAATGTGTTCTTAAGTTGTACCATTGTACTAAATGTAATCACAGAACAATATTTTTATACAGAATAGTGCAGTCTGTGCTTTAGGTTCGGAGATTGGCATACACATAGGATCTCTTGAGATGCTGGTGCTCAATAGATATTTCTTTGCATTGGTGTCATCCTTGTTTGAAAAGAAAGAAAGAAAAAAAGCAGAATTGTTAGAAGGAGGGAATAGTGAAGCAAAGTTTGTCATTTTGACAGTTAAGGTAATTTTCATGGTACTTTTTGATGCTGTTTGGCTTTATTCTTGTAAATAATTTTACTGTCTGTGTTTTCCAGTCTTTAAGAAAACAACTAAGAAGTTTTTCTATGATTTTTGTAGCTGCAAGTTCAGTGTGAGGATGTCTGGGTATAACTGACTTAGGAGAGAAAGTACCAGAAATTTTAGGATAGAAATAAGATGAAATTTTTAAGACAAGCTTTGTTGGGTTTTTAACTGTATCGTGGTATTACATTCCTAAGTGGATGTTTCTATGAAAAAATTGCTTGTTGATGGAACCCTCAAATATTGCAGAACAAGGTGTGTTGATCCTTCATCTAAGTAAAAAAAAAAAAACTGATTAGGAATAATAACTGAAATTATCTAAAAACAACACATCTGGAAATATAAACACAAAGGCCAGTTGATGTGCCAGAGCATCATAGCTAGATGGCTTTGTGCAGTAAGAATGCATTCCATCAGCACTCTGATATATCTGTCTTCTTACAAGTTCTTTCCAGACATGTTAGGATGTGCCTTCAGAACAACAATGCATGGCAATTGCAAGATCAGGTGCCTGTGGCTGTTGCAGTCACTAGTGTTTCATTGTCCTGCATAGACTGTGTTGGAACAGAAGTGTACTTATGTATGCTGGACCAAAAAAAAAAATGCGTTACTGATAGATTATGCCAACCTTCTGTTGTTTCAGAACTTTGACATATCTTACTGTTAAGTTCTTTTTAGAGAAAAAAAAAAAAAACAGATAAAACTAAGTTCTCTGTAATTTAGAGAATTAAAGATCAGTACATTCTATTTCTAGCTACAGATTAAGTTACTTAAACATTTTATGGTTGCCTTTGTAGAAGTGAAGCCTTAGCTGGAGTTCTGGTAGCTTTAAGAATGGTGATACAAGTATCTCTTTAAGAATAGAGATTTTTCTGGATATTCTACAGAAATGCCTGCTTTCTGTCTGTGTCCATGTTATAGCATTGTGTTGTGGTTTTGATGGCTGCAGTTCTCACCTGCGTAGTATTTTTGTTTATGTAAATATTTAACACATGCAGCCTGCATTTCAGGAACACTGTGAGATGAAAGGATATGCTAAACAATGTGCATGTCCCATCTATGGTTCTGTCCTTCAAATATGTTTGTTTAAGCAGCTCTTGCCTAATTTTTTATGTTTGTATAAGCAGATTGAGGCTTTTTTTAAGCTCTGTCC